>NC_085858.1:4484039-4489039 GCF_034702125.1 Engraulis encrasicolus
CTCCTCTCCTCTCTCCTCCTTCCCCTCCTCTCCTCTCCTCTCCTCTCCTCTCCTCTCCTCTCCTCTCCTCTCCTCTCTCCTCTCTCTCTTCTGCTCTCGTCTTGTCTCTTCTCTTGTCATCTTGTCTTGTCTCGTCTCGTCCCGTCTGCTTTCCTCTCCTCTCCTCTCCTCTGCTCTGCTCTCCTCTCCTCTCCTCTCCTCTCCTCTGCTCTGCTCTCCTCTCCTCCTCTCCCCTCCTCTCCTCTCCTCTCCTCTCCTGCTTCTCTCCTCTCATCTCCTCTCCTCTCCTCTCCTCTCCTCTCCTGCTCCTCTCCTCTGCTCTGCTCGAGTTCAGGGAGGACAGGGTGTAATCCATGCCAGCACAACCAGCAGCGTATACATCAGTGAGAGAGAGAGAGAGAGAGAGAGAGAGAGAGAGAGAGAGAGAGAGAGAGAGAGAGAGAGAGAGAGAGAGAGAGAGAGAGAGAGAGAGAGAGAGAGATACTAGGAGTGTGGGAGGGAGGGAAAAGAGAATATTTAGGGAGGGCAGCAAAATAGTAAAGAGTGATAGAGGAATGGACTGAAAGAGAAGAAGGGGAAATGTCAAAGAGGGTGGGGAGCTACCAGGGCCTGATCAAGATGCCCTGGGGCCTCTAGGCTAAGGGTTGCTGTGGGGCCCTGCCGGAGGGCAAATTTTTGCTACAAATAAACAAATAAACAATGTCATAATTACGAGCTAGGAATTAAGGTTGACATGACTACCAACTGTGCTCAACAGAGCAGATGTTTTTATTTTCAATATTGGTTAATTTCTGCAATTTTTCAACTTTGGCCAATTAGGGCCCCCTAATTGCAAGGTGGGGGCCCCAAGGCTGCAGCCACATCTAGACTGTGTGTTAATCCGGCCCTGGGAGCTACAGTTCTGTGTTACTTTGCTGGCCAACTGCAATGCTCGCTGTGGAAAAGAAACAGAAATCAAATGAAAAAGTCAAGCACTTGTACCAGATGTCATAAGCACCCAAGGTGCAACATGGAGCAGCACAGGAGACCGTAATGGTATGAACGCAGCAATGCCGCAGATGCACAGAATGTTCTCTGACATTTAGTGCTAACCTTTAAAACTTCAGTGACAACAACAGACCTTTTGTGAGAAACCATTTGGGAAGGCTCATTAGTATTGGGTTTTTCCACCGAAAGAAAAGAGATCTCTGTTCGCATCTCACGTACCGTGGGCCTACAGGACAATGCTCATCCGAAATGAATCCAGAAATATGCACCCTCTTGATGTGGGGTGGAGCAACACTCCACACAATAAGCGTTTCAAGCATGCAGCAACCCGTAATCTCTTGGCTTGCTCCAAAAACTATGTTGACTTGAAGGTGATTTTTGGCCAATGCCAATGTACAGCTGCGACTTACAGATGAATTTTGGCCAATGTGTGTGTGTGTGTGACTTAAAGGGGGAATTTTGGCCAATGTCAATGTGCAGCCTTATTGTTTAGTTTACCCTTGAGACACATCCCAAGACCCAGGCCAGCTAATAGGGGTCATGTGTTTGTTTACATGTTGTTTCAAACATTTTCAAGATATTCCAAATGTATCCCAAAAGTTAGTGCTGTGTTGTAAGCTGTGTAAGGGATGATGTTGCGTAACTGTTATGTTGTGTAATGATATTTGGACATTAGGCCCATGACGCCTGTATTAGCAGCAGGCCTCCGCTGCGTATCTGTGTAGGCCTGTGTTGACGTGGTGAGACGCACAGAATAGGAACAGGCAGACTAGTGTGAGCAAAGTGAGCTCATGAGGAATATAGCATTACAATATTGGCCATTTAGCTGACTCACTTACACTTTGCTTTATTCAATTAGAGGGACAGGGGCCATCCCTGGACATGTCAGTGGAGCTCTCTCTCTCTCTCTCTCTCTCTCTCTCTCTCTCTCTCTCTCTCTCTCTCTCTCTCTCTCTCTCTCTCTCTCTCTCTCTCTCTCTCTCTCTCTCTCTCTCTCTCTCTCTCTCTCTGTGTCTCTCTCTCTCTGTGTCTCTCTCTCTCCTAGTATGACGAGGACTGTGGTAAAGTGATTTTACATAAGCACACTCAGACTTTTCCAAATGGTTAGAGGTCACACCTACGGCACAACACTCCCAGTCCCATGACTAAATCTATGACTAAATTCATGACTGTTAGGTTGCAACTGCCTGAGCAATGATGTTCAACTCGCTGAGAGTTCAACTCACTGAGTGTTTTTCTCATGCAGCCACATACCTGGCCAACAAATAAACACACACACACACACACGCGCATGCATGTACGCACGCACGCACGCACGCACGCACGCACGCACGCACGCACACACACAGGCACACGCACGCACGCACGCACGCACGCAGGCACACACACAAGAAACGTGAATGAGAAAATAGCGTGAATTGAGCGAGGGAAAAGAAGGAGAGAGACAAAGAGCGAGAGAAAAAGAGAGAGGAAGAGAGAGAGATGGAGAGATGAAGAGAAAACACAAGTGTTCTTAATTTGATTCTTGATCAGACGTGCAAAACAGCACAGCTTTCTCAGTAGTCTCAGGTTGCTGTGAACAGACCCCTTAATGATACATGCTGTGGCCTGTGGGACTCTGTGTGTGTGTGCACGTGCACGTGTGTGTGTGTGTGTGTGTGTGTGTGTGTGTGTGTGTGTGTGTGTGTGTGTGCGTGCGTGCGTGCGTGCGTGCGTGCGTGCGTGCGTGCGTGGGTGTGTGTGTGTGTGTGTGTGTGTGTGTGTGTGTGTGTGTGTGTGTGTGTGTGTGTGTGTGTGTGTGTGTGTGTGTGTGGAAGAGAGAAAGAGAGAAAGCGAAAGAGGGATTGCCTGATTTTGGAGGGAGTGAAAGAGAAAAGAGGAGGGGAGGAGTGAGAGTGGGCTTGCTTGGTTGAGTGTGTGTGTGTGTGTGTGTGTGTGTGTGTGTGTGTGTGTGTGTGTGTGTGTGTGTGTGTGTGTGTGTGTGTGTGTGTGTGTGTGTGTGTGTGTGTGTGTGTGTGTGTGTGTGTGTGTGTGTGTGTGTGTAGCAGGGTTGAGGGTTGAGCCATGGGTTTGTGGGTAAGAACTGTTCCCATGCCTTCTTTCCAATAGTAGTAGTTCCCAGAAGAAAAACACAGAGAGAGAGAGAGAGAGAGAGAGAGAGAGAGAGAGAGAGAGAGAGAGAGAGAGAGAGAGAGAGAGAGAGAGAGAGAGAGAGAGAGAGAGAGAAGGAGAGAGAGAGAGACTCAATATTTACAGTATAATGTCTCTCTCCTTTACTTTGTCTCTCTCTCTCTCTCTCTCACTCACGCACACACACACACACACACACACACACACACACACACACACACACACACACACACACACACACACACACACACACACGCACACACGCACACACGCACACACGCACACACGCACACGCACACACACTAATAGGCAGTATAGTATAGCACTGGTGTTAGTGTATGGAGCTGGTTTAGGTTTGGGTTTGGGTTTGGGTGATGGGTGTTTTTATGAGCCAGGGAGACTGTGGAGTGCTGAGGTGGACACTTTTGAACTGTGTGTGTGTGTGTGTGTGTGTGTGTGTGTGTGTGTGTGTGTGTGTGTGTGTGTGTGTGTGTGTGTGTGTGTGTGTGTGTGTGTGTGTGTGTGTGTGTGTGTGCGTGCGTGCGCGCGTGCGTGCATGTGTGTTTTCGTGTGTGCCTGAGTGTGTTCCTGTGTGTGTTCCTGCGTATGTGTGTGTGTCTGTGTGTGTGTCTGTGTCTGTGTGTGTGTGTGTCTGTGTGTGTGTGTGTGTGTGTGTGTGTGTGTGTGTGTGTGTGTGTGTGTGTGTGTGTGTGTGTGTGTGTGTGTGTGTGTGTGTGTGTGTGTGTGTGTGTGTGTGTGTGTGTGTGTGTGTGTGTTTGTGCGCGTGTGCATGCATTCGTGTGTGCATGTGTGGATGCATGCGTGGATGCATGCGTGCGTGTGTGTATGTGTGTGTGAATGAAGACAAAGAGGGAAAGACTACCTTTGCAGACATAACTTACAGTACCGTAATCAGGTGTTGGCAGTAGCAAATAGAATGATTAGAATGGAAAAAATAACTTACTATACAATCCAATCCAATACGATAGAGTACAATGCAATGCAATACAATACAATGCAATACAATACAATACAATACAATACAATACAATACAATACAATACAATACAATACAACGCAATACAACAGATACAAGAAGTTGCAAGATAATGAACGGATTGGGAAGTATTTTTCCTTCACTGAAAGGTACAAGTGTTTCAGGTGAATTCTTAGATTTATTACTGGGGACCAACTATTTACTGGGCTGGAAGAGGGCCGCTGATGTAATTTTTATAAAATGTGTTAAAATATAAGCCACTAGGAATAATGATGTAGGGCCTATTACAAAAATATAATGGGATTCATATTAATGTCATACCAATGTGTATTTTCATCAAAACATTTAAAATATCAGTACATTTACGTACATTTTCAGCATTTATATTTGCCATTTCCTTGACCTGATGTCATTACATGTTTCAACCACTGTTTTGGTCCCACACCCATGCCACTATGCCCATGAAGTCAAAAGCAAAACAAAAGCTTTTCTGGACAGTTTAAAGTAGTGTACAGTGCAGGCTGATATCGGTGAACCATGAAGCGTGTGTGTGCGTGCATGTGTGTGTTTGTGTGTGTATGTGCGTGCGTGCATGTGTGTTTGTATGCTTGCGTGTGTGCCAGTGTGTGTGTGTGCTTGTGTGAGACAGGGGGAACAGAAAGGCTGATCTGGCCTTCAGATGACAGAGCAACAAGAGGAGTGAAGTCTTCTGAAGGGGCCTCTCTCTCTCTCCCTCTCTCTCTCTCTCTCTCTCTCTCTCTCTCTCTCTCTCTCTCTCTCTCTCTCTCTCTCTCTCTCTCTCTCTATTCAATAAATTCAATTAAATTCAATTCAATGAGCATCATTGGCATTCTCTCTCTCTCTAACACCCCAAAACTCTCTATTG
>NC_085858.1:4491539-4496539 GCF_034702125.1 Engraulis encrasicolus
GAGAGAGAGAGAGAGAGAGAGAGAGAGAGAGAGAGAGCTAGGGACTCTGGTTTAGTGTAGGCCCGGAACTGCTGCCAGTGCAAAGACAAGGCACGGATACACTGACATGTCTCTCTTCTTCCACACACAAACACACATATGCACTCACACACACACGCACATTAACACACACAAGCACACGCACGCACACAGGCACGCACACACACATGCACACACACACGCACACACATGAGCACACTCAAGTTTTTTTCTATTTCTCTCCATTACTTGGGTGTGTACCCATATGGTGTGAGCTCTTACATTACCAGGCTCATGACATTCTTATCACAAGAGCTCACACTTTGGCACACGAATACACACACACACACACACACACACACACAAGTTTTTTTCTATTTCTCCCTGTTACTTGGGTGTGTACTAGGGATGTAAATCAGAGCCTTTATGGTGATTTTATTCATTGATTAATTATTTTCAATACTTAAGAATGCTCCACGATGGCCATGTCGTGCTCGTGGCCTAACAGTAGGGCAATGGGTTACTATGCCGGCAACCCGGGTTCGATTCCTATCCAGGTCATATACTGATCCTTCCCCATCTCTCTCTGCCACTTGCTTCCTGTCACCATCTTCAACTGTCCTATCAAATATAGGCAAAAAAAGAATGCTCCACCATTCCATTCAATTCGATTTGATTCAAATCAATGTTTTTTTTTCATCTGACAGGCCAGACTTATGTGTGAAACGTTAGATGAATGCACAAAAGCTGAAATATCCACATGCATTTTATTTCAGGAACATCATTACTAGTCAGTATTATTACTGCAAGAACAAAATAAAATGTGTAATAATAACAAAAATCGATTAATCGATTAGCGGTTAATCGATTCTCTTATGGATGAACTGATTAATTGAATCGCCAGCTGCATCGACATTATGTACACCCTCAGTGTCTACCCATGCCATATGAGCTCTTACCTTAGCAGGCACATGACATTCTATCACAAGAGTTTCCACATTGGGACACGAATACACACACACACACACACACACACACACACACACACACACACACACACACACACACACACACACACACACACACACACACACACACACACACACACACACACACACACACACACACACACACACACACTCCTAACTGAGCTGGCTGCTCTGCGTGTTTTTGCCAAGGCCCATGCAGGCCGAGCATGCCTCTCACTATCACCTACTATCACCTGATGGCTCTAAGCTGTTCCCAGATTTGAGATGCAAGTATGAGTATAACATGCCAAGCATATTCAGGGCTTGACATTGCCTTTTATACTCACTGGCCACTATAGCCATTCATCCTTCCATTACAAGCCATCGTTTGGTTTTCATTTTCTTTATTCACCATGGTACAGTAGATAACCTGCTAGAGCAGACGTGGGCAAACTCAGGCCCGGGGGCCACATGCGGCCCGCTCAGCCATTTCATGCGGCCCTCAGAGCCTTTCCAAGAAAAAAAAAAAGAGATGCAGATTCATATGGTCACTCATTCTTAAATTGGCTACCTAAAACAAGGGTCTTGGAAACCTAAGATTATTAAAGTACATCTAGATACAATTAGTAGGAATGGCATAACTGACAATGGTGTAATTATTGGCGTACAGCATTTCTTATTCTTGGCACGGGCAAATTGCCTATACGACATCCGGCCCTTTGGTCAACTTTCTAAACCCAATGCGGCCCTTGGGCCAAAATAATTGCCCACCCGTGTGCTAGAGTAATAAGATCAGTTTAAATACACTTCAAACACAAAAACAAATGAACCCCACAAATATACTATAGAAAATAGAGTATTTGTGAGCTACAACCAATGGATGCTCAAGGAGCAAACAACAGAGTATAGGTGACTGTACTCAGGGCTTGAGTTGTTGCATGAGGGGGGATGCCATCCCTCCTACAATCAAAATGATCTAAAATCATGCCCCTCAATGAAAATGGTCAAAAATCATTCCCCTCTAAAGCAGACATCCCCTTTTCAAAATTGCATTTTTAGCAACAACATTTTCTAAATTTTCTCGGGGTAGAAACCCCCAAACCACCAATAAGCAATCTTTGTTCATCCCTGCTTTGATTTTACAACTCGACCACTGACTGTACTGTGATATAATGTCATACCAAAGACTGCGCTAGCTAAGTGGCTAGTGAAACTGACAGTTGTCCAAGCCACAGCTTATAGTTTTACCCGCATTTGGCCAGTTGGCAGGTGCCAATGTCAAGCTGTGACTGCACCCATAATTCTCTTTAAAGACCTTATTCTTACTGCATAACAACTTGGTAGCTTGGTGGATGGGATGCTTAATGAAATCTGTCTCATTCATCCGGTCCAAACTAGACTTATTCTGTGTACCTCGCTAACACTTTATAATAATGGATGCAGAAACAACATTATACTTAGTAAATAGCTAACTAATGATGAACAAAACATGAATGAACATAAATGAGTGGGAAATGTTATGTTAACCTTTTCAAAGATTTAAAAATAGTTTTTAATGAATGAAAATACTCTGTTAAAAGTTTGGTAAAATCTTGAACATATTATTTGTGGATATTTTATAAAGCATTAATAAAACTTAGTTAATCATAAAACATTTGTTAATGCTCTGTTTATCATTTCTTCATTATTTTAAAAGTCTTTATAACGCATCCCCTTTCATAAAGTGTTACCTCTATCTCCCACTGGACTAAGGACAAAAAAGATTAAATTCAACACTCTAAAAAAGACTGTGTTTATTTCAACAGTTAACCCATTAAGACACGTCGTTATAAATTTGCTGATACCAGAATGGCAATGACCAATTCGTAGTGCATTACTAAAGGCCCTGTGTTATGTCATAGTGGTGTAGTACCATGGTAGTTAACTTTTCAATGACTATTACAGCGTGCTACAGGAGGTACGGAGTGCATTATGGGGGCTACAGAGTCGATTTAACATCTTCTAGAGTGTACAGTATTTGGTCTCAGGGTAGATACTCTCTAAATGCTGAATGAACACTGCATGTCTTTCTCAATATTGTGAACAAGTTGTGCATCAGTGCTGAAATTAGCCAGTTGTGGACATTGCATTCTTTCATTTTGTATTTGTGATCGGTGAAATCCCCTGTATTATTATTGTCTGTACAAACAGAGTCAGGAGGATTACTAAACACTCCTGCCAAATCCCCATTAGAGTACAACACTTGGCACAAACAGGAAAGCACACAGTACTATTTAAAAGTGTTAATTCCACACTTGAAGGATGGGGGTAGGGTGGTGGGGGTGTGGGTGGGGTGGGGGTGGGGTGGTGGGGGTGTGGGTAGGGTGTGGTTAGGGTGTGGGTACGGTGGTGTGGGTGGGGGGCAAAATTCCATTGAGTGTTAACTCTTCATCTGGTCGTTTTCTCCATCTGTGGAATTACAAAAAGACAGTACGTTTTTTTTTTAGTTTTTTTTTAAGCGCTTTTCACAGAACAAGACATTTACAAAGTGCTTTACTATTTGATTTGACTCTAGCGGGATTAAGGGGAACAGAAAAAATACAATAAAGTAAAACGAATTAAAATACAGTAAAGTAATAGTTATAAAATAAATGAAAACTCAACAACGGGCTTTTAAGGACATATACAGTATATATAACAAATAAGAATTTAGCCATCTTGTCTAAGTTTTTAGTTGATTTTTAAAACGCTTTTCAGTGGGGGCAAAGCATTTCACAGTCTAGGTAAGAGGTACTAGGTAAGAGTACAGGCAAGAGTCCTGGATACTGGGGCCAAATTTGACCTAGTGTCACTGTAAGTACTCTAACTAAAACTGTAAGTACTGCAACTACTGTATTCAACTGACTGTTGCAGTAATTTAGAGGTGGTTCATTATTTTAGCCCAAGGGGCCACATTGGTATAAGAATATAGATCGAAGGTCCAGATCACAGGCAACTCGTGTCAGTAATTGTACACATTGTGGAAATGTACTTACCGGTAGATTAATATAGCTCGGCTAATCTGAAAGACACAAGACCCCTGATTTTAGGTGACAACATCAAGGTTGGGTGACAGGATCATATTGCATTTAAAAGGGGTCTTTCTGGCAAAAGCTCCTGCGGGCCCGATGAACTGGCTTCCTGGGCCGCATGTGGCCCCCGGACCTGAGTTTGCCCACCTCTACTGTACGTACTGTAGTCTCCTCATTTCGTTGGTGCTATACTGTCCAGGTGTTGAATTACACAGTAAAAGGTGCACTTCATCAACACTACTGCACATCATGACAATCAAAATTGATGACTTTTACTGTACTGTACTCTACTTTACTCTACTGTACTGTACCGTGTCTTGCCCACTAGTCTTGTTCTTGTCGTCTTGTCTTTAGCCTTGATTATTTCTTGATGTTAAATGTTTCAAAATGTTGTTTAATTTCTTCATCATTGCTTTAGGACTCACTGCACTCTGTTATTGGTCCTGTCTTGCACTTCATTTCCGTGCTCTGTCTGCCAATATCTTTGGATAGTGAGAAAGACAATTTCAAATTCCTCGTATTACCTGTGCCTAAAAAGAAACTAACAAGAAAGCCAACTTGACTTGACTATGATTGCTCAAGAGACATGGAATAGCACTGTATAGTCCAACTGTGCAGGAGGAGATGGGCTTAACCCCTTAGCGCAGCCCCTATGTTATAACCTTACTGTCACCAAAATTGTAATATGTATGTCTTAATCTGTTACTTAAAGGTGGATTCATAATTAGCGTTACTGGCGCTCACCTCATTCATACCTCCCTCGCGAAGATGGCGTGCGCTCAAAATGACGTCACACGCCCCTCCGCAAGCTGCCGCGGCGCGAGCTCGTGCACCCCACATTTTTGTAACTTGGCGTGCGCCAGCAGCGACCATGCAGGTAGGCAGACAAAGCAGGAGTTGCGAAGAGAGGCTACAGCTACTACAGGCTACTACAGAATGGACCCTGCATCATTTTGACGATAAT
>NC_085858.1:4504039-4506539 GCF_034702125.1 Engraulis encrasicolus
TTTGTCCACCTCCACTCCTCTGGTTTTCCCTGCTGGTGATGTCTCTCTGCGGTCAATATGGCTCCAGGAAGGCTGTGTGTACACACACCACATCACATCACACGGGCCTGTTTTACTTCACACACCTCTAATTCACAGTATATGGCCACACTTGTATTTTGCCAAATAAGAGTAAGCTGCCACTTGATATAATTTATTGATTAGGCCTGCCACGGTATAATGTATTGTATTTGTACCGAACCGAGCAGACCTGTACCGAACCGAACAATACTGTACCAAAAGGAAGAGTGACAGACAACTCTGTTCATGTTTTTACATTATGTTGCCACTACATGCAGTGGCTCATGCAGAGCGCTGAGAGACAAGGCAAGAAAAACAGGTGTAGAAGCTTGTTCTTTGAGAGACCTTGAGAAAAGTGTTATTTCTTACACTGATTAAATCTCCGACTCAAAGTAGCAGTTTGAATGTATTTTCCTTTTTTTCGTTTTTATTTCGACATTTTGGTTAATTAAACAACGTGCTGAGGAAGAAAATGTTTTTTTCTCCATTTTGTTCCCATATGCTGTACCGAAAATATACCAAACAGCGACCCCAAAACTGAGGTACGTACTGAACCGTGATTTCTGTATACCGTTATACCCCTAGTATTGATGATACAGTATATTCACTGATGCTGCAGAGCCATACTGTATATGTGCTATAAATGCAAAACACCTTCAAACCCAGGCTCTGAAGAAGATGGTAACATCGAAAGACTATTCATTATTCTAAATTGATGGCATGCATGTCAGGAAAAAAGCAAGAACAAAATCACATGGCAGTAGCGATAGCAGGCTATTGTTCCTCTGTCTGTCTCCCGCACCTCCACACTCCTGTCAGCGTGTGCAGTGATGATGGCGGTATGATAACGCTACATACGTTCAGGATGATGTGTCTGTCTGTATGTGTGTGTCTGTTTGTGTCCATGTATGTGTGTGTGTGTGTGTGTGTGTGTGTGTGTGTGTGTGTGTGTGTGTGTGTGTGTGTGTGTGTGTGTGTGTGTGTGTGTGTGTGTGTGTGTGTGTGTGTGTGTTTACATAGCCTATGTGTCTGTTGTGCTGGTTCCGGATGATGTGTCTGGAGCCGGTGCGTTGGCTCTTTGCAGTCAATATGGCTCCAGACAGCCTGTGTAAACAGACCACATCACAGGGGCATGTTCAGTACGGCGTGACAATAGGGGATAAATACGGAACAATTCACAGCAGAGTGTAGTGTACACTTAAATAAAGTAGGAGTAGAAATGATCTAACTGATGTAATTACAACACCAGTACATGATCTTACACATGGGTAGTACATAGTGCAAGAGAGAGAGAGAGAGAGAGAGAGAGAGAGAGAGAGAGAGAGAGAGAGAGAGAGAGAGAGAGAGAGAGAGAGAGAGAGAGAGAGAGACAGAGAGAGACAGAGAGAGAGAGAGAGAGAGAGAGAGAGGACTGATATTGTGTTGAATTATATTCAGTGATATTGCAGCGCCATATGTGCAATGGTCCAAGAAGATTTGGAAACATCAAACCATTATAGTTCCAGACAGACTGTGCACGTACTGTACACCACATGGGCCTGTTCAGTACGCCGTGAGAATAGGAGATAAATACAAACTAACTCACAGCTGGCGTATGTGAAGTAGATGAAGAAGTGTTCTTACTGATGTAAGAGTACTATGATCTTACATGTGCACTATATGTGGTGATGTATCATTTCGAGAAAAAAGAGAACGAGAGAAAGTGGCTGAAGATGCCGTGCCTGAACCTTTGAGCAAGGCACCTGACCCCACATTGCTCCAGGGACTGTAACCAATACCTTGCAAAATAACTTTGTAAAATAACTTTAGATAAAAGCGTCTGCTAGGTGTAATGTATTGTATTGATCTATAGATGAGGTTTGATGATGAAACTACTGGGCCATAAATGCAACACACTCGTGACCCATGACCCAAGACTCCAGACCCAAACTTTTCAGATGATGAGGTAACATGGACACATTATCCAGAGTTACTCGTGCTTTCACAAAATATGAGATAAAACATGAAGCTGCAGTGTGCTCAGGCTCCTCCTTCAAACCCATCCATATGAAGATGTAGCCTTCCTACTGCATGTTGCACACTCACATAATAAGAGCAATAATGAGCTGCTATTTACATAGCATTTTTGACGTTTGTTAAAATGTGTGCTACTTTGTCTCTCTTTTTTTTAAACTTGATATTCTGAGGGTCAAGCAACTCATGGTTTCTGATGTTTGCAGAACATGTTAATGCATATCTGTCTTTGTTCAGTGATATTCAAATCACAAATCCTGGTAAAATCTTGAATTAAAATGAGCCTGGTCCGGAACACAGGCACGCACACAGGCACGCACACAAGCAGGCACGCATGCAGGCACGCACACACACGCGCACACACACACACACGCACACACGCACACACACACACACACACACACACACACACACACACACACACACA
>NC_085858.1:4511539-4519039 GCF_034702125.1 Engraulis encrasicolus
GCCAAAAGAAAATGCCCCAAAATGTATTTTGGGGTAAGTGTAAATGCCTTAAGTGGATCCCCCCACTCATCGTTAGCTCTTCCACTGCCTTGTTAAGTGGATACCCCCCCCCCCCCCCCCCCCCCCCCCCCCCCCCCCCCCCCCCCCCCCCCCCCCCCCCCCCCCCCCCCCCCCCCCCCCCCATTGTCAGCCCTCATATTGCCTTGCTAAGTGGACACCCGCCTTCACCGTTAGCATGTATGTGACAGGCAGGACAAAGCCACCTGCCTCACGTGTCCCCTCCACACAGCTGGCCGTGTCCCATGGAGGTCCGGTGACATTTACTGTGACCAGGATGGCAGGCGTCGCAGATCAGCTTGGCCCAGTACTGTGACCAGGATGGCAGGCGTCGCAGATCAGCTTGGCCCAGTGTGAAGTGCTGAACTGTCAGGGCTGGACTGGGGACAAAAACAATACATTTTGGGGCATTTTCTTTTGGCAGAGACCAGCCCCACACCCCCCTTGCTGTATTACCGCAGAGATACACCAGCGGCGACGCGATTCAAGCGACAGAGTGTAGCAGCAAGCGATACGAGAGATTGAGGAGACTAGAGTATGTCCGTACAGGCAGAAGGCAAAGCATTCAAGCATTCCCATTGGCTGTGGTCACTGACCTCTATACAGTCATTGGCTGTCGCGGCTTGTCGCCGAACCGCGTCATAGAAAGTTGAAAAGATTTCAACTTCAAATTGTCGCGCTGGTCGCGCAAATCGCTCTAGTCTCCAGAATCGCTTTTGTCTCTCGACTCAATACAAAGTCAATTACTTCCGTCGCGCGACTCGCTCAGATCGCTGCTGGTGTATTTCTGCGGTTAGGCCTATAATTATGATGGGTCCACTGTGTCCACTGTGTAGGCTTTTATTAAGGGTGCACCACTGGGCTTCTGCATCTAAATTATGGTCTGGTCTCAGAGAAAGAAAGAAAGAAAGAAAGAAAGAAAGAAAGAAAGAAATAAAGAAAGAAAGAAAGAAAGAAAGAAAGAAAGAAAGAAAGAAAGAAAGAAAGAAAGAAAGAAAGAAAGAAAGAAAGAAAGAAAGAAAGAAAGAAACAAGCAAACAAAAAAAAACAAATATAAACAAATACAAACAAAAAACATAAGCATGGGCCCCTGAGGACTGGGGGCACTGGGGACATGCCCTATATGCCAGATGACCAGTCCAGCCATGTGCACTGTGTAAGCTCTGCAGTCCTGCCAATGGATGAGCTGCATTTATAATGACAGCAGTGGGGAGTTAGTTCTCATGCATTTATTCACAACAGATGTTGGTTGCCTTCCAATCGATTACCAGATTGCATAGAAACACAGCGTGACGCAATGTTTATGTGTGCTACTGAGCCTATCCTGTACATCTTTGATATGGCCAGTTTTCAACTTTCCACCAAAGGCTAATTCATGCCAACTATTTGATAATGCACCGTGGCCCTCAAAAGATTGGTGTTTCGTAACATAATCAATTCAGTGTTCCCTGTCACAGGAGGCTCACTTCCTGAATAGGAAATGACTTGAATGTATTCTCTGATATAATGCCTGCTTAGCCTAATTAACCTCTGGATATCCACACGTACGCACGTACGTACATACTCACGCACATACGCACACACACACACACACACACACGCACACGCACACGCACACGCACACGCACACGCACACGCACACACACACACAGTGACAGATCTGGGCATATACTTTCTTGCATTTGCATATATTCATTTAGCAGATGCTTTATTCATAGGAGTATTTGGCATACTGTAGGCCCCTCTAAACGGTAGTCTGCTTTATAATCTTGGATATTCTGCCCCATCCAGAGCCTCTGCTCTTTTGTGATTTTAACCTACAGTACATTTACATACAACTATGTTTGTACTGGTTCCCTTGATGTACCGCCAGTCATAAGTCATTTTCAAGCATTCGTTTTTCTTTCCAATTTCAGTGTTGAGAGTGAGAGAGTGTTAAGATCTGCATTGGAACTCTATTTTTGTCCACGCATTTACTATTTCATACTCCATCCACATCTTTGGACGTAAGTGGGACAGTGACAAATAAGGGTCTGTATGACCCGGAATTCAAAAAATATTCTTTAAGCATTTTAAAAGCTTCCAGCAGGTTTTCACAAGTCTCTATTTTGTATCTATGTTAGTTTAGTGGAGTTTCAAATTGTGATTCAATATTCTTTTTTGAAAAAGTAAAGACAGATTGCCCCAAAAAATGCAAAGTGGAATGAGAAATATAAAATATTCATTCACAAATGTATGTATGCAAACAGTTACTGAATGTAGTCTGTATCAATTGGTGCAACCAGTATTTTCCATATCATAATTGGTTGGATTGCTGGATTGGTTTCTTCTGTAGAGCAATTTTAATATTTAATTATGACGTTCTCTTTCAAACTTGCTCATGTTGTGAAGACAAATTATATAGCAATTATTGGGTACCCTAACAAGCAAGCCGAATGTATTTGTATGTTGACATTTTCATATGGCGCAACACCAACATACAAAATGTGTTGCTTTAGGTAAAAGTTTAGGTTTAGGTCAACATTTGAGATTTCATAGTCACACTATGTAACAGCAATGTAATAGGGTATGTCAAATGGTGTGAGATGTTGCAACATTTGACATGGCAAAAGTTTCATCTAAACTTTGCAAGCCTTCTGATGGAAAGCTATCGAAGTTTGAGATTTGTTGTTGAGATTTCAAACACGTTTTTAAAATGAACACTTACTTTTGACAGGAATTTTGAATTTTAAATGCTTAATGTTGTTGTATTTGACATGCAACTATAAACACACCTGACCATGCTCAAAAAATGTTAAATGAAGCAGATTTCAAGAAAGGTTACACAACTGGTCATAAAACAGATCAGGGGTCCTTCTGTGTGGTGTCATTTCCTTTGACATGGTCTTCTGACACAAATAAACAAAATGGCTCCTCAAATGTCCGTTGTGCAACTTGACAATTCAGGAAACGCAAGCGTCCTTACTAAGGTTATATTGGTATTAAATCCCTAATCTTGCATGAACAACGCATTTGCGAATACATGCTTAACAAAATTTTGCACAATACTTGCCTTACAAGTTACTTATACAGTATACATACATGCATTAATATTGTATTAGTGCTAATATAACACTAAAATAAAGTGTTACCGACATGTTTTACCTTTATACGCTCATTATTCTATCAAAAATAAATTGCGTTTGGTTTCTAAACAGATAATGTATTTAAGTATGCTGTGAGTCTATTTTAAAATTTTAACCATTCCTACTAAAACAAATCGTAGGAACACGTCATGTCTTTCACCCTATGCATCCTCCTACTGCTATTGTTATTATCGACTTATCAATTGCCACTGCTCATTTGAGCCTTGAACGCCAACCAGTAAATTGTTCAACTGATTTCCATTTTGGTCAAATGAGTATATTGGTTGTTGATATGGTGTGTGTGTGTGTGTGTGTGTGTGTGTGTGTGTGTGTGTGTGTGTGTGTGTGTGTGTGTGTGTGTGTGTGTGTGTGTGTGTGTGTGTCTGTGTGTGTGTGCGTGTGTGTGTGCGTGCGTGCATGTGTGCATATGTGCGTGTGTGTGTGTGTGTGTGTGTGTGTGTGCGTGTGTGTGTGTGTGTGTGTGTGTGTGTGTGTGTGTGTGTGTGTGTGTGTGTGTGTGTGTGTGTGTGTGTGTGTGTTTGGTAGGCTATACCATGTTTTCTTAGATGCTCCGAGTCCTTTCAAGGTCTGGCTATATGGTTTGTACAGGAAATGGGAAAAATGAGTGGTACGAAATGTGTTTTTCATATGGCTGTATAAATGGAACTATATATAGGCTATATGTATATATTGATATTATATTACTGAACTGCTCCATTCATATTCAAATCAAAAATAGGTGTGAAGCCAGGCTACAGCAGCTCATGGACTCAGAGTCGGATTAACCAAAAGGCAGACAAGGCAACTGCCTAGGGCCCCACCCAAACTGTTCAAGGGGGTAGGCCTGCACAATGTGGAATAAGCTTAAAAAAACCCTTTATTTAATTAATATAGCAACATTTGGATCACTCTGGATCTTCATCAGGCATGACAAGGCATAACTGTCTGACACTTTTGTCTAGCACCGGCAACAAGTGACTTTGGATGTGCGACCCTACCCAAAACGACCCCATTATAACTGCCCAGTGTAGGGGCCCCTAATAGTCGGCCTTGCCATGGTAGATGGTAAAAAGGGCCCCATGTCTATATTTTGCTTCGGGCACCCAAATGGGTAGAACCGCCACTGCATGGACTGAGCTGAGAGCAGCCTTACTGTGGGTTTTTAGATGTACTCTTGGCTTGGCTCGAGGTTTAGACAGGAGAGTATAATGTAGAGACGTTACTGTGCCTTAATGGACAACCCTGCTGAGAGCTCCCAATGCACACACGCAAAAACACAAAAAACCCACACAGACACACCGCACTATAAGGAAGGAGGTCGTGTGCTTCTGACAAGCCACCTGACATTTTGTCATGATTATGGTTTACGAGTTAGCACACACACACACACACACACACACACACACACACACACACACACACACACACACACACACACGCACACGCACACGCAGACGCAGACGCACACACACACACACACGCGCACAAAAAGCATGCAATTTAGTGCCATCGTCCTCGAAGTGCTAAAGCTTTTAAAGGCTTTAGTGGGCCTTTGGTGCTCATAACTTTTGCTTTGAAAAAAAAAAATGTTAGAAAGGTCTCTTTTAAAGGCGATATGTAATCAGAGACTGACCAAAAAAATCACTCATTCTGTATGATTTTCAAATTCCAAAATTGTTGCTTCAACAGCACTCAGACTGGAATCACGCAGGGGGCACGTGATGGATCTTGCAAAGTTTAAATTGCATTGCCTGTGTTCAAAGCTGATTTATATGCCTGATATGACCCTGCTTCACTGCAATTGATTGAGTTCTCTCATTTGAAATGCAAATCGGCTCCATTGGGCAAAAGATCTTTACATCCCTTGGGATTGCACACATCTACATATGAATCATATGGTGTCCATTATGTAAATAAATAAATACATAAATTAATAAATAAATGTTTTCCCCTGGTATACCGGTATTTATTGTTCATTGTATTGTTGAAACAAATCTAAAATATTCACTGTCTGTAGGAGGCCTATATGTAGGCCTACATGAACATAATCGAGGTTTTGGTGTGAAACTCTATGAAGTGTGAATCTCTGCACCACCTGCACCATTTGAAGCCAGATATGATGCTGAGTTAAGTTAAGATCAACCAATATTGAATAGTCTACAGTGAAAGGCCAAGAGCAGGTGTGCTTGCTACAATGCATCTCATTATCAAATGGCCTAATGAAAAGTCCATTAAATTGCATTTTTAAGATCATTGTCTACAGTTAAGGTATGAAGAGCACTGTACAGACATTTGGAATGTGGAGCCTTTTACCTCCTACTTTGACTAGCTAAGCTCGGGATCTTCAAATGGGGTTGTGAAATTGTTTTTATTGCACTTCTAAGACTGATTGTGTAGCCTATGTACCGTTTAGGTATGAAATGTGAAATTTGCTGCATTTGTAAGACTAACTGTATGAACCATGTACAGGCATTTGGAACGTCTTGCCTCCCAATGTGACAAACTAAACAGAAGATCTTCATGATTATGTATTGTGTATTGAGTATTAAGATGGTGTAACGTTTAAGTATGAAATGTGAAGTTTCCTGCATTTGCAAGATTGTGTAATTAAAGGATTGTCAGGATTTTCAAATGTGAATTTTATTGCATTTTTAAAACTATTGTCTCGTTTTGGAATGCAGCGTGTACAAGCATTGGAATGTGGAGCCTGTTGCCTCTCACACTGAGGATAACTAACTAAAACAATCTTTTTTTTACTACCATCTTTATTTGAAGGCAGTAACACAGTGGTAGAAGATATTAGGCCAATCTGTTCAGCTATGAGTGAGATTAGCTCATTATGTCCCTCCACACACATACCACGGTGACACACTCTGGTGACACACTCTGGTGACACAGCAGCCGTTATAGCTGTCCTTGGGGGAGACATTTTAGAAAATTACTGCAATCCTGAAAGGAGAAAACGAAAAAAAAAGAAAGAAAGAGAATGAATCACTCATCTTTAAAGCACTTGACTGCAGAACAACCCTTTTGTTTCGGGAATGGCTTCTCCTCTTCTTCCTTATATTGCCTTGCAGGGTAGTATGGAGCAGGGCGCGGGTGGCTTAGAAGAGAACTCTTCTTCTCTATACCTAGCTGAAAGAAATAGCCAGAGGTGCCAAACGTAAAAGTAAAAGTAAAAGTAAAAGTAAAAGTAAAAGTAAAAGTAAACTTAAGGTGTTGACGTACAATGCGCTTGATATGGCTGTTGCACCATTTACTTCATTGTACCGAATTAGGTAGGCCTACAGTAAATGGACTGCTGCTAGTGAAAAACACTGAAAACCTAACAAGGATTCACCACAAACCTGATCCAACCAGCACAGAGTCCGCTGATGGTATGGTACACAGGTCTATTTTTCACTCAGATAAGTTGCCTGTTGGGGAAAAAAATGTTCATTGTTTTAACTTTTATTTTTTACTTTTGATACCTCTAGAAATAGCCTTCTGTAGGACCATAGCACTGGTAGCATGTCTTTTTCTCTCCTACCGTGCAGAGGTGAGTTGAGTTCTGTAGAAGCATGGCACTGCTGGCTTCTTTTCTCTTACAGTTGTCAGCCTCACAGGCAGGGGGAAATAGCCTATAGAGTGGTGCTGGTGGCTTTCCCCTTTTCTCTCGTACATCTCGTATAGGAGCATAATGCTGGAGGCGTACGGTAGCACTCTTCTTCTCTCTTACTGCACCTTAGAAGGGGAAGTACAGTACTGTAGAAGCATGATGCTGCTGGTGGCGTCTCTTTTTCTCTCTTACCTTGAAAAGGGAAGTAAGTACTGTAGAGTCATAGCACTGGTGGTATCTCCTCTTTTCTCTCGTGTAGTAGCTACCTTGCAGGAATGAGGGCTCGCAGGGATGAGTGCTGCTATTCTCTAAAGCTTTTTTCAGGATTAGGAAGCTAGTCTCCTGTGGAACGTATACAGGGTGCTGGTCTCCTGTGGAACATGCAAGGTGCTGGTCTACTCTGGATCGTATACAGGGTGTTGGTCTCCTGTGGAAGGTATACTATACAGGGTGCTGGTCTACTCTGGATCGTATACAGGGTGTTGGTCTCCTGTGGAAGGTATACAGGGTGCTGGTCTCCTGTGGAACATGCAAGGTGCTGGTCTACTGTGGAAGGTATACTATACAGGGTGCTGGTCTCCTGTGGAAGGTATACTATACAGGGTGCTGGTCTCCTGTGGAAGGTATACTATACAGGGTGCTGGTCTCCTGTGGAAGGTATACTACAGGGTGTTGGTCTACTGTGGAAGGTATACAGGGTGCTGGTCTCCTGTGGAAAGT
>NC_085858.1:4526539-4531539 GCF_034702125.1 Engraulis encrasicolus
GGCCAAAGCTGACTATAGCAGTGCTCTTTTCGCCATAATAAACTATACGGCACGAGTGTAGCAGCATGCATAACCAATGCGGAATAAACAACACTATCCACATGCGCTGGCGTTCAGCATTTTCATTATTCGGCCGTATACAGTGCTAACCGAAGTCATATTGTGACATACGGCAATATAACAATAGACGGCGCAGTCTATCCATCGCGGTGGAGTTAAAATATGCATGGTTGCTGCTGCGCACTGTATGTCCCTTCTATTGCAGTCGGTGGTGTTCGGCAGGAGAAAAACAAGGATAATATCTGGAAACGGAGTAGCAGGGCTGGCAGTGGTGTAGTCTGCTATTGTGGTGGGTGTGCTGTATATTTGCACAGCTATTGGTGCATAGGTTCCCAAACTAGGGGCTGGGGTCCCTCGGGGGCTGCGGAGAGAAGGCAGTGTTTCAGAGGCAGATGGAGGCATGATTAACATCTGAAAGAATTTTGATTGTGATCTTATTGTCATGTTATTAAATTCCAAGGCTTCCATAATGAGTTGTCATTGATTAAATGTGGCTGTGTTATTCCAAACATTGAACAATCAATCTTTAGGTGTGTATACTGAAATCCATGATCTTTTCTGGTGGGTATGGGGTGCCTAAGTCTCCGCCCCTTCCGGTCAGCTCATGGGAGTCAAAAACTTTGACTGGGCTGCAATGGACTGATCAAACTTATTTTCCGATCCACCTCACGTTCCCCCCTAGATCATACATGCTGTTTCCCAGGATTAATGAAAACCAATGTTGTGATTGTCGACTTCACTTGTCAAGCGATTTGTGAGTTGTGTGTGTGCAAAAATATGTAATTATTTGGACAACATAACTGAAGTCACATGTCTGACGTGCAGTCACTTCAGCCATGGTGTAGTGGTAGGGCTGGCTGTGCATCTTCAGCCTCGCGGTTCACGTCAAATACCTGAGGCACATGTTGTAGTCTCTTACCCAGTTTCGTACAAAAACAGTCTTACAACTCCTTTCCAAACCTTTAAAATTCACTGCTATCATATATGAAATCCAGAGCACATGCCAAACAGAATCAGAACTAGCTTGTCTTACTCCATTCGCTTCCATTCAAAATTTTACAGTCCCATGGATCGGAAGTAGAAGGGCGTGACTTAGGTGCCCCGTGTATACCTGCATTCTATGTAGACTACATCACTGAGGACAGTTTGTTTTACCAATAAGCAGACAAAGCAATTGGCTAGGGCCCCAAGAAACAAATACCCCCTGACAGGGACCACACCACTCAGCTGTGCCATGGAAATACCAGCAAAAATATATAAAAAAGAGCCCCATCTCTGCATTTTGCCTGAAATGGTAAGAGCCAGTGCTGCAGAGGAGAGTGGCTCGCCTCGCTGGTGAGCTATGGTGAAAAACAGCTAAAACAGCAGGTTTGTAAACAGCGTCTGGCCCGCCTGTCCTTCCCCTGTTACAAACACAATGCACAATACACACACACATACACGCATGCACGCACGCACACACGCACGCACACACGCACGCACGCACGCACGCACGCACACACACACACACACACACACACACACACACACACACACACATGGACACACGAACACGCAACTCCCCCCGCTCCAAACAAACATAGCCTACACCTACTGTTAGTGTCGCTGTGTGTTGAATATTCCATGAATGAGTCTCTGGGAAAAGATTGGTAGCTGAGGAAACAAGAAAGGCCTGTTTATCTCAGTAATGGGACTCGTTTCCCACTTGCTTGGCAATTTTTTCCCTCCCAAGAAAATGTTTCTGGACGGAAGCTTGATTTCGCCTCCTTTTTGGCATATTATGATGATTTCCCCCCCTCTCTCTTTCCGTACCCGTTTCTCTGGTGTGTAGATATCAAACCGCAGTCTCAACTATTTCCCCTGCAGGGACAAGCAGTACAATTAGTTGCGAAATAAAGACTGAAATATTTTCCAATTAAGCAAACATCAGCATACACACATGCACGCGCACACGCACACACACACACGCACGCACACACACACACACACACACACACACACACACACACACACACACACACACGCACACACACACACACACACGGAGACTGTACATTTTTAAAGTATTTTTTTATTAATTATGTGCTGACACAAGGTCATTCTGACCTGCAATGACGCGGATGCTTACAGAAAACCAACCCCTTTGGACCATAGTGCAGTCAAAAAAACAGTTATGAAAAAATAAAACACAGACCAAAAGAAACTGTAAGGTTGAATATTAAACCTTCTCTTTACAAAGGGTATATAGGAGCATCAATAACAGATTTTTTAAATTTACTGTATGTATTTCATTTATTTTTTTGAAAAAAAAGCGAATAAAATCAGCTGCTGAAAGCCAAAGCTGAAAATGAATTGCTGATCTGCAGAGAACCCCCAATGGCACAAGAAAAACATTTGAGCGTTTCTAATGACAACCAAGCTCCATCATATACCCTGGTCTGTACTCGAGACTCCCCTCCACCTTCTCCCGAAACCCACCCAGCCACACCCCCAGCCCCAGCCCCACCCCAACCCCCCTGACCCCCATTCCAATCCCAGCTCTGATACATCTCTGCATCCTCTGCAATACTGCATGGAGAAATGCCATACAGTATGAATTCAGGCTGTCTCAGAAGAGCTTTCTAAATGCCCCTTGTTTCAACCTGACTGTCTACCCCTCCCCCACATTCTGCACCTCCCTATACATTCCTGTGAGTATGGGGACGTTTGCACCACCACTCACAACTGAACCACAACCCTCCCTCAGCTTCATTTATGTATACACGTAAGTGGACAGTGGTCAACATGCACACACACACACGCACGCACGCACGCACGCACGCACGCACGCACGCACGCACGCACGCACGCACGCACACATGCACACACACAAGCATGCACTCACACAAGCACACTTCTTCACCCCTTCACCCACTCCCAGGCAGTGCAAGTGACTGTTCCACAAATATCCAGTCTAGTCCCCTGTAGCCAGCTAGCTCTTCTCCCCGGGCAGAGAGAGAGAAAGAGATACAGAGAGAGAGAGAGAGAGAAAGAGAGAGAGAGAGAGAGAGAGAGAGAGAGAGAGAGAGAGAGAGAGAGAGAGAGAGAGAGAGAGAGAGAGAGAGAGAGAGAGAGAGAGAGACAGAGAATGGTGCTCAACATGCAGCAGTAGTAGTACGGAGGGGTTGAGCTAGAATATGCTAAAGCAAAAACAGCAGGCATGCCCTAGGCAACATGGACCCTGTCAACACACACTGGCCTCCTTCTGGAAACAGAAACATCAAAACAGATATTTTTTTTGATTTGAACATGTAAACATATGTTTTTCTTCCCTCCCCCCACAACAGACTTTCATTTTCGTTCTTTCATTCTTTCGTTCGTTCGTTCTTTCTTTCTTTCTTTCTTTCTTTCTTTCTTTCTTTCTTTCTTTCTTTCTTTCTTTCTTTCTTTCTTTCTTTCTTTCTTTCTTTCTTTCTTTCTTTCTTTCGGTCACAGATGATTTCTACAGTACAATACACCCAGCTCATGTTCCTGCGTGTACATGGAGACTATAGTAACTAAATTGGCAGTTCAGTAGGTATTACAGAAGACTACTAATAGCGCTTGACTACTGTAACTTGAGTGTGTCCCAGGGTGAGCATCTGATCTGTGGAAGTGGACAAGTCCTGTGAAAAATACATCGAGAGATTTACTGGCTCCCATGACCCCATCATCATCATCATCATCATCATCATCATCATCATCATCATCATCATCATCATCATCATCATCATCCCGGGACACCAACCCCTAGGCTCCAAGCAATGATCCTTTAAACACCTCCCTCTACCCTCCACACCCAACATCCCTCTATTAATCCCCCCTTCCAACACCCCCCTCTCTTCCGCAACACCCAACATCCATCTCTCCAGGATCCCTTCATCCCCTGTCTAACAAAATCCGTCCATATGCATCCATCATTCCATTAATCATCCATCTATCTGGCGAGATATCAGTCCATCCATCCATCCATCCATCCATCCATCCATCCATCCATCCATCCATCCATCCATCCATCCATCCATCCATCCATCCATCCATCCATCCATCCATCCATCCATCCATCCATCCATCCATCCATCCATCTGTCCTCCACAACATCCTCCTCCATCCCCTTTGCAGGTCTTGGTGAGACCCTCACTCAGTCTTACACAAGACACTGTACTGAATCCAGGATCAATGGATCACTATCTGGGATCAATGGATCACTGTATCTAGGATCACTGGATAACTGGATCACTGCACACCAGAGTTCGACAAAATGAAAGAGAAACAGCAACACTCCTCATGTGTCACTGACTTTGTCATAATCCTATACTGTAAGTTTGTAGCTTTATACTCTATTTTATATAGGTTACTGTTATATACAGCAGTAGTGTGAACTGGACAAGTTACGTACCAAAAATAATACTACTAGCACTTCTTCTTTGTTTACAGTTTGTCTTGTTTGTTTTTCTTTTTCAGTAAAAAAAGGAGATTCTGTTGGAAAGTGAGGCTGTCAGTTATTCTGTGTATCAATGTCACTTGTCACTAAATAAAACACTCTACTGGACTGAACCAGCACAAATACCAACTGAACTATGGAGTCTGGAGACTGGAACATCTACAGTACGTGGCATCTACATACCGACTGAATTCAGGGTTGGGGCTAATGGTACATGTGGAGGCAAAGACAGGTAGGGTCCCTATTTGTCTGTGTTAATGCCAAAATCATGTTTAAAATGATTCAGGAGGGTATACAGTATATCACCGCATTGCTCCCTTGGGGTGTCATTGGGAGCTGCCCCCTTGCACGGGTGAGGCCTAAATGCAATTTTGTTGTGTGCAGAGTGCAATTGTTGGCTGTGGAGTGCTGTGTCACAATGACAATGGGAGTTGGAGTTTCCCAGGTGGGCTTTTATTCATTTCTTTCAATAGAGAGT
>NC_085858.1:4536539-4544039 GCF_034702125.1 Engraulis encrasicolus
GGCAGAGGTGGCAGTGGCACCTGAAACTGGATTCATTTGCACCGCCCCTTTCTCTGGAGGACCAGGACCAGGACCAGGAGTGCATTTCTCAAAAACGTTTTTGCTATCTGTTAGCCACTTACTTGGTTACAATGCAATTTTCCATTGGCAACCTGCTAAATTGCTAACTAGCCTGGCAGCTTCAGCATATCCCAGACTTGTCAAGGAGCCTGGGGCAGGGGCGCTGACAGTTTTGGCTGGGCCCAGAACAAAGTCATTTGAAAGCTCCCCCCCCCACCACACATTAAACAGGGGCAGCCTGATCTCCAAAATTCCGTGCTCCTGGACACGGATGTTAAGGACAGGAAATCCGTGTCCAGGAGCACAGATTTTGCCATATTTTGAGAAATACCTTTTCCAGTTGGTTGATAGGCTATCAAATTCATATAATGAATGAAAGAATACTATCTGTGCCCAGACCAAAACAATCCCTAACCTTAACCTGTCAGTTAAAAATGTTTTTTTTTTTAACTAAAAGTATTTGAAATTAGAAAAATCCTGAGAAAAATCAAGACTGTGGAGCTGTGGGAGTATAGAGAGAGCACTTCTGTGTCC
Organism: Engraulis encrasicolus; assembly: GCF_034702125.1. Classification (NCBI taxonomy): domain Eukaryota; kingdom Metazoa; phylum Chordata; class Actinopteri; order Clupeiformes; family Engraulidae; genus Engraulis; species Engraulis encrasicolus. The sequence continues at coordinate 4,537,134 of NC_085858.1, forward strand.
ATCAGGAAAACAATTTCGTGTTCAGGAGCAAAGAATTTTGGCAAAATCCGTGCTTCTGGACACGGATTTTGTGTCCTTAACATCCGTGTCAAGGAGCACGGAATTCTGGAGATCATGTTGACAGGGGCAGGAGCAGAGGGAGCAGTGGCCCCAATGACTGGCTTCATTTGCCCAGTTGCCTTCCTCCTTGGAGAATCATATACCAACCAGGCCGGGCAATGCCAGCAGATCCCAGACTGATAGGGAGGAAGTAGTGGTCAACGGACTGTCTGCCTGACTGCCTACATGCCCATTGCTGTGATATACTGCATTAAAAAACAAACGAAAAAGACAGACAGATGCACTTGTCGGGTATAGAGTAGAGTAGAGTAGAGTAGAGTAGAGCGGCTATATGGGTGGTGGTTTCAAGTGAGAAAACATTTCATAAAATAGACACAGACAACGGGGAAAATGAAGAAGAGAAGAAAAGACAAAAAGGAACAAAAATAGACCATGCTGTGCATCAGAGCTCAGCCATGTTTTTCTCCTGCACACTATTGCACACTTGTCCTTCAAAAGGAAGATTTCCTGCGTCTTGTCTTACAGTCTCCCTGTAGACCATAGCTGTCCCTCGGGGGAAACCGGCGGGAAGAAAAAGCGACAGAAAGGAAGAGTTCTCACCGGGGAAACGATAACGGAAAGACACGCCCAAGTAAAGCTCTTCCCTCGACACTGAGCTGGGTACTGTATTGTTTGCCCCTTCGCCTGTGACCAGAGGTGTCAAAAGTAAAAGTAAAACTAAAAGTAAATTTATCGTGTAAGTGCAATACTAGCACATGATATTACATAGCTGTTACCCTATTTATTCTATTGTACCTAATGGGGTAGACTGTCTTGTTACTGAAAAAACACTGAAAACCTACCAAGAGCCCACCACAAACTTGTTCCAACCAGTGCAGAGTCAGTTGATCATAAGACAAGTACATACGGTAGGTCTGGTTACTCAGATAAGTTCCCTGTGCTGGAAGAAAAATGTATGTGTGTGTTTTTTTTACTTTTACTTTTGACACCTCTGCCTGTGACCACCATCTTTATGGCTATCTGCACCCCCCCACCCCCCCACCCCTCCACCATGCACACATCACACATCACACCCAAACACACACACTCATCTGATGCCAATACCAGAACGCCCCACTGGCCTCCAAAAGATCCCACCTCCTTAGGAAGCCGTTTTATGTCTTAGATATTGGCGTCGCAGTATAGTACATTGTATAAAAAAGGAAGCAAAGCAAAGTAAAGCCATGAGAAATAGGCAAAATAAATAGGCAAATAAATAAATATGGCTAGGAAATGCTGTCTATCACGAGAGAGTGTATAAGGCAAGTCTATTATACAAAGAAGTACGTAAGTGTGACTGAACTTGATAAATTCGGGACTGGATCACTCCCACAATTGTCTCTTTGCAGCAAGATTAGCTTCAGTCATCTTCAAAACACTACAAATCTCAATCTAATATAAACGTATCATTGGCGCACAGTCTTCTGGATAAACACACTGAAATGGTTGCATCTCCGCTTGAATTTCTCACATTACTGTTCCTTTCCTAACACAGAAACAACAACTGTAGGCTATCACTTACAGTACGGACGTCCACCATCCCAGTCCCCTGTGCCCCACTCCATACCCCCACCCTCAAAAAATGAGATTACCCCAAAAAAGAGGAGAGGTCTTGGGGCTAGAGGTGGATAGATACAGACCCCCAGTCACGTGACAGCCATGGATTTACTAAGACTCTTAGTACTGTGCTGACTAATTGAAATTCCACACAGCTAATAAAAATAGCCTCTGGACATGATCTCAGTTGTAGTAAGGATAATACGTGACACACACACACACACACACACACACACACACACACACACACACACACACACACACACACACACACACACACACACACACACACACACACACACACACACACACACACACACACACACACACACACCCTGCACACACATCTATGAACAAAGACACATTCATCCATACAGCATATTACAATGTGGATACACTGTCATTTCCGCTGTTGATTAAAAGCTGACATGACTGATTAGAAACAGTCAAATGCAATTAAGGTTTGTTCTTTATCATTATTGTGTAAATTATTCTCCTGCTTGTCTGTGCCTCTCATCGCACATATCATACGGTGTGTCCTGTCCTGTCTACTTGATTTCATTTGGCGTCACTTCTCATGCCGTCACTTCTTCCGAACTCTGGACCCCGTTTATCGAAATAATCGTTGCTAACCAGTTAGCAACTTAGTAGGTTGTAGCAAATAGGCCAAGTTGATAACTTAGTTAGCAACAATGCTGTCGAGAAACGCAACCCTGACTAGTAACGACCCATTTGCTTACTCAGAATGCGAGGCACAGTGTGACATTTATGATGCGTTTGTTTTCCTTTTTTCTGTGGGAAAGCTGAACGTTGCATGAGAGTGATCAGCACACAGGGGATATGTACTTATAAATATATACTTTATTTAACAAGAGGACAGCAACATTTTGATTGAAACGTTACCGTTTGTTAGATAAAGTATATATTTATTTCTCTCTCACACTATACTACCATTGTCTGGCACCTGGATTATTGTTTTTTTGTGGATGTGCACACCCCATCTTCCAAATGCCCAAGGTGCTAGCAGTAACAACACGTCATGGGTTATATGATTTAAAATTGTGCCAGCGATTTCTGCCCTTTGTTAGTACTGTATGTATGCAAAAAAGGTCTTTCTCTCTATCGGTCTCAGGTCTCTCATTCTCTCTCCATCTTTCCAACTTTCTGCTAACAAGAAGCCGCAAGGTCAAGAGAGAAGGAGAGGGGAGAGATGAAGAGAGATGGAACATCATTCAGGTCACAGACTCCAAAACATTTTTATTGTTTTTTTTTTACCTCTTTTCTTTAAACCTTTTGACTTTTCTTTTCCATTGCAGTAGAAGAAATCAGTAGTTCATAATTGTTCAGTTCAGTTACACTGTTTTTGTTGCTTTTGTTTCACTGTTTTTCTATTTACAGCATAGGAGAAGAGTTACTTTGTAATGTGATTCTTATGTACACAGTCAGGCTTAACTAACGACAGGAGGACTAGCAGAACCGAGCACTCTCCTTGCCATGGTAGCACACTGAGGTGACAAGTCCACCTTTTAAAAAAAATAATAAAATAAAAATAAAATACCAATAATAAAAAATAAACATCCACCATTTGGTGCCAGGGCCTACTGGCTACTGCTCGACACCTGCCCTCAATCTCTGCACAACAACGAAAAGTAGGTGGAGAGAGCGAGCGAGAGAAGACATGGCAAATCCAGCTCACCCATTTACCCTTACGTGAGGCGCTTTTGAAACTTCCAACAAGCCAGGGACAATACAACAACACCGACAACAGTAACATAAAAAAGAAAAAGAGAGAAAGAGGAAACGTCCATTCAATTCATTGCACTACAAGTCCCTGCAGGGTTCAGGCAGACAGACAAGGCAGCCAGCGTCTGACCCTTCACCCCTCAGTTGGCATGGCGATGGGCCTCCTTTGCTCTCGCTCTCAGTCTCGGTGTCGGCCGCGGCTGTTTTTTTCTTTTGCGGCTGTGGAAAACAAAAAAAAAGGCAACTTGGCTGAGATGGCCCCTGCTGCCTTGTTCACCGAGGGAGGAGTGATCCACCTTCCCTGCAGCCAGCGTGGAGTCTTTTCTCCTCACCGAGGCAGAGTGGCGCCCCACCTCCCCCCACAGCTGGGAGTCTCTTCTCACACCTTCTGATGTCCGATAACAAGCACTTCTGTCAGTGTGGGGTTTGGCTGAATGTGTGTTTACATGTGTGTGTGTGTGTGTGTGTGTGTGTGTGTGTGTGTGTGTGTGTGTGTGTGTGTGTGTGTGTGTGTGTGTGTGTGTGTGTGTGTGTGTGTGTGTGTGTGTGTGTAGGTGTGAGCAACACCAAAATGGATTTTGAGGGTGGGTGTGCATTTGTGTGTGCCAGTGTGTGTGTGTGTGAGTGTGTGTGCGTGTTGATGTTCTAGTTCATGTTCTGGCTCAAAAAAGAGTATTTTTGGCAACACTGGGGGGACGTTTTTTCCCCTCCTCTCCAGAAAGACACTGTCTCTTTTCACTCCCTCTCTCTCCGTGGTATAATGGCGTAATACCCCTCCCTCTCCGTCTCCCCTCCCCGCCACCACAGTTCACAGCTCTCATCCAGTAATGAGGTGAGGAAGAGGAGAAAAAAAAGAGAGGAGGGACAAAAGAGGAAAGTAGAGAGGGGAGATAGATAGGTAGGATTAAGGGCAGCACGACAAAAACGAAAGATGTCTCAGTGGACCGCGATGGAGTGGGAGGGGAGGAGATGAACAGAGATAGGAAGGAAAGATGGAGAGAGAGATGAAGAAAGATGGGAGGCCAGAGAGAGAGAGAGAGAGAGAGAGAGAGAGAGAGAGAGAGAGAGAGAGAGAGAGAGAGAGAGAGAGAGAGAGAGAGAGAGAGAGAGAGAGAGAGAGGAGGGAGGAGTGAGGAAAGTGAGACAGTGAGGGGGAGATCTCGACAGCGGCAAGAAGGAGGGGAAGGCAGAGTGAGGGATGGAAGGAAGTGTGGTAGAGAGAGAGGGGAGAGTGGTAGAGGAAGGGAAGGAGGGAGAGAGAAGAAACGAGGGATGAATAGAGCCGTTGGGCTGGACTAAAGTGGTGAGTCCCAGAGCCCCTCGACAGGAAGGAGAGAGCGGCCCACATCCTGTCCGCGTGTGTGTGTGTGTATGTGTGTGTATGTGTGTGTGTGTGTGTGTGTGTGTGTGTGTGTGTGTCGCCGCAGCTGCCGTCCTCACCACACTACTAACCCCCAGGACAGTCACACTGGGACGGTAACGAGGGAGGGATGGAGGCAACAGAAGTAGGTGGAGACCAACAGTTGGGAGCGAGGGATGAGAGAGAGAGAGAGAGAGAAAGAAAGGTTGGATAACTGTGGGATGGCCGTCGTCACCACCGTCATCATCATCATCCATGTCTGTCCTCATCATTACCACCACCACTGCCAGCATCATCATCCTCCTCATCATGATCCCAGTCTTCTTCAGTGTCTGGTCAGCCCTCCCACCATCAGTCCTCTGGCTCTAGCTCTGGCTCTTGGTCCTTCCTCCTATTCATCCTCCTCTACATCCTCCATCCTCCTCCTCCTCCATCCTACTCCTCTTCCTCCTCCTCCTCCTCCATCCTCACTCACAGTCACAAGCTAGTGACCAGCTGCATCTGTCCGTCTCCCTCCGGGTGGTTGTTGGAGGAGGTGTTGGAGGAGGAGGAGGGAGGAGCGGCGTTGGTGGAGGACGAGGAGGACGAGGAGGTCTGCGTCGCCTCCTGCTGCTGCGCTCCCCCGATATGAGCCTCCTGGGCAGCTTGGCTGGGCCTGCGCGGCGGCGGTGGCGCCACCACGCCTCCGGGTGGCGCCGCCGCCTGGTAGAAGGTCTGCATGGGGGCGCCGCGGGAGCCGAGGTGCGCGGGCCGGCCGGAGCTGTAGTAGAGCTCCTCGGGCGGCTGGGCGGAGCGCGGCACCACCTCCAGGGGCTCGGGGCTGCTGTCCGGGTACGGTGGCGAGGAGTCGCCGCCGCCGCGCAGGTTGCTGATGCTGGTGTAGAGGGAGTCCCGCGCCGGCGAGTCGGGCCCACTGGCGCCACTCGCGCTGCCCAAGCTGCCGCCCATGCTGATGCTCGTGCCACCACCACCGCCGCCTCCGCCACCGCCGCCGCTACTGCCGCCGACGCCGCCTCCGCTACTGTGCCCTCCGTGCCCTCCTCCTCCGCTGCTGCTGCCCACGCCGCCGCAGCCGCTGCTGCTGCCCGCGCCCACGCTGTGAGCGCCCAGGCTCTCGGTGAGGTCGGGCGTGTAGCTCTCGGACTCGTCGGGGTCGCTCTGGTAGAGCACGGACTGGGCGCGCTGCAGCAGCAGGGGCTCCTCCAGGGCCTTGTAGAGCAGCTCCACGTCCGGCGGCGTCCTCTGGAGGCCTCCACCGCCGCCACAGAGATAATCCTCATCGTCGTCCAGCCCCATCATGCCCGCGTCGCCACTCATGCCCATGCTCATCCCCATGCCCATCCCGACTGCCCGCATGTGTGGGTGCGGGTGTGGGTGCGGGTGGGGGTGTCCGCCTCCGTGCCTGGCTAGGCTGCCATACACTAGTCGGTCTGCCACATGACCTCCTCCTCCTCCGTGACCTCCTCCTCCTCCTCCACCGCCGCGGAGGTTGTTGTGCACCATCTCGGAGATGATCATCTTCTCGAAGGCGGCGGCGTCCGACAGGTTCCGGCGTATTCCGCCCAGCGTCTCGGAGCCGCGCGGGTTCAGCAGGGGAGGGGGGCTCTCGGGGCCCCCGCCGCCCCCCAGGAAGTCACAGCTGCCGCCACCTGCCGGCCCGCCGCCACCACTCGCTGGACCGACACCGGGACCGCCTACGCCCACGCTGCGCAGCGAGTAGCTGTTGTTGAAGTTGCCGTTCAGGGGAAGGGTCTCCATGCCGCACGGGTCCCTGTGGTTCTTAACCAGGGTGCTCTCTGTTGAAGACACAACACAAACGCACACACATTTTAGGATAGTTTTGTGGAACAAATGCACAAACTCCTTAGAATACTTTCTGAAAGAAATGCACAAACAAACAGGAAATAAGAAGGACTCTTTCTTGGTAAACAATTAATTTAAAAACCTACAAGCAGGAAGCAGATACTTTCTATGTGACAGATGCACAAATGAACGGAAAATCTTTATTAAGAGTCTATTTTCGCAAACATCCCTACTGTAGCCTACTGTGTGCAAGGCAAAAACAAACAAACAAAAACAAACATGATAGGAAAATAGGAAATTATACTGTATTAGGACTAGATGTGAAAGAAAACAAATGATTAAGG
>NC_085858.1:4561539-4566539 GCF_034702125.1 Engraulis encrasicolus
TCTTAACACAGACTACCACCTACCAAGCACAATTGGCCAAACAGTTAATTTTCTACTCAAAAGCACACACTGTTAAATATACACAAATAAATGCATTCATTGACTGCTAACTGTGTGAAAAAGGCATGTAATGTGTCAACTGTATGGCAATGGAAAGCCCTTGGTGTGCTAACTGTATTAAGAGTTCTGCAAATGTCGCTGAGGATTGGACAAAAGCTTGTTAGCAATTGAAAAAAAATGTAAGCAATGCACGGTGACTTGGTCCTTGCCATTCTGGTAAGAGCTAATTTATAACGCCATGCCTTAACAGGTTATCGGCTTAGGACTGCAATGGAAAATATCCGGCAAACAGCCATCTCTTCTCCTCTGCCATATTATCTCCTTCCTACACACTTTATAATGAATCCTACTCAGCGTTAGCAAGTGCCCAGGAAGTGACAGCACCATATTGCAGCATTCTAAAAATGAACACCATAAAAAAAGAGAGAGAGAGAAGATCAAGAGAGTGGGCACCAACATCCAACACAAACTGTCAGCTACAACAGCTACCATGACCAGCATATGATGACAGCTGACTCGACAGAATATAAATATATACACCTGCCTCCCAAATAATGCCAAATGTTTTAGACGACGCTGACAGTCAAGCTATACGCATTGCTGGAGAAACTAGCGGTGCGTATCTATCAATGACAAACTGTTAATGGGACATAATGCTAGCACGTGTACAGCTATTTTTATCTTCATTATTTTTGCCCCTGAAGTTTTGGCTACAGGGCTTTTAAAATTGATGGTGTGTGTGTGTGTGTGTGTGTGTGTGTGTGTGTGTGTGTGTGTGTGTGTGTGTGTGTGTGTGTGTGTGTGTGTGTGTGTGTGTGTGTGTGTGTGTGTGTGTGTGTGTATGCGTGTGTGTGCGTGTGTGTATGCGTGTGTGTGTGTGTGTGTGAGAGAGAGAGTCTGTGCCTGTGCCAGTCGCTCTGTGGTTCGACGGCAAAGAAGATCATATATTTTTAGGCCACATTACTGTTTGTGGTGGACAATAACACACCTCAAAACACAGAAACATTTCACTCCAAGGAAACCTGGGAGAAATATATTGACCCTGGGACAAATAAAACCGAAAAAAAGGGAAAATCAATTTCCAATCACTGCTGTCCTGTTATTAACCGGCGCAAAGGCTTTCAGGAAGAGGAGAGATAATTTGAAATGGATACAGCGGTTAGAGCGGTGAGTCGAAGTCTTGATAGCTGTGCAATTCCCCCGCTGTTTCACTCTCACCGCCGCCGTTGTTGTTGTTGTTGACGGCAATTTTGGGGGGGGGCGTAACTGATCATCTGTATTTAAACAACGCGGTGGTGGTGTTGCAACTCGTAAGGGGGTGGGGAAAGTTTAATTTGTTCGGTCGATCGTGAAAGAATTTCTCCCGCTGAATGATGAGTTGTGGATTCAAAGATGTCTGCGAGTGGGTGTCAGAGAACACAGAGGTCTGGACCTTAGCAAGATTGGATAATTTGGCCTATTATCCAATTAGGACACGCAGGCGGCGCATGAGTGATGGCAGATGGGAGCTGATGTTATTACATGACTAAGCTTGTACAGTACTTCTCTTTGCTGCCTGTCAAACGCAAACAATAGCAAATAAGTCGCACTGTGATTGCGAATAATACATCGGCGCTATAATGTATAATTTTGGTAATACATTAGAAATAAATTGGTACTTAACACATTGAGTACCGACGACGTAATAATGCGTTTTTCACGCCCATGCGTTGTATACCAAAACGCAAAAATACGTTTTTGCATTTAAATATCATATTTTGAATCTACACCCTTCAATGGACAATATATGTGATTTTGGTAGCTCTGTGATGGACATAAATGACAACATTTGCAGTCCAAAGTTGTTTGATTGTTATGATGTTTGAGTGTTATGATTTGGATATTTTAATTTAACTTACCAAGATGTCTGGATGCCAACCCATGTCTCCTATCGCGCTGCCTGCATTGATTTCCCTAGTACGTCACTGTAGCATGTGTTGTCTCTGACTTCACGCAATAGGTAAACACCATTGTATAGTGCCTGGAGTATCTTGAACTTTCTGGACTTGCTAGACCTTTACCAGATCCTTGGATCCAAATGGCACCCGATATGTGATTGCAGTAATGCGCTCCGATTTTGGACGTTTGATCGCCAAAAAGATAAGTTTCTGTGTCTTCCTGTATGTGAGAAGCCAGAAGCTAGCATGGCTACATATCATGATTCCCTGATTGTCGCTCCCAACGCAGGACGCTCCCCTGTCGTCTCGCTCCCACTAGCCAGACTATCGATCCGGGTGGGACTACACGTCCAGGAGTGATAGAAACACCTGGGACTACACGTCCGGGAGCGATCTCAGTTGGGAGTGTCCATCTGCCACCGCATATGATTCGGATCGGATGGGCTAGGCTACATCTAAGCATCATATCATTTGGATTTGTTGTCAATGTTGGGCTATTATTTCGGGAGTCATCGGGAGCTATTTTAGCAAATGTCTCACCCTCTGCATGTGTGCAAAGAGTTTGTGTTCAGTCCACGTGAAAAACGGGGATTTCAAAGGGCATCGATTGCTGGTGTCGTAGTGTGACAGAGCAGGAGGTGTGCTGCCGTATTCGTGAATCGTGCTACGTTGTTGTTTCCCTAGTAGCCCACGATCGGTAGCGTGTATTGTGTCTGACTTCACGCAATAGGTAAACACTGACCATTGTATATCGTGCCAGGAGTATCTTGAACTTTCTGGGCTTGCTACCTAGACCTTTACCAGCTCCTTGGATCAAAATGGCACCCGAATTGTAATTGGAGTAATGCGCTCCGATTTAGAAGTTTGATCGCCAACCAGATAAGTTTATTTGATTATTCACCCCTATGTTGAACTGTCTTCCTGTATGTGAAAAGCCAGAAGCTAGCATAGATGGCTACATATGGATCGGATGGGCTACATCTAAGCATCATATCATTGGGATTTGTTGTCAATGTTGGGCTATTATTTCGGGAGTCATCGGGAACTATTTTAGCAAATGTCCGACCTTCTGCATGTGTGCAAAGAGCTTGTGTTCAGTCTGTGTGAAAAACGTGGATTTCGAAGGGCATTGATTGCCGGTGTCATAGTGGTTTAGAGCAGGAGGCGTGTCTTGACGTGCAGGAAGATGTGTGTCAGAGCTAACCTTGCACCAAATTGTGATTAAAACCAACTCATCCCCTTTCAAACTCGTCACATTCTGAAGAAGCGCACCCTTCACAAAAACCTCAATATCTCCGATTGTAGCTGAATTCCATGGATACCCACTTCGGTTTAGCGTGGGTTTACTCGGCAATAAAAGCTCGTAGAGACACACAGTTTTCACCTACTAAGAGGGCAGCGTCTCCACTTTCAAACGAGTCATAACATATTTCAGTGGCCCTATCACATAATAAGCTGTGAGTCTACAAAAAAACGTAAAAAAGGGCATAGAACGCTGGTATTCTACGACATAATTCCGTGAGCACCGCCGGTATTCAATGTGTTAAAGGATATGAAGGGATGGATAATTGTTATTTTCAAATGGTTAGCAGTGGGTTTCCACAAAGCCTGTTGATCAAATAACAACAGATGCAGCACGAGTAGGCGCTATTACATTATTTGTTCTCATATGTTACACATATTTTTCCCAACTGCTGTATTTTTTCCCCAAAAACTCTGCACACAAATTCAACTACTGTTCACACGAAATGTATAATAGGATCTCACTCCACCTAAATGACACACAATTTCCTAGGCAGAGAATTGTGTGTATTGGTTCGCAAACGTGGCCAAGCTGAGCATCAGTGTAGGTTTCTCTTCAAAGGTAGTCGTGATATTTGAGAGTACAACCTCTGTTGCCACAGTGACCAGATAGATCACCTCTCTTTACAAGCTCATGATTAATGACTCATGATACATTTATATTTTAAGGGATTTTAAGTATGACCAATTTGGTCAAATTGCTAGCTCTCGGATTGGTACTTAGTACGAGTTGTTACCCTCTACAGTACTACAGACTCGTTAATCTCAAAGAGCCATTCCTGTTGAACATGACTCACATACACATCCAATTCAACAAGACTTACTGAGCAGGACCACATGAACTCTGTTGAAAAGTATCAAACTGAACTCTCCAACCTCTGACTGTGTCTCTACTGCAGTAATGACATTACATATGTGCACAAAGTAAAATAATAATAAAAAGCCATAGTGCCTGGCTTTGTCAGAAGCCATTCAATTATCTCAGCCAAAGAGGCATTAGTAGAAACAACATTGGAGCTATTTAGTGGTGTCTATAACTACACAACTGAGTGAAACTGAGTACTTTAGATGATTTTGGTGATTCCTAATTTCATTCCATATATATGCTATACTGTATATGTATATGTATATTGTATATTTGAAGAGCTGGGATATTTCTCAATACCACCTGTCCCTTCAACCCTTTCTATCCTTTCTTTGTTTTCAGTTGTCTCTCCCCATCAAATATATAAAATATTTGTCATCTCCTTTGTGTCAAGTGACCAAAGAAAATCAAAGTGCATGAGTACGGCGGTATAGATTTGGGAAATCACTCAGCTCCAGAGCTTCTGGAAACTTGCCTCCCTGTGGACACACACGGATACAGTAGAGTTAAATTTGGACCCTAATGCTTTCACCCGTGCCATATTTAAGCCCTCTCATCTTAGGCCAAATTTCGACTCTCTCTCTCTCTCTCTCTCTCTCTCTCTCTCTCTCTCTCTCTCTCTCTCTCTCTCTCTCGCTCTTGCTCTCTCTCTCTCCCTCATCCTAGGTCAATCCCAGCGACATCTTATACCCCACCCATCACCTCCTTTATGGACGGAGCAATCAGCGGGCACGGAGGAAAACACCCGCCCAGACACCCCTCCACCCGCCCACTCACTCACTGTCATCCCGCCACTCTGCATTGTGTGAGTTTAATAGCTGCACAGAGCTTGCGCC
>NC_085858.1:4584039-4586539 GCF_034702125.1 Engraulis encrasicolus
TTTCTTTTTTAGCTGGAAGCAGGCTTCACTGTTATTCAAATGCACTCTGAGGCTGCTGGTGCTGGGTCAAACGGTCAACTCCATTTTTCTGACATGCCAAATTGTGTTCATGCATTAGAAACACTATCTGAAAGGTACAGCCTCCTTTTTAAAAAGTGAAAGACACAAGGCCATGAACCTCAACCAAAGGGCAATTACAGTTTTTTTCTGATCGCTAATGCTCTTTTTTTTAACTTGAGCTATTTTTGTTCAACTCTTCAAACCCAACGCAGTCTCACCCCAAGTAGTCAATTTCTGACTACCTTGGACCAGACGGCAATTTTTGACGTCTTGGGTATTCCTTCCACGTCACATTTTGACTATGTGGCCTAAAAAGGAGACATTGACGAAGGCAACAGCCGAAACATTTGTCTATACTTCTGCTGCCATGTAAAAAAAAAATTAAAAGAAGAACCTGAGTGTGATCCACTTTTTCACCTTCAAAGTTATTCAACTGGAGACGCACCACACGGAAGAGCGCGGTGTATCATCAACTACGACTATGTGGCCTAACCCTAAAACTATTCCTAGACCTAACCTCAATGACGTTATGCTGCCACAAGGGAGCGCCTTTGAGGACATAGTCAAAATGTGACGTGGAAGGAATACTCAAGACGTCAAAAATTGCAGTCTTGGGGTGTCAAAAATTGACTACTTGGGGTGAGACTGTGTAGTCAAACCACATGAGCACAACAACATCACAGCAAATCAGCAAAACTGCTTAGATACATTGCAAACCCCAACACGGTTTGCTTCTCTATACAACGTGGTTTGCTTCTCTCTGCAACTCTGGAATGTTTTTATACATTTCTGTACATTTTTGTACATTTTTGTACCAATGCGTCAACACACCCATCACATTGCTATTAAACATTCCAATAATTAGACGCTGCCAGTAAACATCATAACCACACATTGTGAGTTCCACTACAGCAGCCAAAGTTACAAAAAATGTGCATAAGCGAATAGAAAAAAAAACTGTAAAAGTTTGGCCTCATCATTAACAGTAAGTCCGTGTGAAACAGTCCCGAAAAAAAAATAATTGTTAATACATATAAATATTTTAATTATCACCAATTTAGAGACTGTGCATGGGTGAGCTGATAATGCAGTGTCAATGCACACACTCACAACTCCATTCATTTTGAATAAATTGCATGGAAAAAGTAACACCTTATTGAAGTGCACAATGCTGGCTGTCCACTGTATATCATATCTACATATTTTTTATACTTTGCACATTTGTTACCAGGGCCGCTGAGAGCTTTGGCTAGGCAGCCCCAGGGAAAACTAATCTGAAAGGCCCCCCTTCTCAATACATGCGATGTAATGAGGACCAAATTATGCCCCCCCCCAAGCTGTACCTGGGCCCAGGACAACTGAGCCTTTTGTCCTCCCTTGTCGGATGCCCTGTTTGTTACTATGATTTATTTTTAAGCAGCACCGGCCCTGCTGAATAACAGTGCCAAGTTTTGCAAGCAAACTCCCGCCGGAACATTACCGAGACTAAGGCTGGTACAAAAGCATTTGAGTCTTTTCTTAAGGGATATTAGGTCCATTAAAACTTTCCTAATGCATTTGGCAAAACGTTGACTCTAACAGATTCTGTCATGAAAAGATTACGTTCTGGAGATTATCTGGGCCTTGCGCTGGCTAACAGTGCATTTATTGTTTACTTAATTCTATAATTCTTTTTTTTTGTTGAAAATATAGCACCATACAGTTGAGTTGAGGGTGTCGTCGCCCAGTGGAATAAACCTACCAGAAGAACAAGCTGGAAATATGATTAATTTTTAAAGCTTTATTAAGTTTGAAGACTTAAAGTTTCCAAACGTTTTTTTTGAGCATATACGTCCAATATGGAAATTAACAAATATAAGAAGTGCCTTGACTGCTGTACACAGCAAGGACATACAGCACTGTAACTTTGAAAATAAATGAAAAAACAAAAGGCAGGAAAAATGTAGTAATAACTGTTCTGAAGTAGAGTAACATTTGAGTCATCTGATCTCAAGGGTTTTGATTAATTATTGAGGTGAAAGGTCATGGCAATTTGAAAGCAATGTGTCCATTTGGTGGCTACTCCCCAATGTCCGCAAACGACTTTTTTCCTTCTCTTTAATGATTGCCATTTGTCACTGAGATCACTTATATAATGTAGCACAGCACACTGCAGCACACACACACTGCACACAACAATATTGTAACCTGCATTAAACTCAATCAGTCATGTGAGCGGCTACAACTCCTCTGTGGGCTGTGTGTGTGAGGGGAGGGTGGTTCCGTAAAATGTGTGTGTGTGTGTGTGTGTGTGTGTGTGTGTGTGTGTGTGTGTGTGTGTGTGTGTGTGTGTGTGTGTGTGTGTGTGTGTGTGTGTGTGTGTGTGTGTGCGTGTGTGTGCGTGCATGCGCACGTGCATGTGGTTGTGCGCTTGTGTGTGTGTGTATGTTTATGTGTGCGT
>NC_085858.1:4589039-4591539 GCF_034702125.1 Engraulis encrasicolus
CAAGTAAAGCTTTGCGCAAAAAAGACCTGAAGTGTGCATGTCTTCTTTTTGTACAGTAGCTTTAACAGAATCCTGCACCTTCTAAACAGATGAGTGGTGACCCATCACCACATCACAAGTTGAAGTATATGAAAGTTAAATCCTCAACATTGGAGTTCTCCATGACCTTGTTGAATCATTTTGAGTGTGAGAGCTGTAGCATGTGGGCAAACATAAAACAGAGTTTCTCATTTTCTGAAATGAACAGAAAATAATTAATGACTTCGCCTGATGAGTTTAGACCTAGGTAGAGCTCTGCATGTTGGTTTGGTATGACAGCGGCAACAATTAGCCTTGGAAAAGAAATGTAGATTTCAAGAGATAAAGCAAAATTAAAATGATGTCAGGAAATAAGAACGTCGCTGATTAATGAGTTTTTTTTCATGGACATGCTTTTTTGGTTTATGAAATATTACAAAATTATTTCATCATGAATAAATACCCTGCTAAAAAACTTCGAGGACAGTGGGATGCCTTTAACAAATATGCCCTTAGGAAATAACAGCAATTCATTAAGTATTTTAAATGGTGCACACCCCACCATGTGAATCCACTGGTAACCGTCTAAATCGCCATGTAAATTAAACCAATTATCTTTAATAGAGACAGTGTTATGCTTCGGTATTGTCTCTGAATCTGATATTTCTGGGCAGCATAAAGTTTGTATCGTGAAGTGAATAACAATGTTTCTGAGAGAGGGCAAAACGAGGCCTTTGTGCTGTGTTTACGCTGCAAGTTAAAAGTGACCTAATTCCGATTTTTTGCTCCAATCCAGTCTGCCTCATAGTAAAAAGTTGATAAATTCAGACCTGTTTCACAAGGGGTCATGAATCACATAGAGGTCATGAAGGAGTCATGTTCATCAGTGTGTATGTTTACTCTTCTGTTATGGGTGCACTGACCTGATAGGACCATAGGAGTGAGAGGACACTGGAGGATAATATAATTTGAATGCATAACATTGTTCTGTACCAGAACTGAAGGTGTTTAAAAGTACACCAATGTTGAGCTCTAATTCAAATCTCAAATAGTCAATTTCACATTCTCTAGATTATATTTGGTAACAGAGTACTCTTGAAATGAGGAATTAATATTGCTTTTTTACTGTGCACAGACAATGAACGATAGTTATAGTGCCTTTTAGTGGTATATTCATCAAGGACGAATCAATGGCAATTGTGCAAAAAAAGCATGGAGATCATAGTGAGAAATTCTGAAAAAAAATAAAAATAAAATAAAAAATAAACAAAATACTGATTCCCAAACCTGTAGGTGTTTGAGAGTGAAGACCACTGGCTCGGTCAGAAAGACACGACTGGACTCCTTGTTGATAGAGGCTGCGATGACGTGAGAGTTGACGGCTAGAGACCGCCCCTCCGAGCCTGAGCCCACCTCGATCTTCACGGACGCATTCTCCGTTGACAGGAAGGCTCCCAGATTCTTATACAGCACAAACACCACCTTCACTTGACCTACACACAAGGACACAAACATGACCGTCACCTGACCTGCACACAAGGACACAAACACGACCTTCATTTGACCTAAACACAAGGACACAAACACAACCGTCACTTGACCTGCACACAAGGGAAACATGAGCGAGGGAAGAGAGAGAGAGCGAGAGAGAGAGAGAGAGCGAGCTGAGAAAGGAGGAAAAAGAAAGAGAGAGATAGAGAGAGAGACAGAGAAAGAGAGAGGAAAAAGAGAAAGAGAGAGATAAATAGAACTGGAGAAAAAGAGACGGAGACAGAGACAGAGACAGAGAGAGAGAGACAGAGAGAGGATGTATGACAAACAAGAAATATATTGGAAAAAGAGAGTGTATGGGAGCAAAACGGAAATGAGAGAGAGAAGGGGAAAGGGAGAAAGCGAGAGATAAAGCGAGAGTGACAAGAGAGAGTTGGTGGGGGTTAGAAAGATGGTAAAGAGCATTTCATTTTGACCGGTGGAAATGAGAGGAGATTTAATGTGGGGGCCAATGGAACATCCATCCCTGAAGCAGCGCGGCGCGGAAGGGAGAGGAGAGAAGAGGCGAGGAAAGGAGAGGCGAGGCACGGAGAGGAGAGAAACCGAGCGGTACGGCACGGCGGCCCGCCTGAGTGAGCGAGGGAGGGAGCGAGGGAGGGAGCGCGCTTATTATTCCAGATGAATATTTCATGTGCGTTTGTTTCAATCATTCTAATCTCGCAGCCGCCGGCAAGCCACCGAGCCCAGCCAAGAGAGAAGCAAAGAGGATGAGGGGAGAGGATGAGGGGATGAGAAAGGAGAGGAGGACAGGAGATGAGAGGAGAAGAGGAGCAGAGGAGAAGGGAGCAGAGTAGAGGAGTGAAGAGAAGAGCAGTGTCAACTAGAATGGCATAACAGCGAGGAATTTGAAGAAGGGGGACTTAAGGCAAGGGGGGAGAAGGAGAGGGAAGAAGGAGAGGGTGAGAGCAGTCAGGAGTAAAAACTGTCGAAG
>NC_085858.1:4616539-4629039 GCF_034702125.1 Engraulis encrasicolus
TTCTCAGCTCTCCACTTCCCCTCCTGCTCTTTTACCCTCCCTTTTTCCTCCCCTCCACTCTCCTCCTCACCTCTCTCCTGCCTCTCTCCTTAGCACTCCCTTGTCCTCCATTCCCCTCCTCACCTCTCTCTTTTTACCCCCCCCATACTCCCTAATTTACAGACCTCTACCTTGCTCTGCCCCCTCCCTCCCTCCCTTTCTCTCTCATCCTCTCTCTCTCTCTCTCTACTTCTCCCCATTCCTCTCCATACACCTCTCCCTCTCTCCCATCCTCCCTCCCCTCCTCCCTCCCCCCGTCTCTCTCCGTCCCTCTCTCTCCACTCACCAGAGGATGGGTCAGGCGGGCCGAACTCCAGTGGGTAGCGCAGCACGTTGTACCTCTCTCCCTCCCTACTTCTCCACACTCCCCTCCTCACCTCTCTCCTGCTCCCTCCCCCTCTATCTCTCCCTCTTTCACTCCCCCTTTCTCTCACGCTGTCTCTCTCTCACGCCCTCCCCCCTTCCTCCCTCTCTCCTGTATTCCTCCCTCATTTCTCCTCTATCTCCTTCTCTCCCCCTCTCTCTCCACTCACCAGAGGAAGGGTCCGACGGGCCGAACTCCAGTGGGTAGCGCAGCACGTCGTATGCTTCTCCCTCCTTCTTCTCACTCCCTCTCGCTCTCCCCCTCCCTCTCCCCCAGACTCTTTCCTTCATTGCGCTCTCTCTACCTCCCCCTGTCTCTTCGTCCCTCTCTCTCCACTCACCAGAGGATGGGTCGGGCGGGCCGAACTCCAGCGGGTAGCGCAGCACGTTGTAGTTGTTCCAGACGTAGAGCTGGTTGTCTCGCGGGTTGTAGTCCACGGAGGAGATGTACTGGTAGGGGTTGGGGAAGGGGATGTGCACCGGCTCCTCGCGCGCCCGGTTGGTGTTGTAGGCGTAGAGGATCAGGTCCCCGCCCGCCTCGCTGTCGTCGTCCTGGTAGACGGAGCGCACCGCGTACAGCACGCCGCACGCCATGAAGGCGTTGGACGCCAGCCGCTTGTCGAAGCTCGTCTCCCAGGTGCCCTCGAAGCGCAGGGTGTACGGGTTCACCTGCATAGCAAAAATAGAAGTGTTAATATATCTTAACACGACGGTGTTATAAATTCGCTTTTTACCAGAGTGGCAATGACCAAGTCGTAGTGCATTACTAAAGGCCTTATGCTATGTCATAGCTATGTCATAGTCCTTATGTTATGTTATGTCATAGTAGTGAGGAGAGAGGAGAGGAGATGAGGGGAGGAGAGGAGAGGAGAGGAGAGGAGAGGAGAGGAGAGGAGAGGAGAGGAGAGGAGAGGAGAGGAGAGGAGAGGAGAAGAGAGGAGAGGAGAGGAGAGGAGAGGAGAGGAGAGGAGAGGAGAAGAGAGGAGAGGAGAGGAGAGGAGAGAAGAGGAGAGGAGAGGAGAGGAGAGGAGAGGAGAGGAGAGGAGAGGAGAGGAGAAAGGAGAGGAGAAAAGGACAGGTGACAAGGACAGGTGACAAGGAAAGGAGAGGACAGGTGATGAGAGGGAGAGGATATGAAGGGGTAAAGGGCAGTGAAAAGAGATGAAAATCAAAAGGTCACAGTCAGTTTTATAGTCAAACACCATACTGTATGTACAGTACAGTTTAAAGCCCAGAGGTTCACATGGACCGCGAAAATAGCAGTGTTTGTAGAATAAGTGCTGCAGATTTGAAATTACACCAGCCACCTGCAGAATTTTACACACATCACTAACCCTTATTAATTTGACTGTTCACTTTATACTGTATATTCTGGATTTATATTAATATGGATTTATATAAATGTACTATTAAATATTGACATTGATATTTTTCACTATTTAGAGGTGGTGGAGAGGAGGGGAGAAGAGAGGAGATATGAGAGGAAATCAGGAGAGGAGACAAGGAGAGTAAGAGGAGAGGAGAGGAGAGGAGAGGAGAGGAGAGGAGAGGAGAAAAGAGGAGAGGAGAGGATAGGTGAGGGGGGGGATAGGAGAGGAGAGGACAGGAGAGGAGGAGAGGAGAGGAGAAGAGAGGAGAGGACAGGAGAGGAGAGGTGATGAGGACAGGACAGTTGATGAGAGGGAGAGGAAATGAGGGGGTAAAGGGCAGGGAGGAGAGATGAAAATCAGAAGGTCACAGTCAGTTTTATTGTCAAACACCATATGTACAGTACAGGTCATATACAGGATTTGAAATGGCAAAGATGAGATAACTTATCTGACATAGTGTCAAATAGCGGTCACACCATCTCTAACAGCTCGTGACATTTTGGACTATAATACTATCTCCTGTATCTGTGTACGTTTGTATGTACTATGTATTTACCGGTATGTATGTTTTATTGGGCTTTTGCCGTACACCTTAATCATTCAGATAGGACAATAAGAGAGACAGGAAAGGAGTGGAGAGAGAGAGAGAGATGGGGAAGGAGCGGGAAAAGACCTCAGACCAGATTCGAAGCTGGGTCCAAGGCATACTGTAATAGGATGGTATCTTATCTATTTATCTATTTATCTATTTATCTATTTATCTATTTATCTATTTATCTATCTATCTATCTATCTATCTATCTATCTATCTATCTATCTATCTATCTATCTATCTATCTATCTATCTATCTATCTATCTATCTATCTATCTATCTATCTATCTATCTATCCTGTGCCTCTTTCACAGTGTCACCATGTCCTCCCTTCATCTCTGCCAGTTTTTTGGAGGTCTATCTGAGGTGGGGCTACGTAGTGACAGTAGTCCACAACGTGTTGGAGGAACAGCACAGTGTATGACAGCAGGACAGTAGGTGGGGCAGCAGCACAGCACACTGTAGGACAACACGGCCACTAGCAGATGCCTGGAAAGAAGGAGGGATAGAGAGAGAGAGAGAGAGAGAGAGAGAGAGAGAGAGAGAGAGAGAGAGAGAGAGAGAGAGAGAGAGAGAGAGAGAGAGAGAGAGAGAGAGATAGAACGAGGAAAGAGTGGCTGGCAGCTGATGATGAGTGTGTGGGCTGACAGCCATTGGCGCACACACACACACACACACACAAACACACACACGCACACACACACACACACACACACACACACACACACACACACACACATACACACACACACCTCCCGCTGCGACCGGCGTACTCACGCAGACACACACACACACCTCACGCTGTGACCTCCGTGTTCTCCTCAAAACGTTACACACACAAAATGGAATGAAGTTGACCCGGGGCCAGAGACAACTGAATAAAGGCTTCAGGAAATCATCACGCCATTATACAAGCTACTAGAGAAGCCTCTCTCCCTCCACACCACCTATCCATACCCCCTCTCCATCGCTCCCTCTCTCTCTCCCTCCATATCCCTCTCGTCATCCCTGTCTCTCTCCCTCCACACCCCCTCTCTCTCCATTCCTCTCCCTCCACACCTCCCTCCATATCCCCTCTTCATTCCTCTCTCTCTCTCTCTCCATCCACATGTCAGAACTCTACAGGGCCCCTGACAACGTTGCCAGGCCCAGGACAAAGCCATCTGAAAGGCCCTGCCTCACCCACCCAATACAATCTAATAAGAACCCAATTCTGCTCCCCACCCCCCTCTCCCTGGGCCTGGGACAACTGACCTTCTAGTTACCCCCGGCTGGCTTCCCTGTGACTGTAAGGGGGTTAGTGGGGACTATATGAGCGGGAAGTGGGGACATTTATTATATGCTGACCTATGACCTTATAGCTGTGTTTGTCTTTCTGGAAGGGGTCAGAGGTTACATGTTCTGTTATAGAGGGCAAATGGAGAGCAAAGGGGGGGAATAATAAATATACTGTAAGGTGCTGCTCATGCTACTGTGAGGTTCTTGAGGAAATAAGAATATACAATGTAGAGTATGTATGTGTACAGATTGGGTCCCACCATTTTTTTTTCTGCTGGGATCTCCCTTTTAGACCTAATAATATTTTCACGACCCCCATCCCCATATTCCAAAACTTTGTGTGCGTTAAAATGGTTCCATTCTGTGATCCCCCCTCCATCCCCCTAATCTCCCCAGGGGTCCCAACCCCCAGGTTGGGAACAGCTACAGCACAGTCAGTATATGATATACATATGATCAACTTGCTGGTGGTAGAAGAAGGAAAATCCTCAAGCCCTCAGAAGGTCTTCGACAGATGCATGGATGTGTGTCTGCCTGTGAGTGACAGTTCTTATAGATAAGGAATTGGCAGACATAGGGTCAGCTGATAGCAAACAACAATGCCCCCCCCCCCAAACAAAAAAAAAACCTTGCTGGTGGTGTCATAAAATGTCATTGAAACTGTCTTTTCCAGCCTGTGTGTTTGTCTCTTCTAGTGTCTTCTCTTATATTTCTCTAGAGTCATCGTGTTTCTTTGTCCTGCCCTGTCTAGATGTCATTGTGTGTGTGTGTGTGTGTGTGTGTGTGTGTGTGTGTGTGTGTGTGTGTGTGTGTGTGTGTGTGTGTGTGTGTGTGTGTGTGTGTGTGTGTGTGTGTGTGTGTGTGTGTGTGTGTGTGTGTGTGTGTGTGTGTGTGTGTGTGTGTGTGTGTGTGTGTGTGTGTATACTGTATGTCACCTTTCCTCTGTATGACTCTATTATCTATCTATCTTACTGCCTGTTTCTCAGTCTTTATCTCCCTGTCTGTCTGACTCTCTCTCTCTCACTGTAGCTTCCTATGAATGCACACAAACATGCACTCACGCTCACACACACACAAACACATAAACACAAACACTCCAGCCTGATCTCTCAGAATTCCGTGGAATGGACACAGATCTTTGGGACACAAAATCTGTGTCAGTTTCACAGATTTTGTCAAAATTCCATGCCCCTGAACACGGAATTGCTTTCCCTGAAATACTTTTTCCTGTTGGTCGGTAGGCTATCAAATTCAAAAATGAAATAATACTAGCTGTGTCCAGACCAAAACAATCCCTAACACACACACACGCACGCACGCACGCACGCACGCACGCACGCACGCACGCACGCACGCACGCACGCACGCACTCTCTCTCTTTCTCTCACCTGGCTGACGACGAGGCGTCCGTTGTTGGATTCGGTGGCGTAGATGACCCACAGTCCGTTCTCGTCCACGGCCAGGTCGATGTCGGACTTCCCTCCCCAGCGGTAGGGCGAGGTGTCGTGGTAGTTAGCGTTAGCGATGATGGCCTCGCCGCTCTTGATGCGCGTGCGCAGGTCGTACTTGACAATGTTGCGCGTGCGCTCCTTGTTATAGAACACGGCGCCGTCGTACACCACGAAGCCCGTGCCGTCCACCCGGTTCGGTAACCTGGGAAAACGAGGAGGTGAGGAAGGGAGGATGTTACTGTACTGTGCAGCCATATTCTAAAGGTTGACTAGATGGGCATTAGATAGGAGGGTTGTAGATTCGAATCCCACCCTTCAATTCCCTACTGCAGGCCATGGCTGAAGTGCCCTTGAGCAAGGAACCTAAGCCAGGGACTGTAACCAAGTGTAATGCACTGTAATGTAATGATATAATGTTTGTGTACTGTACACCACGAATCCTGTGGTGCCGTGCCGTCCACTAAGTTCGGCAACTTGAGAAAGGAGCAGTGAGGGAGGTGACGTGTGTGGGTGCAGGTGTTACTGTCAGATGTGGCCACAGTAAAGTAGAAGTAAATTCATGGTGTAAGCACAACACTGGCACATACATGTACACTTACATAGCGATTACACCAGTTATTCCATTGTGCATAATAAGGTGGCAAGACATTGTTACTGAAAACCTAAAAAAGAAAACCCGAAAAATTGTATCCATCCAGCCCAGAATCAGGTACATCGCTCTATAGACCAATTTTTTATCAGTTAAGTTACTTGTGATGGAAGGAAACGATGGCAGGTTTTTTTTATCTACTTTTACTTAGGCCACATTTGTTAGAGGACAACTTCAGTCAATTTCAACATGCAGTTGTAATGCTCACACTACTACTACTGGACTTGTCTGTACCTCAGGTTTTTTTTCTTCTTCTTCAGCCTTTTCCAAGGTCCTGGTCATTTTAATGGGGGCAGCAGTTTTCAATGTAAACAGCTGACCCCATTAGAATAGCTCATGTCTCGGAAAGGGCTGAGCCGAAATGAGCCGTGGCATCACCGCGTACTGACAAATCAAGGGTAACGTGAGCAATACAACAGCATATTGAAATTAACTGAAGTGGTCTTTTAAGTAGCTAGGCTTATATGCACTCTGTGTGCACTAACTTTGTCCTGCCTCCATACGCTGTAGGCAGACCCTAAATTAACTTTTTTTCATCACCGGCCAAAATTGTAGACCTTGCTAGCCAAACACACACTCACTAATTGGTCGAAGTATCTGGTAAGTTGGTGTTTTCTACCACCCAAACTTTACAGTATTTGGCCGGTTGGCTGGTGCTAATTTAGAGCCCTAACAATCTGTATAATATTGCTGCGCTTTCTTTTGATCTGTACCACTTGTTATCTGTGGCACTCTGTATCCCTGCACACTCTGCATTTGCATGTACGGTGTCCTGTTTGTGAGTCGTTTTGGTTGAAAAAATCTGCTAAATGTAAAGTAATGCAATGCAAGTTGTCTTTGTGGAAAAGAACAGACAGTACAAGAACTGACCACATTCACACACACACACACACACACACGCACACACGCACACACGCACACACACACACACACACACACACACACACACACACACACACACACACACACACACACACACACACACACACACACACACACACACACACACACACTCTCTCTCTCTCTCTCTCTCTCTCTCTCTCTCTCTCTCTCTCTCTCTCTCTCTCTCTCTGAAACACACACACACACACACACACACACACACACACACACACACACACACACACACACACACACACACACACACACACACACACACACACAGGAGGTATACTGCATGAATACCATGCCGCTGCAGATAAAAAGACTTGTTAAAGACCTCAGTATGGCTACCTACGGCATATTACTTTGACAACTTGCTGTAAAAGTTTCTTCTTTAAATGGCAATAGTGTCTTTGCCCCATTCTGATTATCCAATATACAGAGTATACTTTCTAGAATACAATATGGGCTTAAAAATGTGCTTTTCTATTCACTGCTGCAAGTTATAAATAGTGTAATCTCTCATTTATTGTAGCTGCAGTACAGGACAATAGACTACAGCAAGGTAGTCAGCACAGAGGGGGGGGGGGAGAGGAGGAAGAGGAAGAGAGGAGAAGGAGGAAGAGGAGGAGGAGGAGGAGGAGGAGGAGGAGAAGGAAGAGGAGGAGGAGGGAGAGGAGGAGGAGGAGGAGGAGGAGGATGATGAGGAGGAAGATGAGGAAGAGGAAGATTAGGAAGAGGAATATGAGGAAGATGATGATGAGGAGGAGGAGGAGGAGGAGGAGGAGGAGGAAGAGGAGGAGGAGGAGGAGGAGGAGGAGATGGAAGAAGAGGAGGAGGAGGTGGAAGAAGAGGGTAAGAAGGAAGATGAGGCAGTAGAGGAGGAGGAAGAGGAAGATGAGGAAGAGGAGGAGGGGGTGTAAATTGTGCTGAGTTATCACCGCTTTAGCTTCTCCTCGTGCACCTTTTTCATATTCATTCAGTGGCCGCTTAATACACCTACTGTCTCTTTATATTCCAGAGGGGCACGGTGAGTATGTTTGACACCGAACATAAGCGGAATAAGTTAGGGAACAAAATGAGTTGCAGTAGTGTATGGTGCCTGCTGTACCATGGAAGTTCGGTGTCCGGTGTGATTTAATGCACAGCTTACGGTACCCTCTTCAAGGTTACAGGAACTGCTTCTGCGACGATTGCACCAACATAGCATTTATATTGCATTTTTATTGTATTGTACTGAGGATTGTAATGATGACTCACATCTATTTATATCAAATTCATTTAAAATGGTTATCATGTCTTCATAATTAGCATTCCAAACTGCTTATGCATGCTCTTGACTGCAATAGTGATTACATTTAGCTGCATAAACGTACTGTCACTATAAAGTTGGCCATAAGCCATACGCAATATGACCTGGGAATGCAGTCATGATGATGTCTAGGCCGTCCCTGCTGAACTTAACTAAATAAACTAAACTAAACTAATCTAAACATATGTGTACTTTGCATACACAGTACATTACATAGGTCCATCAGTGTGTACAAATGTATGTAACCAGTAATGTGTAATGCAATGTAATTTAATGTTTTAAGTGCATGGTCTTTCAATTGGGTGGCACAGCAGCTAAGTGTAATATGATACAATGTAAAGTGTAATGTTATGTAATGCAATGTAATAGAAAGTGTAATTTAATAAAGTGTAAGTGTAATGTAATAGTGCAATGTTATGCTGTTCCACTTGTATGTGATGGTGGCATTGTTCTGTCGGAAGTCATCCCAGAATGCATTTGTGTACACAGCATGTCAGATAAGTAATGTAAACCTAATGTAAAGTATGATGTAATATAGTATAATATAATATAATGTAAAGTTTAATGTAATGAAATGTGATGCTGTTTCACTTCCAATGTCCTCCCATGAAGCGTACTCATACTTCATGTCAGTTACAGTTGTGCTCATATGTTTACATACCCCAGCAGAATAAACGCTTTCTTCGCGATTTCTCACAAAATATGAAGGATTACACAAAACCTTTTTTTTCACTCATTGCTAGTGACTAGCTTAAGATATTTATTAGCAATATTCTGTGTTTACTCTTTCAAAAGCATGATCACAACCCAAACTACCCAAATGACCCTGTTCAAAAGTTTACATACCCTAGTTTCTAATGCTGAATATGGCCCTGTTTAACATCAGGGACCGCTCTAAATTGTTTGTGGTAGTTGTGGATAAGGCTCTTAATGTTCTCAGATGACAAAACAGCACATTCTTCCTGGCAGAATGGTTGTTTCCTATAATATCTTTGGGTGTCTTGCTGGAACCTCACATTTGAGGTTTCCCCTGAGTGGCTCAATGATGTTGAGATCAGGAGAGTGAGATGGTCGCTCAAAAACCTTCATTTTATTCTTTCTGAAGCTAATGACGGGTTGATTTGGCTTTCTGTGTCGAAATATTGTCATGTTGGCACCGTTGGAATTTCAATTCAGAAATGCAATATGAGGAGTTTGGTTGGAATCAAGCCAATGGGCAAGGGAATCATTGCATTGCAATGATCATTGCAAGGGAAATTGTTCAGGAGGCATAGGACAACCAAAAAATAACTTCAGGTGAAATATAGGACAACAAGACAACAAAATTACACACAATTACCACAAAAATGCAAACATGTTATTTTGCATATGATACACCAAATAGCACAGTGAGAAGCATCAAAATGCCTGTGACAAAGTCATTTGGAAAAAATGAGATCAATATGGAACTTTTTTAGGCCACTATTAACAGTACCATTTGGAGAACAGTCAATGGAGCCTATGATGAAAGTTACACCATACCCTTCTGTGAAACATGGTCATGGACCACTGATTTCATGGGGACATTTGAGTTACAAATGCATTATACTTTTGATCCATACTCGCAGAATGATGAATACATTGCCCTGTGAAAAATACTGGAGGAAACCTGACACACATCAGCCTTGAAACTGCACATGGTCCATTGTTTGGGCATGCCAACATGACAATATTTCAACACAGAAAGCCAAATCAACCCGTCACTAGCTTCAGAAAGAAAGAATAAAATGAAGTTTTTGAGCGACCGTCTCACTCTCCTGATCTCAACATCATTGAGCCATTCAGGGGAAACCTCAAATGTGAGGTTCCAGCAAGACACCCAAAAATATTATAAGAAACAACCATTCTGCCAGGAAGAATGTGCTGTTTTGTCATCTGAGAACATTAAGAGCCTTATCCACAACTACCACAAACAATTTAGAGCGGTCCCTGATGTTAAACAGGGCCATATTCAGCATTAGAAACTAGGGTATGTAAACTTTTGAACAGGGTCATTTGGGTAGTTTGGGTTGTGATCATGCTTTTGAAAGAGTAAACACAGAATATTGCTAATAAATATCTTAAGCTAGTCACTAGCAATGAGTGAAAAAAAAGGTTTTGTGTAATCCTTCATATTTTGTGAGAAATCGCGAAGAAAGCGTTTATTCTGCTGGGGTATGTAAACATATGAGCACAACTGTAAGTATCATGTAATGTATTGTAGGCTGATATAAAGTAGGCCTATGATATGATGTAACGTATTGTGATGTAATGCTACATTTAATGTGATGTAATGTCATGTCATGTTATGCTGGCTCACTTCTATGGGGTGGTGTTGAGGTTCTGCCGGAAGTCCTCCCAGGAGGTGTACTCCTACAGTCTACTTCATGTCAGCTAAGTGTCATGTCAGTGTTTCTCAAACTTTTTCAGATCGAGGACCACTTTGTCCTCCCAAAAATGTTCAAGGACCACCTGTCAACTGAATTGACAGGTGCTAATTTTGATGCAGATCACTTACTTCTTATTCACATTTAAAACCCTGACTTATTATGGTGAAAATGAGACTTATATTTAGCTCTGTAATAATATTACAATTATAGTCTGCTGCTAGTTTGTCTTGGAAAAGTAGAAATCCCCTTGCGGACCACCTGAGCTCTGTCGCGGACCACTAGTGGTCCCCAGACCACACTTTGAGAGTCACTGATGTAATGTAATGTAGTCCCAATGTAAAGTATAATATTATGTAATATAGTGTAATATCATATAAACTTGTAATGTAATTTAATATAATGTAGGCCTATTGTAATGCTTGCTCACTTGTAGGTGGTGGTGGCTCGGTTCTGCCGGAAGTCCTCCCAGGAGGCGTACTCGTACAGCATGTCCGTCCTGTAGGGCGTCCAGGGCATGACGTAGAGGCGGTCCCCCGACTGCAGCGGGTCCTTACACCACGCCCCCGACTGATGCTCCGCCTCCTGCTGCGAGCTCGCCGCCTGCACGCGCAGCAGCGTGCCCGGACACACGAAGACTAGAGGAGGACGAGGAGGAGTGGAGGAGGAGGAGGAGAGAGGCAGGAGGAGCGGAGAGGAGGGGAGAGAGGGAGGAGGAGGAGAGAGGGAGGTACAGGAGGGGTAGAGAGGAGAGGAGAAGAGGGAAAGCACAGGATAGAGCAGAGGAGAGAGGGAGGAGAGGAGAAATAGAGGAGAGAGGGAGGAGCACAGCAGGGTGAGGAGAGGATAGCAGAGAGGGAGAAGTGGACAGAAGAAAAGAGGACAGAAGAGAGGCAGGATAGGAGAGAGGGAAGGGAGAGGAATCGGAGAGGAAGGTAGAACAGAACAGCAGAAGTGGAGAGGAAAGAATACAGTAAAAAGGTGACAGAAGAAAAAGATGAAGTGTAGAGGCAGAGACAAACAGGAGATAAGAAACAAAGGGATGGAAAGGAGAGGAGAGAGGAGGCAGAGACGGAAAAGAGGAGAGCAAGAAGGAAATGTAGTGAGAGAAGAAAAAGGCAGAGCAGAGTGGAGAGGGGAAAAGGAGGAAGGAGAGCAGGGTGGGAGGAGTGTGAAGTAGAGGGGGGATGCAGAGAGAAAGAGTCAAAGGAGGAGGAGGAGTGTAGAGAGGGAGGAGGAGGAGGAGAGGGGGAGGTACAGGAGGGGTAAAGGAGAGAGGGAGGAGAGCAGGGTGAAAGAGTGTAAGGTAGAGGGGGGAGGAGAGGGGGATGCAGAAGAAAGAGTCAAAGGTAGAGAAAGAGACAGCAGGCAGAGATAGATGAGAGCAGGGAACAGCAGGAGAATAGACGAGAGAGAGAGAGAGAGAGAGAGAGAGAGAGAGAGAGAGAGAGAGAGAGAGAGAGAGAGAGAGAGAGAGAGAGAGAGAGAGAGAGGAGGTAAAAGAGGTTAACCAGGAGTAAAGGAAAGCAGAGAAAAAAGTCAAAGTAACGCATAAACACGGGAATTGAAAAGGAGTGGATGTGGGAGTGGGGCAGAAAGGGAAGAGGAGGGTCAAGAGTTTAGATTTTGAAGGACAGGTAGATAAAAACGGAAGGGTAGAAATAAAAGGCAGCGGGTAGAGGAGGAGGAGGAGGAAGATGAAAAGAGCAAAGGACAGAGGAGGAGGAAGAGGAGGAAGAAGAAGAGAGGGAAGAGGAAGAAGAGCATAGGACAGAAGAGGAGAAAGAGCAGTAGTACGAGGGAGAAGGGGAGAAGGACAAGCAGGAGGAAGAGAAGTAGGAGGAGGACGAGGAAGAGGAGGAAGAACAGAAGAAAACAGAGGAGAAGGATGAAGAGGAAGAGGAGGAGGAGGAAGAGGAGGGGGAGAAAAGAAAGACATGAGAGACCAAAATGAGCACAGTTCAAATGAGAGACTTCTAAAGGCTCATTTGTGAAGTATCTGCAGAAGTGGACGGTGAGTTTGCTGGCGAGGAGGGGGCGGGGGCAGGGAGCGAGGGGGGGTTTGGGACGATGATGAATGGGGCGTTGAGGCGGCTGCTGCCTGGTGCTCAGAAAGAACGAACGAACGAAAGAAAGAAAGCAAAGCATAGCGCTGCAT
>NC_085858.1:4651539-4654039 GCF_034702125.1 Engraulis encrasicolus
GGAGAGGAAGAGGAAGAGGAGGAGGAGGAGGACGGGGCGAGCTGTGGGTTTTATGTTTATCGTGGTCTTTACCTTTTTGATCCACTTCTATTCAAGCATCGGAAAAAAGAGAGAGACAGAGTAAGAGAGCAGGAGAGAGCAAGACAAGACAGAAAGAGAGAGACAGAGAGGGAGAGAGAGAGAGAAAGGGAGAGAGGAAGAAAGGGAGAAAGAGGGAGAACAAGGAAAGAGGAAAGAGAATGAAAGAAAAAAAGAAAAAAACAGGTGCAGGAAAAAAGAGAAAATTGAGATCATAAACAAAAAAGCTTTCTGTGATGTGACCTCTCTGTTAAGCCGTTCATTGTCTTTCTGTCTTCAGTTCTGTCCTACTTCTTTAAAGCATGTCATCTACAGCCCAGTTGCTTGTTCTGAGTAGGAGGAAAGGTTTAAAGGGTGACAGTGCTGAGCTGATACATGAGAGGGAGGCAGGAAGGCAGGCAGGGAGAGATGGCCTGTTGCTGATTGGTCGCTAACACATGATGACAAGACTCCCTCCGTCAAAATGCACAGTGAACACGGTATACACAGTACGTTCCATACAGGGCCGTTCGTTTGTCCTGTCTTTTCCTCATTCTCTCACACGTCTTCCAGTCCATCCATCCATCCATCCATCCATCCATCCATCCATCCATCCATCCATCCATCCATCCATCCATCCATCCATCCATCCATCCATCCATCCATCCACCCATCCATCCATCCATCCATCCATCCATCCATCCATCCACTGTCCCTTCTCTTCTCCTTTCCTCCCTTACCCACCCCTCCCTGCCCTCCACCTCCACCTCC
Source organism: Engraulis encrasicolus (assembly GCF_034702125.1). Classification (NCBI taxonomy): domain Eukaryota; kingdom Metazoa; phylum Chordata; class Actinopteri; order Clupeiformes; family Engraulidae; genus Engraulis; species Engraulis encrasicolus. The sequence continues at coordinate 4,652,368 of NC_085858.1, forward strand.
ACCTCCACCTCCATCCCAGACCTCCACATGGGCGATCCTCTTCCTCTTGGACCTGTGGGGGAGAAGAAAAGCAAGCAGACACGTGTCCTCTTCAGCTGAAAAGAAAACAGAGAGAGAGAGAGAGAGAGAGAGAGAGAGAGAGAGAGAGAGAGAGAGAGAGAGAGAGAGAGAGAGAGAGAGAGAGAGAGAGAGAGAAGGGGAGAGGGGAAAAAGAGATGGTAAGAAAGGGAGAGAGCAGTGGAGTGAAGCAGAGGAGAGAGAGAGAGAGAGAGAGAGAGAGAGAGAGAGAGAGAGAGAGAGAGAGAGAGAGAGAGAGAGAGAGAGAGAGAGAGAGAGAGAGAGAGAGAGAGAGAGAGGTGGCAGATGAGATGACATGAAGAGTGATTTCCCCTGGGGTGGGGTTGCTTTATTTCTGCCTTCAGGGCGTGGGGGGGTGGGGGACGTTGGGATTAAGGCCTAGCCACTGGCTTGAAATTGCACCCAAATAGTGTGAAAGGAAGTGAGTGAGGAAGTGTGCCTTTCTTTCCCCCTCTCCTCTTTCTTGCTTTCATTTCTGTCTTTCGTTCTTTCTTTTTTCTTTTTTTCCTCCTCTTCTCCTCCTCTCTCTTTTTCCGAGACTGAAGTGAAATAGGAAGTGTGCCTGCTCCCACCTTTTGTTTCTCTCCTTCTTACTTTCATCTCTTTCGTCCTTTCATTCTTTCATTCCATCTTTCTTTCTTGCATCTCCCTTCTCTTCTCTTCCCCTCTCTCTTATTTCGAGACTGCAAATCAACGCGCGACGTCTGTACTCTGCCCTGGGTGTCGCTCAATCCATCGAGCGGCCAATCAATGCACACCGACCCTGAGCAGAGCTCAGAACCCCCATTTCAACAGACGGAGACAGAGAAGGAGGGAGAGAGGGAAAGAAAGAGAGAAAGAGACAGAGAGAGAGAGTGCTCAGAACCACCGTCTCAACAGAGGAAGAGGGAGAAGGAGCGACAGAGAGAGACAGAGAGAGAGAGAGAAGGAGAAGGAAAATAGAGGGACTGGAGGAGGAGCAGAAAAGAGTACGAGGGAAATAAAGATGTCTAAAGCTAAAGAAACTCAAAACCTGTCTCAACAGAGAACAAATAGGGGTGGGAGAAAGAGAGAGCAAGAGATGGAATGTGTGTGTGTTTGTGTGTCGACGGAAGTCATTATTTCTCTATGGAGGGTCGGCAAATAAAGTGACCAAAGTGAATTCGCCGGGAGCAAAGCGACCTAAGCGACCAGGGCAAGTGTCAGCAATTCATAAGTGCGCTATCTGAAATTAGAATTCAGTAGCCTATGTATGCATACATCTTCGTTCTCGCTGGAGAACGGGCTTCTCATGATCGTCTGTGCGGCAAACCGATCATGAAAGGACTTTACGGGGTTGCTGGACCACTGCACTCGAGGAACATGAGTTAAAAGCAAATAGCGAAAATAGCATATTGGGCAAGGTCGCTGGCCATGGTGCTGAAATTACTGCCGAGCCCAAATGCTGGTTATGATTAAAAGATGGTGCATGGGCTCGGGAGTACGGGGCTCCAACTGAGAGCTCGGACAATACCCGCGCCCGCGAATACTGTGCGAGCTCTGAGCGGACACCCCCATGCCGGTTATTGGGAGAACGAACGGTGCGATGTGCTATGATGCGGTTTGGCCAAAAAAC
>NC_085858.1:4661539-4669039 GCF_034702125.1 Engraulis encrasicolus
GCCTCTCTTCCTCTCCTCCTCTGCCTCTTACTTCTTTTCCCTCTCTCCTTTTCCTCCACTTATTATTTCTCTTCCCACTCTCCTCTCCTCTCCTCTCCTCTGCCTATTACTTCCTTTCTCGCTCTCCATTACTCGAAGAGCTCTTTTCCAAAACGCGGCAGTATACAGTACATTCATATTCATTTTCAAACCTCTGCTGTAATTGCCACAATGCTGACCTAATGCTGTGCGTGTGCGTGCGTGCATATGTGCTGGCAACAATTGCATTGAGGGAAAGAGCTCATTGCTTCTTTCTCCTCGACCACACCACTTCTTCCTTCTCCTTCAGGCACTAGACACAACCTGCTGTGTTTTTGTGAATTCAATAACAGAATTTCCAAAAAGAATTCAGTGCTTGCTTCATGAAGAGGGTGAAGCCCCCATCTGAACTGCGTCTTACCCTTCCTTTACCTCCCTCTCTCCATACATCTATCCATCGGTTCTTCATCCACTCTATCCATCCCTTTCCCTACCTCCCTTCTTCCATACATCAATCCATCTATCTACCCTCCGCTCTCTCCCTGCCTCGCTCCCTACATTTACACAGTCTTGAATACCTCTAGAGCAGTGGTTCCCAACCTTTTTCTTAAGGGACCCATGTTTTTACTATTGTAAGCTTTGGTGACCCAACCACGCGAGCGCCCGCACGACACGGAGTCACAAGATGCCCTCCATTTCCTGCGAAAACTTATTTTAGTTATTTTATTCCTCAATTCGTCTTTGGTCAAATATAGAATAAATGTTTAATGTAGCACTTACAATTTGTTGCGTCTATGCATTTAGTAGTTAAATGCTTTGTCTTTTATTCAACATGGGCTATATATATTTAAAACGAAACCCCTTAAAATCAAGAGGGCTCCGCGACCCCCTGTGGATCTTTGGCGACCCATAAGGGGGGTCCCGACCCATAGGTTGGGAACCACTGCTCTAGAGCACAGGTGGGCAAAATCAAGCCCAGGGGCCACTTGCCTGGGAGCATTTACAAGAAAGACAACTTTTAAATCTAAATTCATAATCACTCAATATTCTACAACAGGGTTCTTACGAACTCAGGATTAACCAAATACGTGGGTTACATCTAAATGTATTTCAGTTTTGTTAGCGTACAATATTTCTTATTGACACGGGTAAGTTGCCTGCGAGATCTGGCCCTTCGAAAAATATTATACACCCAATGTGGCTCTTGGTCCAAAATAATTGCCCAACGCTGCTCTAGAGGAGGGCTTCCGCTTCCTTCCTCCCTCCATTCATGAATCCATCCATCCATATGTCTCTCCTCTGTCTGTCCCTCGCTTCGCTCCCTCCATTCACACTGTCCTGAATTCATCTAAAAGTCCTAAAGTGAGTAGGTGAGGTGGGCTCACTTCTAAGCACAGTAGAGTCTCTGCTGAAAGGCCATTGGCACACACACACGGCACACACACACGGCACACACACACACACACACACACACACACACACACACACACACACACACACACACACACACACACACACACACACACACACACACACACACACACACACACGCACACACGCACGCACACACACACACACACACACACACACACACACACCAAAAATTCACTGGCACACAAAGGACCACTTGGCTCTGTGAAAAGCAGAGTGAGTCAACTACCACACAACGCCTTCACATCCTGACAGCTTTGTTCTTCAGCGAAGTGAAAAAATAAAATAGCGAAGGAAGAAAGAAGAAAGCAGGAAGGCGAGTTGTCAACTCTTGCCCCCTCTCCCCAGGTGGGATGTCCAGGATTTTGGAGAGAAGCCAGTCAGCAGAGCGGACCCCTTAAAGATCTGAGATCTGGCGTCCCCCCCTCCCGCGCCTTCCATACCTCCCAGAAGAGAGATGCTCGCATGCAGAGCAGTGGAGGTGGACTGCGGCAAGTCTTGCCCCCTCGCTCTGGGTGGGACGTCTAAGAGTCAAAACCTACGATTTTTTGGAGGGAAGTCAGCCACATGACCCCAAAAGGTCTGAGATCCGGAGTCCGTACCTCTGCTTGCGTAACTCCCTTACCTCCCCAGGAGAGAGATGCTCGCATGCAGAGCACGAAGGTGGACTCCTGCCGGCAACTCTTGCCCCCTGTCCCTGGGTGGGACGTCTAAGATTTCGGAGAGAAGTCAGGCTTAAGTGACCCTTAAGATCTGAGATCCGGCAACACTCCTGCCCCCCTCCCTTCCTCCCTTACAGCGACTGTCAGAAGAGAGAGATGTAACGCTGGCAGAAAGAGAAGAGATAGAGAATGGAAGACAAGAGAGCGGTGGAGGTGGACTCCAGGAAAGTCTTCTACTTCCTGCATCTTCAACTGTACGCCGGCGTTTTTTTTTTACTTCACCCACCCCCGGTTCCTGTCATGTCTTTGTCATCATTGTTGTTGTTGTTGACAGCGTTTTTCGTTTTAAACCTTTTTCCGTGTACAGGAACAAACAGGAAGTAACATTCGCTAGTTGCATAACAGCCTGCACTCATGCTGTCCCGTTGTTGAGACGCTGTGTGAAATGCCAGCGCCATTGGCATAACAATATTCTAGACAGGTCTGGACCACTCATTTAAAGCGTGGGTACTGCTTCTTGTCAAACGTCACGCAGTGTGTGTGTGTGTGTGTGTGTGTGTGTGTGTGTGTGTGTGTGTGTGTGTGTGTGTGTGTGTGTGTGTGTGTGTGTGTGTGTGTGTGTGTGTGTGTGTGTGTGTGTGTGTGTGTGTGTGTGTGTGTGTGTGTGTGTGTGTGTGTGCCTGTACTCTACCAATGTGTGTGTGTCTGTGTGTGTGTACGGTATGTGTGTGTGTGTGTGTGTGTGTGTGTGTGTGTGTGTGTGCGCGTGCGTGCGTGCGTGCGTGCGTGCGTGCGTGCGTGCGTGCGTGTGTGTGTGTGTGTCTGTGTGCACATGCTAGTATATGCTTGAATGAGCTTGTGTGCAAATGCGTGTCCAGGGAGGCCGTAAAGGTGGGGTGTTGTCTGTCTGTCTCGCTTCACGACTGAGGAGTTTGTAAACATGCCAGGCCTGTGACACTCACACGAGCACCCGCAACCACACACACACAACCACACACACACACACACACACACACACACACACACACACACACACACACACACACACACACACACACACACACACACACACACACACACACACACACACACACACACACACACACACACACACACACACACACACACAAACACACTCTGACACACACACACCGTGCCAGTCGTCACAGTCTACTGACCCCTACGTCTCAGCACAGCCATGGCCTCCTCCCTCATCTTCTTAAGTGCCACGCAGCACCGTAAAAAGACGAAACAAAAAAACAAACTAACATACGTTAGCGGCGAATAACAACCACTGGGCCAAGAAAACAGCAAACGCTGTGGCATCACGTGGCGGCCAAGCGCAGTACCATGGCCAGTCGCCTGTGAAGGATGGGTTGGGAGTGTGTGTGGCGGGCGGGATTAAGCGGCAAATAAAATTCAATTAATCTTGACAGATCTCCGCCGAGGCCACCGAGCAGCGACGGCACCCTCAGCCGGTAATTAAATGTGGCCACGTTGTGTCCCTCGTCCTTTCCCTTCGTCTTTGTCGTCTTCGTCTGTGGGTGAACGCTCGCTCACTCGCGCGGCAATCTGGTTTAGGAGGTTGAGTAGGAGACCCTAATTGATCGAATGCTATTTATTCCAGTGGGGTGCCCCAATACCAGAGCGTGGGGAGAAGAGATAGACAGTGGCAGAGAGGGAAAGAGACAGAAAAAGAGGAGAAAGAGAATGAGCGAGAGAAAGAGAGAGTAGATAAAGAAGAAGAAAGGGGAAGAGAAAGGGAGGGAGGGATAGAGAGAGAGAGAGAGAGAGAGAGAGAGAGAGAGAGAGAGAGAGAGAGAGAGAGAGAGAGAGAGAGAGAGAGAGAGAGAGGGAGAGAGAGAGAGGATGTAGCGAGAGCAAGGGGCTAGGGCGTGTCCCAATTCTCCGACTCCCTCTAGGCAGGCCGCAGCTGATGGAGGCTTCGAGTAATTGGCTCTTCTTTTGTCACTTCAGACGCAGGGAACTTTTCATCATGCCAAGAAAAACGCAGGTCCCTCCAGTTTTTTTTTCTCTCTCTCTCTCTCCCCCGCCCAGCCTCCACCATCACAACGACAGGTCCCAAACAAAGTAAAAAAAAGACGAAAAAAGAGAGAGAAAAAAATGGAATAGTGGCATAAGGGGAGAATGCAAGTCAGCAGCTATTTAATCACTCCTCTGTTGGCTCTCAAGAAGCGAGAGAGAGAGAGAGAGAGAGAGAGAGAGAGAGAGAGAGAGAGAGAGAGAGAGAGAGAGAGAGAGAGAGAGAGAGAGAGAGAGAGAAGGAGAGCGAAACATTGAACTGTATCGCACCCTGGATCCAGTCAGGAGGGAGAGAACATTCAGACGGACTAAAAATACTCTGAAGTTGCCGCGGTGACTCATTCCCCTGTACACTGCTCACGGCCAACTTATCATAACACACACACACGCACACACGCACGCACGCGCGCGCACGCACACACACACACACACACACACACACACACACACACACACACACACACACACACACACACACACACACACACACACACACACACACACACACACACACACACACACACACACACACACGTGTACGCACACGCACGTGGGCACATACACACCTTCTGGCCATTAGCAGGCACCCCCCCTGCTGAACGGTACCAAAACCAACAACATGGCCCCATGCTGAGAGATGAGGTGGAGGAAACCTGTCATAAATGATGTCCTACTGCTTCAAACTGACAGGAAGAGAGAGAAGAGAAGGAGAGAGGGAGGGCAGGAGCAAGGTTTAAGAAGAAAGAGAGAGAGAGATGACAAAGCAGAGAGTGAGAGAAAGGAAGAGCAAGGTTTAATAACAGAGAGACACAGACAGTTGAGGGATGAGGACTTCAGGGAAAGAGAAGGAAATGACAGGTGGAAAGAGAGAGAGAGAAAGAGAGATAAGGCAGAGAGAGAGAGAGAGAGAGAGAGAGAGAGAGAGAGAGATAAGGCAGAGAGAGAGAGAGAGAGAGAGAGAGAGAGACAGAGAGACAGAGACAGAGAGAGAGAAAGAAGGGAAAAAGAGCTGCAAGAGAATAAAAAAGTGCAAGAGAAGGCTTTGGCAGAGGTAGAGTGCAGCTGAGCATGTTGCTCCGTCACAGGGAGACAGGGCCGGCGGTGACAGTGACAGCACGGGCCAGCACCGCAAAGAAGAGAGGAAGGACGAAGAGGAGGATCAGAAGGACAAATAAGAAGGAGGAAGAGAGGAGCAGAACTGCTGTCAATCAAAATACCCAGAATAGAGAAGAGAGAGAGGTGCTGAGGGGCACACTGGGGACATCGGGCAGATGATAGAGGAGGAGGAAGATGAGGAGGAAGATGAGGAAGAGGAGAAAGAGAACAATGAAGGAGGAGGAAGAGTAAGAGGAAGATAAAGAGGATGAAGAAGAGAAGGAAAAGAAAGGGGAGGAGGAAGATGAAGAGGAAGAGGAGGAAGGGAATAATGAAAATAGGAGGAGGAGGAAGATGAAGACGAGGAGCAGGAACAGCAGGAGGGAGAAGAAGAGGATAAGGAGGAGGAGGAATAAGATGAAGAAGAGGCTGAAGACAATGCCGATGAGGAAGAGGAGTGGTGATGAAGATTAAGAGGAAGAGGAGGAGGAACAGCAGGAGGAAGAAGTTCTGGAGGAGGAGAAAAAGGAGGAGGTAGAGGGGGAAGAGGAACAGCAGTAGGAAGAGGTAGAAGAGGATGAAGATGTGGAGGATGAAGAAGAAGAGGAGCAGGTTGAAGAGGAAGAGTAGGAGAAAGATGGTGAGAAAGAGGAGGAGGAGGACAGGAAGTCTGCTGGGGTAACTTCCTGTGTCGCCGGCCGCTGCTGCTCTGAGGATAGTAAAGAGCACATTACTGTATTGGCTCCTCTTCTCCCCCATCTGCAATAAAGCAGAGACAGAAAAGGACAGAGGGAGGGGAGAGACAGGCAGACAGAGAGACAGGGAAAGAACATGTGTGTAATGCATACGTTGTGTGTCTTGTGTGTATGTGTGAGAGTGGGACAGAGAGAGACAGTTAGAAGAGGTGTATGTGTGAGAGAGGGATAGAGAGAAACAGATTGAGGAAGAGTGTGTATGTAGTGTATGCTGGAAGGAAGAGGTAAAAGATAGACAACAATGGAGAGAAAGAGCAGATGCTAATATGAAGATCAGAGGGAGGAGGTGATGGGGAAAAAAACAGAAAGCATAGAGGAAAAATCTGGAAGGGAATACAAAGCAAAAGACAGCGTAGGACAAAGAAGGATAAAGAAATAATAAAGTGAAGAGGCAGAGTATTTTAAAAATGAACTAAAAGAATAGGATCAGAGAGAAAGCTGGAGGAGGAAGCACAAGTAGAGGAGAGAGTGAAGAAGATGAAAGGATGGAATGAAGTGAAGAACAGAGGGAGGGGTGGAGACTGAGAGGAAGATGAGGCCCGGAGAGGAAGAAGAAAAGGAGGAGGAGGAAGAGGAGGAGGAGGAGCTGGTTAAAAATTCACTGGAGGAGCAGAATAAAAAGGCAGTTCAGAGCCATATCCGGAGTCATCTTCAGCCCAGCTCCACAGTGGCTACCTGGGAATAGAGAGCAGAGAGCCTCAACGCAGAAGCTCGATCGTGAGAAACAACCCACCCCACCCAACACAACTCAACACAACCCAGGCGTCCCAAATCCCCCAACAGAACTCCCCACATGCTGCTACGTCCCCCCTCCCCCTCGTCTGGACTAGATCCAAGCGGTAAACAACAGCATGAATTCCCCATGCATCACGCCCCACAACTACACCCACCGCCCACACACACATCGTACATGTACTGTATACCCACATGCCCCTGAGATACACCCACTCCCTAACACCCCCCTCCCCCTCCCAAATGCTCAACGTATCCACCACCCCCATCTGACCAACCTACCCTTTTAAAAATAGCATCTAATCCCCACCATCCAAACCAACCCCACCCCATCCCACCTCCCATTTCTCATCCCATCCGCCATCTCCCGCCCCAGTCCATCTCATCCCACCTCCCATCTCCCATCTCCCATCTCCCATCTCCCATCATCCCATCTCCCACCTTCACACCTCATATATCAAATCTACAAACTCCCATCTCCCAGTATCCCACACACCACTTCCCCACCCTCCCACCTCAAATCCCATCTCCCACCTTCCACATCCCCCATCCCACGTCCCATCTCACATCTCCCCACCACCCCATCATCCCACCACATACCACATCCCAGCACCCATTTCCCACATCCCATCTCCCACATCCCACATCCCATCTCCCACATCCCATATCCCATTTCCCATATCCCATATCCCATATCCCATATCCCATATCCCATCTCCAACCATCCCATCTCCCACCATCCTGTCCCCCAGTCTTGGCAGGCC
>NC_085858.1:4681539-4694039 GCF_034702125.1 Engraulis encrasicolus
AGAGTAAATGCATCTGTCAATAAAGCTCTGGTCCTGATACTGGCCAAGCAAGCTCCTTCTTTTATGTGCACATTTACGTTTACACGCGTACAGTAGTGGTGGGTTTTGCACGCATAAAAGTTAAGTGCCCCATTTCGTGCACCGCCACAGAGTTAAGCTAAAACCACATAGCAGCTGAGTATAATGCTCTACTGCGGCTACTGCTATTGCTACTGCTGTTACTGTTACAAGGGAAGTCGACAGCAGGGGACCGCAAAGGGGTTGGTTGTCCTGGGCCCATGGAGAAAGGGGACCCAGAATGGAGTCCTCAGTACCTTGTATGTGTTGGGGGTGGAGTGGGGCCTTTCACATGACTTTGTCTATGGGGCCCGTCCAAAGGTATCAGCAGCCAGTTACGGCCACTGTTGCTGCAGGCTGACTGGGGCCACTGTGTGTGTGTGTGTGTGTGTGTGTGTGTGTGTGTGTGTGTGTGTGTGTGTGTGTGTCTGTGTCTGTGTATGTGTGTGTGTGTGCGTGTATACACGCTTGTGTGTGCATGTATGTACATGCGAGTGTGTGTGTGTGTGTGTGTGTGTGTGTGTATGTGTGTGTGTGGGGCAGCTGCCATGCTTGTCCCTCCCTACAGTAAAGACTAAGCACTGTACAACACCAACCAATCATGCTGTCCGGACCGTTACGGCCAAGACAGCGAGTGATGGATGGACGAGCGGAGGGCCGGCCCCCTTTGTACTACGCCACACTCCGCCCCGCCAGAGCCTCCATCCCCCCCCCTCCCCCTCCAGCCCGCTTGCTCGCTCGCTCGTCAATCGAGCCGCTACATGACATGACGCTGGCTAATGGCGCTATTCACCACATTAAATCTGATGTTCCCTGAGCACGGGCGTCTCGGAGGACCTTGCTAAGCAGATCGCTAGCTGGGATGGCATGGAGACAAAAACATGGAAGAGTGCAGTGCGGTGCAGTGCAGTGCAGGAAGGGCAGGGCGGGGATCCAAAACCAGCCCGGGCAGTTTTGGCGTAGACCAGTCCCTCAAACAGCCCCCCAAGCTTTTCTACGATATAGGCCTACATAATGATCCTCTCCACTATCCATTGTCGACAAAGACCAATTTAAAACTGAGGGCCGGTCTCTGAGGAAACAAAAGCCAACAGCATCGGCCCTGAGGACTGTGGGACCAACTGGGAAAATACTCTGTGTTAAGCTGAAGGGGAAGATTGTGCACATCCCTGGAAAAAGTGCATCCTCCAAGAAACCTGATGAGGATAACAGTCGAAACGTCACCCTATCCTGCCATGGAACAAAAATACAAAGAAAAAAAGGATTTTCATTGTGCGTACTCCTCATTCTAAAATGCCCTTAATGGCATACTACCAGTCCAGACCAGAGGCCTGTGGGTCCACTGGGAACATGGCCTGTATGCCATATTACCAGTCCAGGACTGAGTGCAGGCTACTGGAGGTCATTAGCTTATTAGTTGGAAGGAGCCAGAGAGCGAGCCATGCAGCAGAGAAGCTGACAGAGGGAGCACACACACACATACTATGCGCACACACATACTGTGCACACACATACTGTACACACAGACACACACACACACACACACACACACACACACACACACACACACACACACACACACACACAGACACAGACACAGACACAGACAGACACAGACACACACACACACACACACACACACACACACACACACACACACACACACACACACACACACACACACACACACACACACACACACACTTCCCTTCCATGTGAAAGTACATGTATTCTGGGCCTGTTTTGGTTCCCAAAACTGGGTCCTCATTACATTGTATGTATTGGGTTGGGGGAGGGGGTCTTTTAAATGTGTGTGTTGCCTTGCCTCATGGACTTAATGTAATTTACTGCAATGACGATACTACACTCAGTCACGTTTTTTTTTATGTTAGCCTATAACTGCCTTCCTCCAATCACAACTAACATGAATGCAGTGCACATACGGTAATTATTCGGTTTAGGTAATTGCTTTCAACTGCCTCTACCTAATGCAGCCCTCCCTCTGTTAGCTGATTGGCAATCAAAGTCAATTTTCTTGAGGCAAGTTGGAGACCTGGTAGGCTATAGAGTTGCCTGATGAAATACTGTGGCAAAATTCAATCTTGAGCAGCAGACACGGTGCCAGCAGGGCCGAATTAAAATGGCCTGGGGCCCCTAGACTACGGGTTGCTGTGGGCCCCCCAAGTTGTGTCATAATTATGAGCTAGAGTAGGAATTAAGGGTAACATGTCTACCAAAACTCAACATGACAGATGCATTTTTCATGATATCTTGTAACAACTGTTCTTGTATGCAACTGTTCACTTTTGGCCAATCAGAGGGCCCCTGGCAGGTGGGCGCCTCTTGGCTGCAGCCATATCTACTCTGTGCGGTTATCCGGCCCTGGGATCCACGATGGATGGTGCAAACCTGTCCAGGTTTGAGGGGGTGGGGGGTCGAGGAGATTCAATATATCCAATTGGGGTTCAGAGACCCCTAAAATCAGACGGGTCATCAGATAGAGGATTAGGGGCTCCCCTAGGGAAGAGTCTACATCTACCGCTAAGATGGTGACAGGTAAAAATAACTGGTATTTGGCTTCTGCCCAAAAGGATTTATAAAAGATCAGAGGGGATACTGCTTGGGTTGAGAGGGGGTTGATTTACTGTACAGTTTGTGGTCATGCAGCTCTTCTGAGACAACCTCAACCTAACCAGCACTGGAGCTCACAAAGTCTTTACAGGGGTGTCAAACTCAATCAGGGGTTTCAAGACAGAATTCCAAAAAATATTTTGAAAAATGTACTGATATTGTGTATGAATCAATGAAATAAAATCCATTCATTGGCTCAAACATGTTAACATTATTTTTGTTTATTTCATTTTATTTTAATTTACTTTATTTTATCTATACTTTTCTGTAAAGCACATTGAATTGTATTTATGTATGAAATGCGCTATACAAAAAAATACCTTGCCTTGCCTTGAATGCACATATCCCTTTTGCTGGAGAGATCACTACAGCACTTGTATGCGTTGTTACACTTGGCTGGGCACACTCATGATTCCTGTGATGCACAAGATTGTTACTATGCATGTGTTATTACTATGTATTAATACTGTATGTAGGCCAACTGTAATGTACATTTGAACTGATCTCATGGGCCAAAGAAAATGACATCACATGCCAGAATTGGCCTCACAGCCTACATTGACATCCTTACTTCACATCATTTAAGCCACCCTCACCACCCACAACAACCTCTGGACAACTAAACAGCAATCCATGAGTGTGTAATATGCAGTTCAGTATCCAAAATATGATCAGGGTATTAGTCTTAAAAGGCCAAGAATTTAGAGCAGGATATAAAACTCTGTACTCATATAAAAACCTTATCTTCCTTAACCCAAATTTGATCAAAACTGGAAGAAGCCTCATATACAGAACTGCATATAAACACAGTCCATGCTGTATTCTGTGTCGGAAAGACAAGGCAATGATGTGGCCACAGATGGCACTCTCAATAATGGTGAAATCGCTACCATTATCTGACAGACTCCAACAGGGTTTCCAAATAACATCTTAATGACTCAATGACTAAATTGGCCAGTTTCAAGGCCGGAAGGCAAATCAGCAAAACAGTAAGTGCATGAGCAGATGACAGTGTCAGTCAACCAAACACAAAGAATGTGTTGTTAGAACATTCCACAAGAGCTTGCATTCAGGAATGTCAGATTCTGAAATCCCATGTTCTATGGACACTAATAGTCTTCAAACAATTTGTTGACATCCCTGTTATGTGCGCTTTTCAAAGCTTTGCTTTCTACATTGTTGTGGTGTGATGGTGTGGTGTGAGGATGCCTGCTAAGAGGTGTTGAATGAAGACAGGAAGCAGGTGGGAGAATCATGAAAAGCACGACACATTCTCTTCCACCCTCTAATGGCCCATATGTACAGTTAACTATTATGGCCACTTGCTACTGACTCTCATTCTGTATGGGTGTGTACATAGCAATATAAACCTAGAGTCTAGAGTCTATGTCTACTGTAGGCCTATGTCTGCATGGGAAAGTAAGAAAAGCAATTTCAATTCTTTGTATGACCAGTGCATGTAAAGAAATTGACGATAAAGCCGACTTGACTTGACTTGAAAGCTCTGGAGGAACTAATGGAAAATCCTGTATGTTCTTGACAAAGACCTCTCTATTCTAAGAATTCTGGTGTGACGGCTACGGCTTTCTTAGGGTATATTGTGAATGTGCTGTTGTTAAAAAAAATGATTAGGACTGAGGAAGGCTACTTTATCTTGTTTTATAATGAACATGCTTGTATAAAGGATACTTATTGTAAGAGCGTGGAGAGTGCCTATGTGACGACCACAAAAGTGTCACATTTTGTGTTTATGAAAAAGAGAAAGTGTCTTTTATTTTGAATACAAATTTATTGTAATTTATTTTCAAAAAGGTACCCCAAAGAGTTTGCATTTCTTAATGCAGTGGTTTATTTCTTTATTCAAATGTATATGCTGTAATGTTTGCTCCATGCCAGCAGGGGGCGAGGGCGGTTTCCGTTTTTAGTGACTTGCATTGCGTTTTCCCTTCATTACTGCAAGTGCCTGAAACTGAACAGCCGTGTCCTCATCTCTCTCCTGTTTCTCAGGTTCGTAAATGTACAAATATGCTTTGAAATTTGGGATTAGCCCTGCCGAAATGTACTTGGGATGTTTGTGAACTGTTTTAGTTAAGTCATTTTCGATGTAGACGTCTTGTAATTTAGTTTGAAGTAAGTTTAACATGAAGACAAAGTCTAGCCTTTTACCAGTGCAGTATCACGCACGACATGCATGGTAGTGGAAACCAATTCAGTTTAATGCACGCGCCTTCCCCACGTGAACGTATGCCTCAGTAATGTTTTAGAAACTTACAATGTCGATGTGTATCGTTTATTTTGCCGCCTGTAAGGTCCCAACCATTGTGTTTTTGCTATGAGTGTTCATGAAGGAAAAAAGGTGACTGTTTAAAAACGAGTTTTGTTTACATTAAGCACTTAAGGTTTATGAGGGTAAAATGCAGTATTGTCTTGATGTGAAACGAAGTAAAATACTTTCATGAGGAGTTTAAAAGTAACTTTAACATTAAGCTGGTTAAAATACCATTGTCTATGTAATACATTTTTGATAAATAGGTTAAAACACTATGCTGAAGAGTAAGTGAACATGTACTTTGGAGAAAAGAGATGTTATTTTGTTATGGACTTTGCACTGGAGCATATTGTGATTTTGTGATGACATGGACACTGAAATTCATTGAGAATGCTCAAAGGACATTGAATACTGAATATGTTGAACATAAAAAAACAGAACTTAATACAAGAGTGTGTTTAAAAGTGAAACTTTAATAAAATTACTGCAAGTGCCTGAAACTGAACAGCCGTGTCCTCATCTCTCTCCTGTTTCTCAGGAACTTATCTGTCAACCAAGGTGCCGTTGCTACGGTACCCGTTACAGATTTTTGGTGGCCCGCCCGGGGATCGGCGTCAGATGCACAGGCGACAAGTACGACCAGAACCAGCCGTGTGAAGCGTTTCGGCAGCTGATGACGCTTCAGCCCATGCACCTGGAGGAAGATTGGGCCCTACACCTGAGATGTCAGCGCCTCGTCTACCCTTCAGCGTGTGACGACACAACCTACCTCAACAATCCATCATCCCAGATGCACAGGCTGTGCATCCACCACAACGAGTGCCTGTGAAGCGGTGGCGGTGCGACGCAGCTGGAACCAGACCTGGAGCCAGACCTGGAGCCACGGGTGAAAGAGCTGCCTGGAGGAGCGACCAACAGTGAGGAAGACGGAAAAGCAGTCATGGCGGACGGTGAGAGAAAAGGCTTGGTGTGGGACATCAAGAAGAGTCTGCTCACTCTGACGGCCGATGAACTTTTCCAACTGGCTCAGAGTGTTGGTCCTGTGACGGGGCACGATGCATCTACGCTTCAGGTTGGCGAAGAAGAAAGCTGCTTCGAGTACGTTCTCGCTTTCATGAACAGTGACACTCTCATTCAATCTGAGGATTCAGGTATGGCAGTGTTGTTGGAGTTGAATGATACTGTGAATAATGTAATTCAGGTACGTAATGTTGAGTCTAAGACAACTGCAGATGATGTGCATAGTGTAACGTCAACCCCAGAGTTAGGTGAGAATGCAGTTACTGATGATTTGGTGCCCAGTGTCCCCAACACTAATATAACCCACACAGCTGAGGTTAGCCCAGCTGTCCCCTTACCAAGCACCATTCCACCACTTGCACACACTGACACCACCACACAGAACACTGACACAGCTGAGCTACAGAAAATGCTTTCTAGCTACGCTGAGGTTAGCAACAGGATCCTACAATACATAAACAAGCCCACATTACAACACCCCACACCTACACCAGCACATTCTACACCATTGCTCTCTACACTACCACCTGACACCAAACACACACCTGAACAACATACCCCTGAACGAAGCACACATGATAAACATGACCGAGTCGTGCCCCTTCGAGAGCTCTCAATGCTGCGACGTGAGTTCAAGGTTCAAGGTGGGCAGATCGGGGATCAGAAATCAGACCTAAGCTACAATAACATATGCAGACAAATTGATGATGGAGTAAAAGACCGGTTCAGTGAGACTGAAATACTGAGAGGAGTTCTCAGAGTGATCACGCCAGGGCATTTCAAAGACATGCTAATGCACAAAGATGATTTGACTATAGATGAGCTGAAGGGCTTCCTGCAGTCCCATTTAGGAGGCCGAAGCAACACGGAGCTCTTCCAAGAGTTGATGTGCACGAAACAAAATGACAATGAAACCCCCCAACAGTTCCTGTACCGTGTCATCGGTCTGAAACAAAAAATCCTCTTTGCTTCAAAACATGCTGACACTGAAGTTAAGTACAATGCGAACACAGTTCAAGACATTTTCTTGCACACCATATATCAAGGCCTTAGCCACAAACATAATGACATACGCAGAGAACTTAAAACAATGCTTTCTGACAACAGTGTGTCTGATGAGACAATTCTGAAACAAATGATGAAGATAACAAGCACGGAGAATGAGCGACAGAGACGTCTGGGACCAGACGTGAAACAGAAACAAGTAAGCGTGCAAAGCACTGAGCTAGTGGAGGTCGAAGTTGCTGCTGCACAAGGCAGTGGTGCAAAGAGAGATGCTTCCGATAAACAACCAAAGGCTAATGCACTCCAACAGTTAACTGAAAAAGTAGCAGAGTTAATGACCAAGGTTGAGCTACTGCAACGGCCACAGCAGACTCACAGCTCCGAGCCCTGCCATCACTGCAAAGCTCAAGTAGAACAAAAGAAGCCCAAGTCATATGGCTGTGCTAATTGCCTCGCAAAGAGCCTCCCAGGTTGCACTCACTGTTTTAACTGTGGTGAGGGCGGCCACAGAGCAGTAGGCTGCCTCAAGCCGAAGCGTCAGGAAAACTGGAACCGGTCGCTGCAACGGGACAACCAGTGACCGGGTCTCATGTTCAGTCCCACAGTGTTAAGTGCAATGTATTCAGCGCAGAGAGTCATGCTAAAGAGAGTTTGCTGAATAAAAGGCCTAAAGTACACAATGAAGATGACACCCAATCCCCCCTTTCCCTACCCACTCAAACAAGCAGGCGCCTAGCCAAGTTCATAGGTGCCAAAGCCCTCGCACGATGTGACCTGAATGGCCTGACAGTCGATGCACTGTTAGACACTGGAGCTCAAGTGAGCATGATCGATCGAATCTGGAAGAAGAAGTATATACCGGATGCACCGGTGAGGCCCCTCAGTGAGATCTTTGATGATGAAGAGCTGGAAATACAAGCTGTGAATGGAGGAGTCCTTCCTTTTGATGGCTGGGTCCTCATCGCAGTCAGTTTTGCCGGAGATTGGGCTCTTAGCCAATCCATAATGGTGCCTTTCCTCATCAGTAGCATTATTCTTGAACGGCCAATTCTTGGATTCAATGTGCTCGAGGAAGTCGTCCAGGATAAACCAGCAGAGCTCCTTCCAGCCCTCACCACACTCCTCTCTGACTCCATATCTGCCTCTGTGGATCAGGTGGGGCTGTTGGTGAACTTCATCCAGACAGGCAAACCCGCCACGTGTCCCAAACCGTTAAGAACTGGCAACTACGATACTGCAGTTCCAGCTGGACAAGTTGCTTGGGTTAAGTGTCAGGTCCCGCCAGCTGTCGATCAGTCAGACCCCCTTCTCTTGTTTGAACCTGAGGAAAACAACGCCCAGCTTACAGAACTTGAGATTGGGGAGGGCCTGCTCGAAATGCAGTCAGCGAAGCGACCTTATGTAACAATACCAGTAAGAAATTGCACCAAGCACCCTGTGATCATACCGAGAAAGACTGTTCTAGGAAGTGTCCAGGCTGTTGCTAGGGTGATTGAGACCAACCCACAGGAACTGTCCAGGCCCAAAGTAGCAGCCAATGCCGCAACAACGCCAGCTGCTCAGACTGCTCTAGGCTTGTGGCAGCCTCCGGTGGACCTCAGCCACCTGGGTGAAGAAGAACAAGACAAAGTAAAGAAAATGCTGTGGGAAGAATCAGCTGCTTTCGCTCGAGACAGTCACGATATCGGCTGTATTCCCAGTTTGCAGATGTCGATCAACCTCAAGGACGACATTCCAGTGCAGAGAGCGTACTCCTCTGTCCCCAAGCCACTGTTTAAAGAGGTGAAGGAGTATGTGCAAGACTTGTTGATGAAAGGCTGGATAGTGAAGTCAAAGTCCTCTTATTCGGCGCCAGTGGTCTGCGTCCGAAAAAAAGATGGTACGCTCCGCCTCTGCATAGATTATCGTCTCTTGAATCAGAAAACCATCCCTGATCGACATCCTTTACCTAGGATACAAGACCTGACAGACACCCTTGGTGGCTATTCCTGGTTTAGCATCCTTGACCAAGGAAAAGCCTACCATCAAGGTTTCGTTGCCAAAGACTCTCAACACCTCACCGCTTTCATTACTCCCTGGGGACTGTACGAATGGGTCCGTATCCCATTTGGCCTCTCAAACGCCCCCGCAGCCTTCCAGCGGAGTATGGAAGAGATGCTAGGTCCCTTGAGAGATGACTGCTGTCTCCCGTACCTTGATGATGTGCTTTGCTATGCGAAAACCTTTGACGAGCACGTGGAAGGGGTCCGTAAAGTACTTCGAGCACTTCAGAGACACGGGGTGAAGCTAAGACCTGAAAAATGTGAGCTGTTTCGCCGAGAAGTGAGATACGTGGGTCGCCTTGTATCAGCTCAAGGAGTGAGGATCGATCCCAAAGACTTGGATGCAGTGCGATCATTAGCCAGCAGGACGCCACAGACAGTTGGAGATGTGAGAAAGCTCACCGGTTTCCTGGGCTATTACCGCTCCTACATCCAGGACTTTTCAAGGATAGCGAAACCCATCTATGAGCTATTACAAGTCAAGCCAGGACAAGCAGCTGTAGAGCGTGGGAAAAGCAAAGGTCCACAACTACCATCCAGAACACCCGTGGAGTGGACTGCTGAACACCAGCAAGCCCTTGACCGATTAGTTTCTCTCCTTGTTAGCCCACCTGTGTTGGCGTACCCCAACTTCAACGAACCTTTCCTATTGCACACAGATGCTTCTGACCAGGGACTGGACGCAATCCTTTACCAACACCAGAATGGCAAGTTGAGAGTCATCGGGTACGGCTCTAGGACCTTGACTGCAGCTGAGCGAAACTACCATCTGCACAGTGGAAAACTGGAGTTCCTTGCCCTGAAGTGGGCTGTATGCGAAAAGTTCAGAGACTACCTGTTCTATGCACCTCACTTCACGATATACACAGACAACAATCCCCTTACCTATGTAATGACCAGAGCAAAGCTAAACGCCGTAGGCCATCGGTGGGTTGGGGAGCTCTCAGATTTCAAATTTGACATAAAGTACAGACCTGGAAAGGCCAATATAGACGCTGACACGCTGTCGCGTCTCCCGTTAGACATCGAAGCGTACAGTGAGTCCTGCACCAAAGAGTGTTCTGAAGATGTGGTTCGTGCTGTCTGGGATGGGAGTAAAGTAGCCAAGCAGAAAGATGTAGCCTGGGTTGCAGCTCTGAACATCAACTCCCAAGCCGACCCGTCTCCTCCCTTTGACTTGAAAGCAATCAGTCTTGATGAGCTTGCGGAAGCGCAACGTGCAGACGAAGCCATCAGTGAAATGATTAAGTTGAAAGAGGCAGGTACACCCTTAACTGATGACATACGGAAAGCTGCGAGTGGAGCTACTAAAAGACTCTTCCATGAATGGGGGAAGCTTGCTTTGGAAAATGGTATTCTGTACAGGCGTGCCAACGGCAGAAAGCAGTTCGTGCTCCCCGCCAAGTACAAAGACCTTGTCTTGAAGAAACTCCACAATGACATGGCTCACGTGGGCACAGAAAAAGTCCTGGACCTGGCCAGGGAGAGATTCTATTGGCCATTCATGGCAAAAGAGATCGAAGACCATATCACTAAGAAATGCCCATGCATAAAGTCAAAGAAGCCAGTTACTCACGTTCGCGCCCCGATGGGTAGTATCACATCAAGCTCACCACTAGAGTTAGCGTGCATCGACTACTTACATCTGGAGACCAGCCGTGGTGGCTACGAGTATATCCTAGTGGTCGTTGATCATTTTACAAGGTTCGCTCAGGCCTACCCAACGAAGAATAAGAGTGGAAAGACAGCGGCCGAGCGCATCTTTAATGACTTCATCCCCCGCTTTGGATATCCCTCCAAGTTGCACCACGACCAAGGCCGTGAATTCGAGAATGAGCTGTTCCGTACTCTCCAGCAGCTGTCAGGCATCCGTCACTCCAGAACAACGCCCTACCATCCCCAGGGAAACCCGGCGGAGCGGTTCAATCGGACGATCCTGCAGATGTTGAGAACATTGACTGACAAAGAGAAAGAACGTTGGAAAGATCAGATCCCGAGAGTTGTACATGCGTACAATTGTACTCGCCATGAGTCGACAGGCTTTTCGCCCTTCTTCCTCCTTTATGGGCGTCATCCTCGTCTTCCCATTGACCTGCTCTTTGGATTGCTTGAAGACCCAGAGCCTGACTCGCCGAAAGGATACGCAAAGAAGTGGGCCAAGCAAATGTCTGAAGCCTATCGAATTGCCAGTGAAAACAGCAAGCAGGCCAGCGCCAAAGGCAAAGTGCTCTATGACAAGAGGGCAAGAGGAGTGGTGCTACAGCCTGGCGATCGAGTCTTAGTCCGGAACCTCAGTGAGCGTGGTGGACCTGGAAAGCTACGATCCTACTGGGAGAAGGCCATCTACGTCGTGAAAGAACAGTTTGCTGATAACCCAGTGTACGTAGTGTATCCCGAGTCTGGGGACCAGAAAAAGACCAGAACGCTCCATCGCAATCTGCTCTTACTCGTGAATGACCTTCCAGTCGAAGAGCCTCCACGACAGGCTGCTCCCGAGAAGACAACCCAGCAAAGGAAACGACAGACCCGACGTAAGACACCAGAGCGTGTGGACCCACCGCAAGCAGATTCAGACTCTGACTCGAACTCCGACTCTGATGGTCCCCGTTACTGGCTGAGGATCCCTGCGGAGAGGATACAGGAGGTACCTACCGTAGCCCCACCACAACGACCAGCCATCACTGTGAGTCGCCCGATTCCAGTACCTGTACGTGAAGAGGTGAGAGTTGACGTTGACTACTTACCTGAAGCGGAACCAGTACCTGTAAGAGAAGCAGAGATCATGGAACCTGAACAGGATGAAGTCCAGTCTGATGATGCGAGACCTGAGGAGCAAGATGGATATGCTGAGGCTCCAGAGCCCATCCAGGAAGAGCAGCCTCCGGTCAATGCAATGCCAGACCAACAGACAGAGGTCAGAAGGTCAAGTCGGGACCGACAACCTAGACAAATCTTGACATATGAGAGACTTGGTCAGCCCACACTGGCAACACAAGCTAGAGTCAACATGGCAAACGCTGACTTACACTCACCTGCTTACACCACACCTCACACTACACAACCCATGCATCCACTCATTCCCTACACAACACAAACATACCCCTTCAACCCCTATTCCACACCTTATTCCCCCTTTACATACATGCCTTACCCCTTCCCATCACACCCATACATCTTACCCTTTCCTGTCACCTGTTAGGAGAAAGAGAACTTTAAGTTATAAGAGTTGAGTAGAAAATGGTGGGACCCATTTCTTTTTGTCGGGGAGTGTGTGACGACCACAAAAGTGTCACATTTTGTGTTTATGAAAAAGAGATTGTCTTTTATTTTGAATACAAATTTATTGTAATTCATTTTGAAAAAGGTACCCCAAAGAGTTTGCATTTCTTAATGCAGTGGTTTATTTCTTTATTCAAATGTATATGCTGTAATGTTTGCTCCATGCCAGCAGGGGGCGAGGGCGGTTTCCGTTTTTA
>NC_085858.1:4711539-4719039 GCF_034702125.1 Engraulis encrasicolus
GTGTGTGTGTGTGTGTGTGTGTGTGTGTGTGTGTGTGTGTGTGTGTGTGTGTGTGTGTGTGTGTGTGTGTGTGTGTGTGTGTGTGTGTGTGTGTGTATGTGTGTGTGTGTGTGTGTGTGTGTGTGTGTTGTACTGGCTCACTCTGTCCCGGCCAGCCTCTCATTCTGTGCCAATTACAGCGCAAATGCAGAAGGTGACATCAGGACATGGTGACACACACGCACGCACATACACACGCACGCACGCATGCACACACACGCACACACACACGCACACGCACACACAAACACACGGCCCAATCACGAAGCCCTGGGCAATCAATGGCTTCTCTCACAATCAGCAGCCCAGTAGTAGGGGTTAGCTAGGAGCGCTAGCCAGGAACACGTACAGTACTATAAGCCACATTAGCAGCAGGTCGCTAGTGCTGCTGTTAGCATTCTAGCTAGACCAATTAAGCCTGTTAGGTTAGCCACATTGGAAAGCTGTGGGAGAGGAACCTGGCCATTGAGAGAGAGAGAGAGAGAGAGAGAGAGAGAGAGAGAGAGAGAGAGAGAGAGAGAGAGAGAGAGAGAGAGAGAGAGAGAGAGAGAGAGAGACAGAGACAGAGATAGAGATAGAGGGAAACGAAAAGCCAGGGAGAAACTGAGGGAGGGAAGGAGAGATACTGTAGCAGTGAGTTGGCAGGACTGAGAGGGAAATGTGTGGAAAACGTAATGAGCAGTCTGGCCCACCTGGATATAGCTTTTTTACCCATCACTGCCTGGAATCCATGTCACTGCAACAAGCAAACGCACGTACGCACGCACGCACGCACGCACACACGCACGCACGCACGCACGCACGCACGCACGCACGCACGCACGCACG
Source organism: Engraulis encrasicolus (assembly GCF_034702125.1). Lineage (NCBI taxonomy): Eukaryota > Metazoa > Chordata > Actinopteri > Clupeiformes > Engraulidae > Engraulis > Engraulis encrasicolus. The sequence goes on from NC_085858.1 coordinate 4,712,407, forward strand.
CACGCACGCACACACACACACACACACACACACACACACACACATTCTGCCCCCCCCTCTCTCTCCTTATGCTCATTACTATCTGCACTAGTCTTCTCCACTCTTCCACTTCCACACACACACACACACACACACACACACACACACACACACACACACACACACACACACACACACACACACACACACACACACACACACACACACACACAAACCTGTTCTCATTAGATGGGAAAGATGCAGCTCAGACTCAGACGAAGGGATACATTCAACCCAGAAACCAGGAGCAGGGAAAAAAATACTACACCTCTCACTCTGCCCAGAATGAAAAGACATGCCTCGGATATTTAAAAATACTCCCCCATTCTCCTGGGGCTATAAAGCTGTACTACAATCTAGGCATGCACAAAGCTGCTGCTTCCAGAGTGGAAGCTGCTGGAAAAAAAATAGGTAGAGAAAAGGAGTAATAAGAAGAAAGAGTGATAGAAAGATGGTAATGAAAAACGAGAGAGAGAGACAGAGAGAGAGAGAGAGAGAGAGAGAGAGAGCAATAGAGAAATAGAAAAAAGAGAGAGAGCAATGGAGAAAAGAGAGAGAGAGAGAGAAAGAGAGAGAGGACGAAATACTCTCTACTTTATGTTTCCATAGAGAGCCAAGTCCTGATTCATCATTTCCATGGTGACAGAAGCGGAGGAGGTGGAGGAGAAGGAGGAAGAGAAGGAGGAGGGTGGGGGCGGGGGGCTCTATAAGCGAGGGGGGTCATAGGGTAAGCACATCGACACGAAACCCGATAGTGACGTCCGACTCGAGCGAGCGCCAGTCAATAGCAACCAGCCTCCATTGGCTCATGACACACAGCCCTTTACAGTAGAGCCGTGCTTCCCAAACTTTCTTTTCTGCAGGGACTCCCTTTTGGACCTAAGAATGTTCCATATATTCCAATATCCCATATTCCAAACAGCAAACAATTTTTGGCCCTCAATATTGTTATTTTAAGATTACAAGTTTTAAGATGAAATTCACATAACACAAAAAATACGTTTATTAACCCATTGGCGCCTGAGCCAGTTTTTAAAAAAGGTCCCCAATGCCTGAGGGTTTTTTGAGATAAGAAAAATTGGTTGAAAACTCCTATGAAAAATTCAATATCTCAGCCTCTGGAACACATAGGGACATGGGACAAATTGCATTTAAAAGGTAAAATCCTCTGCTTTCACTGGATTATGTTCATTCAGCATTAACACTAACACATATTCCTTAAAAAAATCATATCTCATAGTCAAATTATTGAAAAAAATGTTTCATGTGCTTTCAGGATAATGCTTGATGCTGCTATTTATTATAGGCCTAGGCTATTAGGCTACTATTGCTACTGTTACAATAGCCGACTATAACTAAATCATAATCATTATTATTAGGCCTATAATTATTAGGCAGTCATTTCTGCCATAAATCGGGGGACATTTGTCTGATACAGCCACTTGCTCTCCCACCGGCGAGTATGGCCGTTTTATTCCTCCAAACGTTATGCAGAGAGACCGATGAGCAATTTCATATCCTATTTTGAGACGCGGCTCCACTTTGAGGTGGATGTGTGGCCGCGCGTCTATAATTCGCATGTCTACCGTTGTCTGCCTCACCAATAGGTTAGCCTATCACCATATCCTAAAGTTCCTCAGTGCAAATATTCTGAAATATATCTGAAGGACGTGCTTCCTAAGATATTGGCACCTTCGCCAATTGCCCCGAGTGTCGGAGTGAAGTTTTGGTAAGGTCGGGTGCGAAATCTAGCTGACTGTCTATTTGGAAGCCACTCGCCCACCTCTTCATGCGGCCGCGGCAAATCACACTCCTGCTCTCTATCTAAAGGGTCTTCAATCATATTTCCTTTCCTCGATTAAAATTTCTTCATTACCTTTCAACTGAACATCACGTTCGCTGTAACAGCGTCGTGTCTTGCGAACCACAGCCTTCTTTTTTTTTTTTTTTACCTGTGTGAAATGGCTAGGCCTACAACCCACGTCTGCAGAAGCAAGCGTGGTTGATTGCGTTTGACATTTTTGTCGACGAATCAAACTTTTTTTTTGCTACATGATCTTTAAAAAAAATCGAGAACACCCACCTCTTGTGTATTTGAACAAAACATTGTGCATTGCATCTCTCATGCGTCTTGAAAATATTGACAAATCAATAATGTTGCGTTTTGCAACAACCGGTGTCAGGGCCAATGTTTCGTAACGCAACAACCGGCGTCAATGGGTTAACCACAATTTTTTTTACAATGTTAACTAACCATCGTAAGGAATAGTTTTTAAGCGTAATATTCAAGGCTTACGTAATGCAAACAGTCCTTTCTCTCTGTGAACTCCCTGCAATACCTCCATGCCCCACTGAGGGGTCCTGGTCCTGGAAATACCAGACATCACCACACAGCAAAACGCAACACAAGACAACGCAACGCAACGCAACGCAACGCAACGCAACGCAACGCAATGCAACACACCACACCAAACCACAACACAACACAATGCAATGCAATGCAACGCAACACAGCACAAGACAATGCAACACAACACAACACAACACAACACAGCACAGCACAGCACAGCACAGCACAGCACAGCACAGCACAGCACAGCACAGCACAGCACAGCACAGCCCAACACTACACTACACTACACTACACTACACAACACTGCACAACGCAACGCAACGCAACGCAACACAACACAACACAACACAACACAACACAACACAACACAACACAACACAACACAACACAACACAACTCAATACCTCTCACGCCTGCCCTCAACAACTCAAAGGTCATGCGGGGGAAGAGAAGACCGTATGTCAAGAGAGATGGAAGTGGAAGAGTGGAGAAGACTAGTGCAGATAGTAATGAGCATGAGGAGAGAGAGGGGGGGGGGCAGAATGTGTGTGTGTGTGTGTGTGTGTGTGTGTGTGTGTGTGTGTGTGTGTGTGTGTGTGTGTGTGTGTGTGTGTGTGTGTGTGTGTGTGTGTGTGTGTGTGTGTGTGTTTGTGTGTGTGTGTGTGTGTGGTGTGTGTGGTGTGTGTGTGTGTGTGTGTGTGTGTGTGTGTGTGTGTGTGTGTGTGTGTGTGTGTGTGCGTGAGTGTGTGTGTGTGTGATAGGGGGTGGGGTAGTGACCATAGAGGGAGAGGGGAGGGAATGTAAAGTGCAGCTCTGGAGTGAAAATAGAGAGATGAGGAGAGTTGCTGAGAAGGACAGTGGAAGGGTTGTGAAGAGAACGAGAGAGGGAGAAGAAAAACTCAAAAAAGAACAAAAAAGAGAGAGGTGGAAGAGGAGACTGGTACAGAAGAAAGGGTGAAGAGAGGGTGCATACTGAAATAAAAAGAGAAGGGTGGAGAGATTGGAGACGAGAGAGAGAGAGAGAGAGAGAGAGACAAAGAGAGAGAGAGAGAGAGAGAGAGAGAGAGAGAGAGAGAGAGAGAGAGAGAGAGAGAGAGGGAGAGAGAGAGAGAGAGAGAGAGAGAGAGAGAGAGAGAGAGAGAGAGAGAGAGAGTTTGGCCAGGCCAACCATGAGTGGAGACCCTGGCTGTCAGAAAGATGAACGCTGGGTTTTGGAGGAGATGCCCAGTGCATCTAGAAACCTGTTAGGACGGATGAGTGTCAAAGCGCTGGCCTGCCACTATATCAGCAGACACTTAATTAACCTCCATGTGCACTGATCCAGAGCTGCCAGCACAGCTCTGCTCTCCTCTCTCTATCTCTCTATCTTTCTATCTCCACCCATCTTGCTCTTCATCTCTCCCTCTCTCCCTCTCTCCCTCTCTATCTCCACCTATTTTGTTCTACTTTCTCCCATTGTCCACGTTCCCCAACTCTATCTCTACCTCTCTCTATCTCTCCCTCTCTCAATCTCTCCATCTCCAGCCATCTTTTTCTCATTCTCTCCCTCAATACACTTTCCCTCACTCTACCTCTCCCTACTGCTATCTCCTCCGTCTGTTTAGTTCTCCATCTCTTTCTATTCACCTCTACCAGTATACCTCCATTCATCCTCTCATCTGCAGCTCTCCATCTCACCCTATCCTCAGCTCCCCCTCTCCAGCTCTCTCTATTCCATCGCTCCCACTCGGAGAGATATTTCTCTTCCTCCATCCCTTCTTCTCTGAGTTTTCTCAGACCATGCTTCGCTTTTCCCTCCTTATTCCTTGCTTTTAGCTTGTGTGTGTCTCTGTTATTCCATCCTCCATTTTTCTCTGTCATTCCATCCTCTTCTCCATTTTTCTCTGTCATTCCATCCTCTTCTCCATTCTTGTCTCACCATCTAATATGGTCTCCTTCCTCTACTTCCACCACTCTCTCATCATCTCTCCATCTGTCCATCACCCTCTCATCATCTCTCCATCTCTCCATCACTCTCTCATCATCTCTATATCTCTCCATCACTCCCACCCTCTCTCTTCTTCCCCCTTCTCTGACACACACCAACCTCCGTCTCCCCCAACCTTCATCTCTCCCTCACTCCATCTCTCCATCTCTCCCTCTATCCAAACCTCCATCTCTCTCTCTCTCTCTCTCTCTCTCTCTCTCTCTCTCCTCTCTCTCTCTCTCTCTCTCTCTCCTCTCTCTCCTCTCTCTCTCTCTCTCTCTCTCTCTCTCTCTCTCTCTCTCTCTCTCTCTCTCTCTCTCTCTCTGTAGCTCACACTCTCTCCATCTCTCCCCCACTTCTGCTTAAACCATGCTGCCTGTCCTTCCCTTTCCTTCCTTATGCATTGCAGTTAGCTTAGATGCTGCCTCTCCTTCCCTCCCCTATTGATTGCTATTAGCTCAGTGTGTGTCTCATTCCCTCTCATTCTCGTTCCTCTCCACATCTTGTTCACCACCTCTTTTCGCCTCCCTCCCTCCACCACTTCTATCTCCCTCTCCATCTCTACATCTCTCCCTGTAAGCTTTCAAAGCCTTGAGTCCTGAGATTTTCGCAGTGCGGAGAAGTGTGACTAGTATGGATGTGTTTGGGTTTATCTGCTGGCTATGTTAATGGCTGTTTATGTTTCCCACATTCTTTCAGCTCCTATGTTTTTTTTTTTGAAACCACAGATTCATTATTCTCTGAAACAGAGGGTCTACTGTGTAGTAAGTGTAGAGAGTAAAGGGAAGGGGGAGGGGATTGCTACCAGTATGCTACCCAGGGGTCTTTAGCTGTGCACGTTGGGGCATCACACACATTCATTCACTGATCAACACCCACACGCAACAAAAGCACTGCCAGTGCTAGTGAGATCTCTCCTATCAGCGCACTGTGACCAACGTTGACTGAAAAGGGGTGAAATTTGTTGTCAGCAGTGACACAGCGCTATTCAGTGACACAGCCCTATTGAGCGATAAAGGTCTATTCAGTGACAATAATAACACATAGAGGTGTTGGTGTGATTGGCATTATCATTATCATGAGTCTTTGGGGACAACGCGTGATGATGATATACAGTCCTGTATATCTACTGTAAAACCAATGAGAGTGTAAATGTAAAACGTAATGCAGAATGCTGTAAGGTCTATATTTACTTACAAACAAACACATTATTCCATAACACAACACAACACAACACAAATGCATTTTAGATGGGTCCTTCAGAAAGTACTGTACGCAGTCCATTGTATCTTCAAGCTGTCCACTTTATTTACAGCAAAAACATATTTTTTAATCATGATGTTTCAGAGCCGTCAATATGTTCGAATCTCTAAAAAGGAATACTCATATCCCCAAGCCAATTTATGGAACATATGGCTATATCAAAGACAACTGCATCTGCCGTGTAGTTTTCTGTTTGATTTTTGCTTCAAGATGACAAATACTTTGCATTGCTGAGAAACCATTACACTAACTGATGTGTAAATAGCCCAAAGTCTTGCTTTGTAGTTCTTCCTCGTGTGTTTCCCAAAAAAGCTGCATTTTATTGCAGTTTATTTTCTATGCAGCCTACACAAATGTCAAAGCAGATACCAATACAATGTTTTATATCTCGGAGAAATAATATAAATATTACTTATTCGCTGGATTCAGTTTGCTGTTTGGCTAAAGCCTACTGTCTCCATCTACCCAGTTTCAAGGTAAACAAACATAGCCCACGCATGCATCACAGGAGCAATACGACAATAACAATTAGTGCAGCATCTGAGTCCTCTAAAAACAGTATCTGGATAGTATATACTTTTATAATGTTTCTGATTAGATTATTACATGATAATAATCAGTATAATGTATTATATTAATGTATAATGTATTGAACTATATAAATGGAGGTATTTTTTAATTAAATTCAACGACGAAATATTTACTGGTGAAGTCCACAATGGAAAAGATAAATGGGTGAAGCAAGATCGGTCTTTTTGAAAAAGGCATGCACATACTCTAAGTAGGAGGGGAGACTATCCCAAAACACAAGCAGTACTGTACTGCATAACTACAAGTCTTGTAACTGGACACTAGAAAATCATGTCCTCTTGAATATATTATTAACATGTTTGTATTATTCGAAAACTAGTCATATTAAAATGCACATATGAAAATGATATTGAGTCTTGGTAGAATTGGTAGTCTTCAAGCTTGTGTTATTCTACTTTCTCTTCCTCATTAAAACATATCC
>NC_085858.1:4726539-4729039 GCF_034702125.1 Engraulis encrasicolus
AGCACGGTTTATAATTATTCATTAAAGTATACTTATCTGCCGCCTTTTGTAGCCAACGCATATATTGGTGACAGTCCTTGGAGCAATGTGGGGTTAGATGCCCTGCTCAAGGGCACTTCAGACATAGATGGAGGTGTAAGGGTGGGATTCCAACCTGCAACCTGCAGCTGATCTTCTTTACAACTCCCTAACCACACTACGACTGCGAACAAGTTTTCATGGTTTTTTTTTTGGGTAACCATGAAACCCACAATTAACCATGTGTTTTTTGCATGGTATGTGACTATTGCATGATCCATGCTTACTCAGGAACCACGGTTCTCATGGTTACTCCAAAAAACATGGATAAGCCATATAATAGTTATACCATGGTTGGTTCAGAGAACTTAGAATAACCATGACATACTGTGGTAAAACCATAGTTACTACAGTAAAACCATAGTCGATTTTCGTAAGGGACCATTTGAATTTGAATTTGAATTTGAAGACAGACAGACAGACAGGCAGGAAGGCAACACATGGACGTCCTGCGAACAAATAGCACATCAGGACCCCCTGGGAGTCACTCGGAGCTGTCCAACACGCCACCACGTCAAAAAGGCCTAATGCCAAATCCTTGATCAGAACTGGCTCAGCTATGCTGTGGATTTGGGTGTTTGTGTGGATGGAGTTGGGATGGAATATTTGTATTTGTGTGTGTGTGTGTGTGTGTGTGTGTGTGTGTGTGTGTGTGTGTGTGTGTGTGTGTGTGTGTGTGTGTGTGTGTCTGTGTCTGTGTGTGTGTGTGTGTGTGTGTGTATGTGTGTGTGTGTGTGTGTGTGTGTGTGTCTGTGTGTGTGTGTGTCTGTCTGTCTGTCTGTGTGTGTGTGTGTTAAAGGGGGGTGCTTAAGGAGGGATTTCGTGTTTTTTTTGGTAGAGATTTTTTCCATGAAAGAGCTCAACAGGGGCTTAGAGCTGGGCAGGTTTGAGTGCAAATTCCCTCTGCATGCCGCTGTTGGGTCCTACAATGGATTGTGTGTGTGTGTGTGTGTGTGTGTGTGTGTGTGTGTGTGTGTGTGTGTGTGTGTGTGTGTGTGTGTGTGTGTGTGTGTGTGTGTGTGTGTGTGTGTGTGTGCGCGTGTGCGCGTGTGTGTGTGCCCGTGTGTGCCCGTGTGTGCGCGTGCATATGCGTGCATGCATACATGCATGAGTGCGTGTGTGCATGTGTTTATGAGTGTGCGTGTACTCCCACAGTACACATGTAAACTTCACGTTCGCACAGCTATACACATGGTCACATAATGGTTCTTCGCTTGTTTCCTCTCTGTTTGTGTGATCACTATATGTTGTCTATGTGTAACAGTGGCGACTCCTATTGGAAGCTAGGGGAAGCACAGCCTACTGGAACTCAGCTCAAAAACGAACCATATATACTGATCAATATTGTCAAAATTCTATATACTGTATTTTCATGAATGCTACATTTAATTTCAACCGGTTGCGGGTTAAAATTGCAGTTATTTTAACATCTAGGCTATGATTTCTACCACATTCCCCCACGAGTGCACGATTTTGTTTGAGGAGTAACCATGGTGACGAGCAGTCTTTTAGTTCGGCAACTGACGTGTATGAGGGGAAGCATGCATACAGCAACAGCATGTTGCTTCACCTGAGCTCTTGCCGCCGATTGATGAAACATTGAGGAGAATTGGCCAATCAGAGTGCGTCTGTAATGCTGTGCGTTATATGGAAAAACTTCCTGGGTAAATTTTAGACGGATGTGCTTCTCCTGGCTTTCTCGTAGTGATTGGAAGTTGGCTCTAATAAACCCGCCCTAGAGATGTTGACCACCAATATCAAATAAGTATTTTGTAAGAGAGATGACACTTTACCCGCGCTGTTCTTCAGTCTCATTCACGGACTGTACAGAATTTTATATTGACACCATGGAGAGCAAAAGAGAACATGTCTTGAGATCGGTGTTGGGATTCCTACAGGGACAGTATTTGGACCATACAATCTATGATTTGCAAAGGAATTGGATAGGCGATTTGATGATTTGATGGACCTAATTCGGAGAGTGCTCTCGAGAGGCAACTGGTGGGTAAGTCATGTTTAGCTTACTACTTGTTATAGCACCGCCGAGTGCCTCAATGTTCAGTGCGGTGATGGCAAATTATGTTGTCGTAAAGTTACCGATGGTGCTTTTGTTGTGCGCAGCGTAGCCCACTGTTGTTTGTAGAAAAGAGAGGTGAGAGAGGTGTTTAATGTGCTGTAATCAAGGACGTCTTATTGGCTGTTGTTGTGGTCATTGCGGGATAAAGTCATTCGTGGCAGATGGACTGGCGCTAGCAGCCGAGGCCCACTCAATGCTTTGATGGTTTCCTCAGTATTACACAATATTTCCTGGCTGTCATCACAGGGCGCGTGTGACAACAAGCAGGGTCGAGAAAGACAGCGCATTTGTTGTTGTATAAGTTATTATTCTCTTCTTTCGTGCAGAGGGCTGGGCTGATGGGGA
>NC_085858.1:4749039-4754039 GCF_034702125.1 Engraulis encrasicolus
GGGACAAAGGGGTTAGCTGTCCCGGGCGCAGGGAGAGAGGGGAGGCACCGAATTGGGTCCTCATTACATTGTGCAGTATCTCTTGGGGGGTGCTTTTAGGTGACTTTCTCCGGGGCCCAGCCACAACTATCAGTGGCCCCGGGTGTACACGTAGGTGCCTGACTGTTTTTGTTTGGCTGTTCCTCTGGCAGACAGCTACAGTACGTCACGGAAAACGCTGTGAGCATTGCAAATACCGGACGATGGGAGAAATAATTCCACAAAACATCACCCACCCACCCTGCCACTCGCCATCGGCACCCCTTCACCCTCCTCCTCCTCCTCTTCCTTACTCTTAATTCCACAAAATAAACGCAGCCCCCCACCCCCATCAGTGGCCAACTGCTTTTCACCTTCTTCCTCGTCCTCCTTCTCCTCTTTGTCATCTTCATCCTCCTCTTCTTCCTCCTCTTCTTCGTTATTTTCATCCTCCTTTTCCACCTCCTCCTTCTCCCCCTCCTCTTCCTTCTCCTCCTCCTCTGTCTCCTTGTCCTCTTCCTCCTCCTCCCCTCTCTCCTCCTCCTCCTTCTCCCTCTCCTCCTCCTTCTCCCTCTCCTCCTCCTTCTCCTCCTCCTTCTCCCTCTCCTCCTCCTCCTCCTCCTCCTCCTCCTCTTCATCCTTACTCTTCTCCTCCATCTGTGTCGCCAACTGAGACAAATCACTCATCAGCTTGAATATAATTATCCCACTTTGCAGCCGGCTGAAAATGCGGCGGACAAGCCGTGCAACGCTGCAGACCTCTAAATTCAGCAGACAAGTAAGTGCAATGCTGCAGACTTCCTACACCATCTGCGTGGGGACCATATCTAAGCAGCTGAAATTGGTTGTGCACTGTGGCACTGTCAAAAATAAAATGAATAATGACTTCACATACACACCCACAAAGTTGTGTTTGTTTCAGCGGGAGAGGTATGACATGCGAGCAGTAAATATACTTTAATGACATGCAAATTTGTAAGGAAGACCTTGGGACGGCGACACTGCTGCTTCGGCTATGGGTGTCAAACCTCAAGAGCATCACATGCTGTTTGTGTGTGTGTGTGTGTGTGTGTGTGTGTGTGTGTGTGTGTGTGTGTGTGTGTGTGTGTGTGTGTGTGTGTGTGTGTGTGTGTGTGTGTGTGTGTGTGTGTGTGTGTGTGTGTGTGTGTGTGTGTGTGTGTGTGCCTGCACATTTGTGTGTGTTCTGATTGTTCGGTTTGGAATAGTAATGACGTCCCCTTCAGGTGCCACGTATTTTTCCCCTGGTGAGCATGAAATTGGGATTTTTTTTCACAAGTCTACACAGTGATTTCTGTAGTGCTCATTTAACACTTAGAGAGTTGATTTGACATAATTTGGACTTAAATTAACTCTCTAAGTGTTGAATTAACACTGTAGCATTTACTGTGTACCTATTGGTCACAAATGTCTTCATTTACAATGCGGAGTTCTCTTGTTAGAGTGCTGGTAAAAGGTTCAGGTTGTCTATGAAGAGAAAATCCCTTCTCCAATTTGCTTTTATTCCACGTTCTTTTCAACCGTCAGATCGCACGCACATCCACATTAAACCCGATGCAGGGTCGAAACACTGTTCCAAGACAAGGTAAATGACAATAAATGGACTAAAAGGGAGCTCATCGGTGTGCGCCTCATCTCTACCTTGTCATGTTCTATTCAACAAATGACGGTACAGCTCAGCTTGGTACAATTACGGACAAATGTGGCAGAGGCTTGGGTCACTCATCAGAGTCTCTAATGAAGGCCAGCCTATCAGACTGAAGGTTTAGAATGGCATTATTGTTGCAGTCTTCCATTTTTTACTCTCTCCCTCTCTCTCTCTCTCTCTCTCTCTCTCTCTCTCTCTCTCTCTCTCTCTCTCTCTCTCTCTCTCTCGCAAACACATACACACATACACGCGCACACTCACCCTTTTCTATGTGATCACGTCCGCCACAATTATCGTCATCTCTGCATCAGAATTTCTGCTCATGTGTTTGTGTGCGCGTGCGTGCGTGCATGTATGTGTGCGCTTGTGCGCTACATCTTTTGAAACAGCTGCACCCAAAAGTGACTCCATGTGTGGAGGCCTCAAAGTCTTTTCATTTTCTTCAAATGTGCTTTTGAGCTTCAGTGTTTTCAGCCTTGAATCAAAGGGGAGACAGTAGGAGGGTGACAGGAAATGACTGAAGCAGAAAGAGAATTGGGAAACAAAAGACTTCAGGCCTGAACTTCCACAGCAAATCTCAAGATTATGGCTAAGGGAGAGCCCACTGCCTTATACGACCAACACAATTGTAAATTCTGCTCCGGTGAAAACAAACGTAATTAAAACATATGGTGAATTCAGGTAAATTGGGCCACTTTTTTACATACAGTACAAGTGAATGGCCCAAAGTGGCCCAATTTATCTGAATTCACCATACATTAAAATACTGAAATACATAAGTCTGAAATAAGGGCAGGTGTTTGAATACACCAAATCTTTGTTTGTGGTGAAACGCTACACCTGCTTAAACAAAGTATTAGTTTTGCCCAATCTCCTATTGACTTATACAGTACTTGTAAAAGTGAGAGACTAAAAGCAGGAAAGTGAGACGATTAAAGGAGAACCGCGGGGAGAGAGAAAGAAATAAAAGAAGAAAAAGAAAAAAAGGGGATTTGAAGTACTGTTGAGAGGTAGATGAGGTGGCCAGTAACTCCCTGCTATTCCCTTTCAAACTTCAAACACACACACGCACACACACACACACACACACACACACACACACACACACACACACACACACACACACACACACACACACACACACACACACACACACACACACACACACACACACACACACACACACACACACGCACACACACACACACACACACACACACACACACACACACACACACACACACACACACACACACACACACACACACCGAATGCTTGGGGGTTTGGGTAGGGTGTGCAAAAGAGAGACTTTCTTCCCAGGACTGTTTGATTCACCTTCAATGTTTAGACTTAGGAAAGTAATCCACTCTAGTTCTCGGTGTGTGTGTGGGTGTGTGTGTGTGTGTGTGTGTGTGTGTGTGTGTGTGTGTGTGTGTGTGTGTGTGTGTGTGTGTGTGTGTGTGTGTGTGTGTGTGTGTGTGTGTGTGTGTGTGTGTGCGCGCGCGTGTGCATTTGTTTGTGTGCGCGCGTCGCGTGTGCCTGTGCGTGTGTGTGCACATGTGTGGGTGTGTGTATGACTTTATGGTAATAGTTCTCGCTGCAAAATAAAACCCCATTGAGCTGAATTGACAGACTCACCAAGGCCACCAAACCCTCAAACAGATTTTTACTGTTTTTACATCAACCCCACAGTATCAAACTATAAACAAATATCACTGTGCGAAGATGTGGCTTTTCAGGTGACTTTGCCGCAGGCCAAAGCCGTCAGCAGCCATGGTGGAGGTCACATGGGGATCGCGGTGTGCTACATGGTCAGTGATCCCCGGAAATACCACATGATTGAATTCATCCTCCAAGTCTACCACTGTTGACCAACAGACAGACTTAGCCTTAAGTGTGCATGAGTGCTGAACTAAGACTTACACACACACACACACACACACACACACACACACACACACACACACACACACACACACACACACACACACACACACACACACACACACACACACACACACACACACACACACACACACACACACACACACACACACACACACACACACACACACACACACTGCAGATTGCTGAAGTCAGCTCATACGTACCTACCAAAAGTATTGATAACTAAAGAAAGAGAATGATAAGTAAAGAGATATCATAATTACAGAGACAAGGAACTCCTGCATTTCATGTTATTTTAGCCATTTGTTAAGCTACCTTTCAAGGGCAACACAATTCTGGCATCTCTGATAGGAGTGCCTTGTAAGATTTTCTTGAAGACCTTGTCTGCTAAATTACACAATAATGTACAAATATTTACTTCTGGGAAGTCGTGGCATCGACCCACAGGTGTATTAGTTACACTGGAAACGGAACTCTACTGCAAAAAAAAAATCAAACTTCATTTAATAAATATGAGTTGGCAGAGGTGTATAAAGTAGAAGTGGACGTACTCTTACTGATGTAACTACAGCTATAATAATAATAATAATAATAATAATAATAATAATAATAATAATAATAATAATAATAATAATGATAATAATAATAATAATGTATTTGTGTAGCACAATTCATATAAGATATGCAGCTCAATGTGCTTAACAGTTAGATTAACAACAATATTAAAACCAAAATAGTAGAAATGAAGTAAAAGCTAAAAATGGATCAGGGCACACAGACAGAGATTCTTTAAGTATCTCTCTACTCTCTCTGACGCAGATGTGGCCCCTGGTGACAACAGGGGTGAAGAAAAACTCCCTTTTCGATGTAATTACAGCTAGTTCATGAGCCTGGGTCATGCACCAGGTCCACCAGGTCTTCAACTGTGCCTAATAAGCTGGATAAACTCAAAGAGAACTTAGGCCGATACTTTCAACACCTGGTGAGTTGGTAGTATGCTGCAGTGTACTGTGTTAATACTACACTAATAGCATGTCGTACGAGCAATTTGCCTATGGTTGTAGAATAGAATCCAAATTTACAGGGTCATTTCCCAAGCCTACCCCATCCCTATCTTGCATTCGATTTCCTGTCTTCCTTTCACTGTACTGTCAACTCTAGGCACAACGGCCGATTCAGAAAATCATACGAAATATATGAGTCAACATGTCCTACACATCACTACACATCTTCAGTAAAAGGTCAACGGCAGCTACCAGCATTCTATCCCTTTACTGTAATCACTTACTTCGCTTTCTCCTATACCCTCCATCTATCCCTCCATATATCTCGGTGTGGAGGGAAGCTTCTGAAGACACACCCAGGAAGATTCTCACGGATAATGAAGTCATGTGTCTCACTGTATCTT
>NC_085858.1:4756539-4759039 GCF_034702125.1 Engraulis encrasicolus
TAGGATAATGTATCAGGATAATGATGTTGTGAGCTACTTCTGTGCCACTCACCCCCCCCCCTCCCCACACACACACACACACACAAAACCAAGGCAATGATTTGGACACCACCAAGGAAGCCAACAGAAGTGGGGACAAAGGGGTCACTTGTCCCGGGCCCATGGAATGGGGGGAGGGGCAGAATTGGATCCCCAGTACATTGTACACAGTAAATGGGCAGTATCGATTCAGCACAAATATTCAGTGTATTTGATGTAGCCTCTTACGGGCATGTTGGCGGGCCTATTCACTATTTGCTGAAAACACATAACAACATCGCTATGACAATACAAGGAGTCTTAAGAAACCGATAAAGAATTGGTCTTTACCATTACTGTACCATTTATCGTGTACGTATGTGTTGAGTGGAGAGGGCCTTTCAGATGCCTTTGTGTTGGGCCCAGCCAGAGTGGGGGACAATGGGGACAGCTGTCCTGGGCCCAGGGAATAGACGGGGGCCCAGAATTGGGTCCTCATCACATTGTGTATATTGGGCTGGGAGTACCCTTTAAGGTGTCTTTGTCCTGGGCCCTGCCGGAGCTGTCAGCGGTTCCCCGGGCCGTGCCCGCCTGGCTTGATGCCACCCTCCTCACGTACTGGCAGAGTGGCAGCTCGAGACATCCATCTTCATTAAGAAGAGCCGAGCAGGCAGAGATATGTGCATTCACTATTAATCTGTGACACTGTGAGATATGTGTTCCTCTCTATTACGTAATTTGTGACACCTCTGTGTCATTCTTTTTCATTCACACGCACACACATGCACACACACGCAGACACACACACGCACGCACGCGCGCGCACACAAACACACACACACACACACACACACACACACACACACACACACACACACACACACACACACACACACACACACACACACACACACACACACACACACACACACACACACACACACACACACAGATAGTTAGCGCACACACTCAGACACAGACACAGACACAAACACAGGCACACACAAACACACACACACACACACAAACAAACATGGACTAGCACACATACACACACACATACATGACATAAACACTCGCTGTCTCACAAACAAGGGCATTCACACACATGTGCACATGCATGTCACCTGTGGATATATATGGGTGTAGCCAAGGACCTTCATTATTGACTGGAGGCACAACAACCCAATCATGAATACACACACACACACACACACACACACACACACACACACACACGCAAACACGCAAACACGCATATACACACTCTAACACACGCGCGAACGTTATTTCGAAGGTATTGATCAGAGCTAACCGCTAGCAGCTTCTACGATCCCTCAAGCCACCGAGATCACAGAGCTCATTGCAATTAGATTGGAATAATCCAATTAGATGATTCAGATAGGTCTTAATAGCATTCAGAGGCTAACCCCTATCCCTTCCTATCCCATCCTATCCATGCATCCATCCATCCATCCACCTCTCCTCTCTCTCTCTCTCTCTCTCTCTCTCTCTCTCTCTCTCTCTCTCTCTCTCTCTCTCTCTCTCTCTCTCTCTCTCTCTCTCTCTCTCTCTCCAATATATTCTATCCCACTCACTTTCTACCACTCTCTCTCTCTCTCTCTGTATCTATCCATCTTTCTCCTCGTTAGACTTACTCCTAACACGTCCACCCCCCTCTCTCTGTTCCTTCAATCTATCTGACTTCCTTCATTCTCTTCTCTCTCCTTCTCCTGCTCTCTTTATCTCTGTATCTCTCCATCTTTCTCTGTGTTAAGCTTCCTGAAAACACACCCAAGGGCATCGTGCCTTAAAGCTGCGATAGCAACGTGTGCGTTATCTTTACATAATGCTTTCCTTTACGTATGCGGTGTCTTTAAATATAAACACACGTGGCTGGTTGGTGCATCGGTATCTTTCATTTAAAAGAAAAAAAAAGTGATGACCTAAATTGGATGAGACACAGGAAGTGAAAGTAAATGCGGAGTGAGTGACTGTTTTAGCAAAGTTATCAGGAAATTCCACATCAGAGGAGAGTATCCGGAATCCGGCTTAGATAAGGGAGACTTCATTGTACTGAGGATGAGAGAAGGAGGGGGAAAAGGAGAAGGAGGATGCAGAGGAGGAGGATGAGGAGGAGGAGGAGGAGGAAGAAGAAGAGGAAGACAAAGAGGAGGAGGAGGATGGTAAAGATGAGGATGATGAAGATGTGAATGAAGAGGAGGAGAAGGAGGAGGAGGAGAGGAGGGATAGGAGGAAGAGAGGAGGGATGGGAGGAAGAGGAAGAGGAGGAGGAAGAAGAAGAAGAGGAGGAGGATGCAGTGGAGGGATAAGAGGAGGAGGAAGAAGAGCGATAGGAGGAGGAGGATGAGGAGGAGGAGGATGAGGAAGGCAGGGCATGAGGCAGAGGAGAGTATCCGGCTTATATAAGAGTGACTTCATTGCACTAGGGATGAGAAGAGAAGGAGGAGAGGAGGCATAG
>NC_085858.1:4774039-4789039 GCF_034702125.1 Engraulis encrasicolus
ACACACTGACACACACATGCATGGGCCACACACAAACACACACACAAACATAAAAGTGTGCACACATATACACCCATACCCCCACACACACACAACCATTCACACACACACACACACACACACACACACACACACACACACACACACACACACACACACACACACACACACACACACACACACACACACACACACACACACACACACACACACACACACACACACACACACACACACACAGTGACACACTGTGTCTACGCAGCAGTACATAATCAGAACCATTGTGGGGAGGCGAAATGAGTTTCCAGTTGCCGTGGCAATGGCTATGATGTCACAATGCTCCACTGTGCTGTTTTGTGATATGGTAGCCCTCCACAGTCTCTCTGTTCTGTCCTCCCGTCCTCCTCTCTTCTCTTATATCCCTTCATTCATCCCTGGCTCCTCTATCCCTCCCCCCTCTCACGCACTCTGTGATGCGGCTTAGGAGCCAGCTGTGCTAACGAAGGCAACGTGACTCCCCTTGGTCTTAGTCATCTCTACACCCCCCCCCCTACACACACACACACACAAACACACACACACACACACACACACACACACACACACACACACACACACACACACACACACACACACACACACACACACACACACACACACACACACAAAGACACACACACGCACAAACACACCCCGCCTACTCGCCCGGTAAGACCAGGGAAGCTGACAGGGGGAGAGAGAGGGGTCAGTTGTACCGGGCCCACGGAGAGAGGGGAGGGGGGGATTTTTTTGTTCAGTACATTAAATGTATTTTAGGTGAGGGTCCCCTTCAGATGACTTTGTCCCGGGTCTGGCAAAAAAAGGCTGTCACCGACCCTGGGAATGACATCTGGCGTCCCAGTCGTGCATGTAATAGCCAAACAGAGAGGAGAGGAGAGGAGCGGAGAGGAGAGGAGAGGAGAGGAGAAGAGAGGAGAGGAGAGGAGAGGAGCGGAGAGGAGAGGAGAGGAGAGGAGCGGAGAGGAGAGGAGAGGAGAGGAGGATGTCGGGTACCCTGTTCTGTTCTACTCTGCCCTTCTTTTCCAATAGCCGGAATGTTTAAGTGCTAATCTCAAGCTGCAGAGAAAGTAGCATATTGTGGAGTTTGTGGTGGCAAGGACTTTACTTGCATGTAGTATGCAGTTTCTCTCTCTCTCCTCTTAAATCCCGACAGCAGTCTCTTTTCTCTCTCGCTCTCTCTGAAACCACACACCTGTTTTTCCCTCTATCCCTCTCTCTCTCTCTCTCTCTCTCTCTCTACCCCTCTATATCTTGTGACAATGTCCTGTTGAGTGAATACCGAACTGAGCAGTCGCAGGTGTGCTTTATTGGGAATTGTTTTCATGATGCTTGCGAAGCCTACTTTCGCAAGCAGGCATCTGAAAATAGCAAAATTGTAAGGGGTCAAGGGCAGCGTTTTCCT
Source organism: Engraulis encrasicolus (assembly GCF_034702125.1). NCBI lineage: Eukaryota > Metazoa > Chordata > Actinopteri > Clupeiformes > Engraulidae > Engraulis > Engraulis encrasicolus. Next base: position 4,775,502 of record NC_085858.1, read on the forward strand.
TCCCTTCCTACCAAACAAACTCCTTGAGTCCCAGATGGGCATTGGGTATTTCTGGACCAGACCATACGTCAGCGTTGGTGTGGCCAGGGCTGGATTGAGATGGCCTGGGTGGGGCCCACTGACTAGGCTACAGGTTGTCATAAACCCCCTCAGAAAAAAAAATCATGACAAAATTACGAAAATTACATAAACAGTGTCATAATTCTGAGCAATAAATTAAGTCTGCCAACTATAAAGAGGAGTATTAACACGATATATTTTTTCCAATTATGCATCTGCAAAATTGTTTCCACCCCTTTGACCAGTCAGAGTTCGGCATAGAATGTTAGTACACTTCCCTCCCCAAGCCTCATACAGTATCAGCAGTGCTAAGCTATCGGTCTGGACCTTAAGATCAGTGGTATCATGCTGTGATTCCCATGTTACGCCTGATTGGTGGGGGCCCCATCGGAAACAAAGGGGTGTGTTGTCCCAGGCCCTGCAACAAGGGGTGACCTGAATCAGGTACTTTATAAATGATAAGGAACACATGCCATCTACAAAATTCATATTGCAACATACGTATGTATAAACACCATAGATGGATTATGCATGTGTAATTTCTCATAGTCACATAATATATAAGTGGCCCATTTCTAATTTTATTCACATCAAATTATAATATTTAACATATTTTTTTGCTCAGCCATTCAATCACTAGTAAGTTTCAGATGTTTCTATTTTTGCAGTATGACCGGTTTTGGCCCAGAATCAGATTCTGATCCATCTGTTCTGTGTGATCCGGAGCTTCCAGAACCCGAACGCACATGCCACTCTCTGGCTACTCTCTCTGGCAAAATCCCCATGCAGGGAATAGGGTTTAAAAACAGATTTCACTGTATGTGTCTACTGATATGATTACTGTATCTTATGTCTTAGTTGGACATGGTTTTCTTGCCAGTCACCCACAGTGTTGACATTCTAGCAAGCATACGGTGTGCATACTAGTCTATCAACTATCAACTGTTCACCTACATATATCTAAAAGTACAGCAACAGAGCAGTAGAGATACCTCACTAATCATGAAGCCCATTCATTGAAGATAATGTTGGAATGATACAGTACATGTTCCTGGATGGCCTACGTGAAAGCCCTCTCAGGCCAGGGAAGCTATCACATTGATAGATATCTCTTTTACTTTCGACTTTTTACCTGCAGACTGCCATCCTAAGCAGTCCAATTGGGCAAGAAACCGCCCGATCTGGCAACATTGCACTGGGCTGTACTAAGGAGGTCGGCTGTGGCTACTGGAGGAATCTTCTGTCACTATAGGACCTCATGTCACTGTGATGGCACGACTGCTCATCCTGCACACGTGTCACATATATTTTGTCAACAGACACGGCAGATGAGCGAGTCAGTGACAGCAAGTATATTCCAGGCCTTAGGGGATGTTTAGGCCGTGTGATTCAATAGAGGGATTTTAAATATTTATCCTCTCCCTGTCCTCCCCTCTCTCTCTTTGTCTCTCTTTCCCTGCGCCTCTTTCTATCTTTCTATCATTCTCTGTCATGGTCTCTCTCTCTCTCTCTCTCTCTCTCTCTCTCTCTCTCTCTCTCTCTCTCTCTCTCTCTCTCTCTCTCTCTCTCTCTCTCTCTCTTTCAATCTCTCAAATCCTCTTTCTCTGTATCCACGTGGCAGATGATGCTAATGTGGAGCTGTCCTGGTTTTCGCTGTACTCTGGTACAGACATAACTAGCAGAGTCATCGCCTGGGTCACTGCATCCAGTCGTCCATCGCCTAGGCTACCGCATCCAGAGGCAGAGTCATCGCCTAGGCTACCGCATCCACCGTCACCCATCCCCCACAACATCAATCCCTCACTACCATCACTGCCACCACTACCAGCACTGTTGATGAGAGTCCCAAAGCCCCACCTCACTCCACCTCTACCGCTACTCATGACATAACCCCCCCCCCCCAACTATCATCACCACCACCACCCCCACCACAATGGATGAGAATCCATGGTGCAACAAAACCCTACAGACCACTTCCACCTCCACCCACCTCCACCCACCATCACCACCGGCGCCGCTGCCACCAGCACAGTTGATGCCAATCCCTGGTGCAACAAAGCCCCACCCCACCCCATCTTCATCTCCACCCCCACTACACCTTCTCTACACCAGCCCGTCATGAGGTGCTCTGGAGAAGGCAGAGGTGGTGTTGGGTGCGGTGAGGTCAGTGTCGGCAGGCGGGCCTTCCATTACCCGTCCCATTCCCGGCAGACCCCTGGACCAGATGACTCAAAATGTAATACAGTACATTAAAGGTGCATATCACACTAGTTAAACACTTGGATATAGACATAAATATACAGTATTTGCGAGTATATTGATTGATACGTATAGAGTCTATTTTGTGTGAGTTTGGAGGGGTGAGGATTTTGGGAAATGTGACTTTAGAATGTCCATGTTTTCCAAGTGCAATTTTTCCAGTACAGTATTTGTGAAAAGGTGACATTTGTAAATGGGTTGCATGAATTCGGTTGCATGAAAAAAACTAAATATTATACCTTAAGTAAGTAAGCCTACTTTATCATTTCACAATTTACTTTAGCATTTGACATGAATTGTTCAGCATGCAATAAAATAACATGGACTAGCATCATTGAAATAAAATAGATATAAACCTCGGAAAAAGGTTGTTTTCTTCTTTTAAGTGATGACTCACTCATGCAGGTACACAACCACCATCCCTGACCTCCAGCCCTCCCTTCACCCTACACACACACACACACACACACACACACACACACACACACACACACACACACACACACACACACACACACACACACACACACACACACACACACACACACACACACACACACACACACACACACACCACCTTACACACATACACACACACACGCATGCACGGACACACGCACACACACACACACCACCTTACACACACACATACACACACACGCACGCATGCACGCACACACGCACGCACACGCACACACACACACCACCACCACCACCACCACCACCACCACCGCACTACCCCGCCGCTGCCTCCCTCTGCCTGAGTACAGAGTGCCAGAGCATCTGGCTGGCTGCAGCTTCCCGCCTCCCTCAGATTATCGTAAAGCCTGGCTCTCGCCGCAGGTCCGCCCACCCTCGTGAAATATTAATCCGATCAGAATTAAAGGGCCTGTCCATCAAACTCATGGTCGGCACGGCAACACGGGTGGTGGCGGTGGCGGTAGGGGCAAAACATCCTAATGCTATTAGCCATCCAGGGCCGGGAATTGCCACTTTACACTGCACTGCTCTTCTCTGCTCTGCTCTGCTCTGATCAGCACAGCTCATGCGATCGGTTGCTTAGTGATGAGGGCCAAGAGTTGATCACCATCATCATCATCATCTATATTGCCATCGTCGTCATCATCTTCATCATTATTATTCATCGCTAATGTCAGTGTCAGATGGTCATGACCGCGATGCCACTTATGCATATCTGACATCATCACACTGGGAAGCACAGCCAAAAAGAGTAATGTGTTTTTCATAGAGCTACACAACATTGTGGAAAAAATATCCAATAATAATGCGATATCAACATGAACGCTACAGTACGCGAAATGGATTTTTGCAAAGAAATATCCCAATAATTACGCAATACTAGCTTGAATGCCACAGTACAGCAATTGGATTTTTGAAATGTGTGTTTGATTCCAGAGCTACACAACGTTGTGAAGAAAATATCCCAATAACAACGCAATTTCATCATGATCGCTACAGCACACACACAGATCATAAACTATAAAACACAGTTGGGCTCGGCTGCAATAAATAGGGCATTCCCATAAGCTCTGCCTGCTCTGCGTGCTCTGCATATCAGAATATTGGTCTAATCAGGCAAATCCCCAGATGTCCTAGATGGCCAAGCACACAGCACAAGCTATGTCACCGGCACCGACTACCACACAGAAAGTAAAATTAATACAAAATTAAATAAAGAAATAGTACTATTACTAATAAACAAACAAATGGAACTAATAAGTATTAGTTAATTTATTACAGGTTTCATGTTATTCATCTACCCAAAATGGCCTCTAGCACAGCACAAACTATTCACTACTGTCTAGTGAAGAAAATACAAATGAAAATAAAATAACACTAAAATAACACTAATAAACATATAAACAGAACTAATAAGTATTAGTCAATTTATCAGACATTCAATGATCCGCAGCTGTCTTTTATGGCCTGCCCCACTGCTCAAGCTATTAAAACCCTGCCTGGCAGAGAAAATACTAATAACATTTAGAAAAAACACTATTTATAATAAACAAACAAATACACAAATAAGTTAGGTATTAGTCTGCTAATCACACGTTTTATAATCTCCAGCTTTCCTAGATGGCCTCCCTCACAGCTCAAACTACTCTCAGTCTGGGGTCTAGCAGAGAAAATCTGTTATATAAACTTGATCAAAATATTACTAATTAATTTACACCTAAACAAAACTAACAAGCATTAGTTCATTTAACACACTCATCTTATGAGCTCAGCATTTGACACTAGCCAAAAATGATTCCACCATACTCAGCACCGTCTTGCATAGGGAAAAAAAACACTAAGAAATAATGATTAAATAGGCTGAGTCAGTATGCTGTAAGTATTAGTTTATCACATGCCTTCATATGATCTCTGAAATGTTCAGCATTGTGTATCTGTTGTTGTGTCTATACTTGTTATTACAGCTATTATTCCATTCTCTCTGTGACCATGTGGTCCTATAGACCTTGTGACATGGCATGCCACTCCAGTCCCGTGCCCATAGACTTGGCACTCTACACCATACAACACGGCAGCACTCCCATCTCCTGCCCATAGAACTGGCACTCTAGACCTTGTGAAATGGCACTCCAGTGACCTGCCCATAGAATTGGCACTATACACCTTGTTACATGGCACTTGTACTCCAGTCCCTGGTCCATAGAATTGGCAGCAGCGCCCAGCCAACACACTTTGACATATTTGACATTCATAATTACACAAGTGGCCCTGAGTGAGATGCGATGAGTTGCCCATATGTCTGGTTGTAGTATATCTGTCTGGTCAATGGCCCACTTCTTGGAGAGAGAGAGAGAGAGAGAGAGAGAGAGAGAGAGAGAGAGAGAGAGAGAGAGAGAGAGAGAGAGAGAGAGAGAGAGAGAGAGAGAGAGAGAGAGAGAGAGAGAGAGAGAGAGAGAGATAATGTGTTGCCCAGATCCCATTCCTTTGCCTCTGTTTGTTCTTGTGCATGAGCCCACAAAGCCCCAGTGCTGCACTTTGCCTGTGCCTGTGCCCATGCCTGTGTTTGTACTTGTGACCATGCCCCACGCCTGTACTGTACCTGTGCCTGTGCCTGTTCCAGTGCTTGTGCCAATGCATGCATCTGTGCCCGTGCCATGTGCCATGCCAGTGCCATGTGCTTACACTCATGCCTCTGTCCTTGCCTGTGCCTCTGCCTGTGCCCATGCTTGGCTGCTGGGTCGGGGTGGGTACTGAGGCCTTCATACAAGACCCTCCATGTGTTGGGGGCACGAGCGTGGTAACCTGGCTCTCACTCAGATGGATTGTCATCCATCTGGAATTATGATGGTAACCTTGCTGTTCTAGCCCGTGGGTGTATTCAAAAAAAGCTCGAACGTGATTGGAGAAATTAGGTAAGAGTGACGTACTACTTCAACCAGTCACATCGAAGCGGCCCGTGACGTAGTTTTCAGCGACGCGAGATAGAAGCCACAACAGAGCAGTTAGCATGTTGACAGTAGTTCCAGCCCAGCTAGCATGTGTAATCTATAGTGGATCATTGTTGGCGTTTGAACGGCAAGCCGCCTGTGGTATGCCACCTGTGTCCGACATCGGACCACTGACGGTTACAAAACACACAAGGCATCGGTTGATTTTGGTTGGCAATCCGACATAGTGCACGAGTACTCTGCAGGGTCCAAACAGCGGCATGCTACCTGACAATCCATCTGCGTGAGAGCCAGGTTACATGCTACCAGCCCCTAGCACCAATGGAGGAGGACCGCCGACTCATTTGGTGCCAGCATCGTTTGCATCAGATAAATCACAACAAAGATATGGTAAGTTAGATGTCTTGAAATGGCTATATTTTCTTTTAGTGAACACATCATGGGCATGGGTTTGTCCGTTTCTGACGGGGTGATAAATATTGCAGACAAAATGGACGTCTGCTTGCCTGCACAACCAATGTGACATATAGCCTGTTGATGAATAAAACTTAATCAAGTATGTGTATTTCGCTGAAAATGATTGACCAGCGATAAAATGTTATTCAGACAAAATTGCCAGCCATAGAAAACAATGCAGCCTCAACAGCATGCAGTTGCTACTAGCATTATTGGTTGTGTTCTGGTCACCATTAGGCATGCCAATTTACCTATGATAATACAGTAAACCGTTTACAGTCCCATACGTTTTGTATATCCTACCATGAGAGAAATATACACCAGGATTGCATTAACTACTCCCGGTGTGCACGATTAACTTCGGGTCTGATTAACTTGGATGGCATAAAGAGCTGTTCACGTCAGACGAGACAGGATGGGGCGTCTTAAGTTCTATGATACACTTTGGAAACTGCATTACGGTTCGACGAGAGGAGCATGCCGTTGTTATTGTGCGCGATTGTATTCTCAAACACTTCAGCTGTGGTCAATTCAAATAGTCGATTCGTGAGTGTGCTAAGCACTTCGATAAGTTGTAGGTGACCATCCCTAGTTGATCGGACGACCCAAAGTTAATCGTGCTCACCGTCATAAGCTGGGACACACACACACGCTGTGCCATTGTTAATTGATCAATGGTGATGTCTTTTCTCTCTCTCTCTCTCTCTCTCTCTCTCTCTCTCTCTCTCTCTCTCTCTCTCTCTCTCTCTCTCTCCATTATTAGGTGACCCAAGACCCACGGTTATATAAGGTATGTCTGATTTATTACATCCATTGCTAGGTCAGAGGCAAAGAGTACATTACTGAAGCAAGCAAAGCCGTATTGTTAAGGGGTGTGAAACCCATTTGTGTAAACAATTAGTTTTTTTCATCGGGGTGGGGATGTGAAATGACTGAGAACCTATTATCAAGGTAAATAGGACCCTTGCTGACCTCACCTGTACCTGTGGCCTCGGAAGGTATCCAATGTTACAGGTTTGAATTCTTAGTAAGAGTAACTGAAAAGTATATGTGCTGTCCTGCACCACTATCCACCTAAACCTACATTAATTTCTCAAGAGACTGTACTCCTCATAACATTACAGTTGACAGACGCTTTTGATCAAAGTGATGTACAAGGGCAGTAATGCAAAATGTGGGTGGAAAATACTCTGTACACAGAGTAAGTAGCATACCCTGTTGTTAATGAACACCTAGAAATATTTTAAAATGTGTTGCAATCAATTCCCGTGTTGTTTTTGTTCAAAACCTTGTATGTAGCCACAATTGTCACACATAACCTTCTGAAATGTTTGTCTAATATACTTCTATACTTCCTTTGTCTGTGTCTGACGCCAGGAGGTGTATGAAGAAACGACAGCATAGAGGACCCAGCACATCCCCTCACAGATTCCATGCCTTTCAAAATATTAGAACAAGATTTCAAGGCATTTTCCTTAAAGAACTTGCAACATTTCAGGAGTGCGTCACCATTTGGGTTTTCATTTTGTACAATACATCACCTAACACCAAGAACGCTACATTTTGTAAGCTATGTTTCTTGCATTGCCAGTAACCAATATTTAAAAGAAAAAAGAATGTGTATATATAAATTGATATCTTATTTGTCATTATTTACACTTTCATTACTGTACATTGAAAAAAATTAGACAGTGTTTTCTTTTCACAATAAAATTGTATTTACATATGTTCCAATTACTTGTGTACACCATTATTTACACCATTTGTTCAATATTCGATTCGATATTGTCACAAGATTCCACTTCTTTGTTCCTAATGGATGATGGTTAGATTCTGAACTAATGCTGTGTTACATGTTCCATTATGTCTATGAATCTGTCATTAGGGAGAGTCAGTCACAAAAAGCCTCGCTCACAACCAGTAGCATGAAGTACCTTAAAACCATAGGTTGTTTTGTAACTGATGTCAAATGTAAGGACTGTTGTTGACTTCTGCCTCATTAGGCTTTGTCCCAAACCCAGAGCAGACAGTCTCGTTAATGAAAGTGGCACATCTGGTATTTAAGTACACATGTTCTGTACAGCTGTCAGCAGACCATGATAACATTTTCAACTCTTCAGTAATGTCTAGATCTTGGTGGGGTAGTGTAGTGTAGATTCTATACACATGTGGTTGTACAGGCGCATTTTGAAACAGGCTCAACACAGAAGACCAAAGAAATGGAATTGTGGTAGGTGCAACACGTATGCTGGCTCCAAACTTGTGGTGCGCATGCTCTGTGCCAGCCATTACTGAACTCACTGTCTTGTCTACCTAGAGTGTTCATTTGATGGTTTACAACAGTACAAGTGAGGGAAGAGCCTAATTCAATTTCCACTGTACATGTGTAGCAGCTGGATGACCCTGTCTGTGATGACAATCCCAGCAGACGCTGCCAACGCCATGACTTGCCTACCTGAAAACAACACACAATGTTAAAATAGAATCGGCAAACAAGGCAACTGTAATTCTAAAGACTCTATAGGCCTAGTATCTGCATTTTAATTCATACCTATTTAAGGCTAAGACCTGAACAGCAGTAGGCTACTATTACTTAGTTTTAAATGTACTGCTGACCGAAAGGGAGACTTGGGGTCCTTGCCAGTAGCTGGTGAGTGACAGGCCTCATCCTGTTTTTATTCCAGTACCCTCTTGTGTAAATTCTGTTTCCACACGAAGTAGGTCTCTTAACCATGCAAAATCTGTGATTACTTTAGTCTTTACCATCGAAACAGGTTAACAACTAGGGCAGAAAGTGAAAAGGGGAAGCCCACAGACCTATATCAATATGTATAGGTCTGTGGGGAAGCCATCCTGGTGAGTTTGAAGTCAGAATGTCGTCGTGAAATAAACATTCCATCTCTCACATGCCGACGTTTTGGGACATGCTGCATTGGCAGCGATCACGGGGATAGTACATTTAATTTAACACGAACTTAGCATAAACAAATTGGTCTGAATGTGACATCTTGGCATACTATTATGATCAACAGCACTCAGTCACCATAGCATGCGAGGTCTGGAAATGAGGCTTGTACAATATTGAATTACCGGCACTATGGGGGCATTCACAGTTGTAGCCTACCATGTCAGTCATTGTTTCACACACATCAAAAACACGTTAGAAACAACCAAGAGGTTTTCACTCACCATTTATATGTGGCATGGACCTCTCGACTAAAATCCCCACTTAAAGTTGGTCTTGTAAACAGTTGAGCTGCGCTCTGCTCATTCTCCTTCAGTGGATAATTGGAAGAAGAGCGAGAACGTTCTTGCCACCAACTAATTCCTTGTTTTCTGTTCCTCTTTCAAATAATGAATGTTTGGTGGTTTTGATAACACTTGAATCGCTCGTTCATACAATGTGCAGGCCGCCGTTGTTGTGCTAGCCACTGACTGTGGGGTGTGCTAGCAGCACTAGTGTTGTCGCGCAAGATGCTACGTCATACCCGTCAACACCTCACTCCACGATGATTGACATTGACATTATCCAATGGTCGGGGCACGTTTATTTTCTACTCGAGGACTTCGGGCTCGACAAGGCTGAACCAGACCCCTGTGCGAGCTCACGAAGTGTAACGAAGATGCACGAAGCACTAGGGGTCTCGCGAGAGCCAGGCTACGAGCGTGGTGACTGGGGCGCCACATGAGTCACCAAGCACGCATTTTCTCCCTCCTTTCCTGGTAGCGTTGCTCAATAGCCGTAGCCCTTGTCCCCAACCCCAACACCCACACCCACATCCATCCTCCCCCACACCGGCAAGATAACAGCCTGGGTTCTATCAGCAACTATGGCCACCCCCATGACCCCTGTCCCTGTTCCCAAACCCTGTCCCCACACCCCCGCCCCGGCAAGATAACAGCCAGGTAACAAGCCAGGGCCCTCCCAGCAGCACTGGCAGACCGCCGTTGCCCCTGTCCTCCCGACGTCACCGCGGCTCCACACCCCCACACGGACGGCCGCCCTGGCCCCTGTCCTCCGTCCCGATCCCGATCCCGTCACCATGCCTCCACGCCCACCACAGCCCCTGTCCCTAACCCCAACCCCCCACACGTCCCAGCAGTACTGGCAGACCACTGAGGCCCCTGTCCTCCGTCCTCGATCCCCACGTCACCACGCCTACCCACCCCCGCGCGGACGGCCGCCCTGGCCCCTGGTGACATAACAGCCACAGGGTCCAGGCGAGCGGCCACCAGATGGCTACTCTGCTTGGAACGCGTCCCGGGACGAGAGAGAGCGGATGGTGAAGCAGTGTCTGTGATGGCCTGGATTCAGATCCAAAGCCCCCAGATAACACACACACACACACACACACACACACACACACACACACACACACACACACACACACACACACACACACACACACACACACACACACACACACACACACAAACACACACACACTCGCACGTACGCACGCACGCACGCATGCTCACACGTAAGAACACACACACACACACACGCACAAGCACACACACACGCACACACACATATGCACGCACGCACACATATGCACACACGCACGCGCACACACACACACGCACGCACGCGCGCACACACACACACACACACACACACACACACACACACACACACACACACACACACACACACACACACACACACACACACACACACACACACACACACACACACACACACACACACACACACCAATAGACATGGACACCTACTCGCACACAGAGCTATGCAGACACATGAAGTGCACACAGACACACACACAAGAGATATACCTTACAACCGTAGACAAACACAGCCACGTGAATATATAGTACATAGGCACAAACCCACAGGCAGAAAGACAGGCAAAAAGGTAAACTAGCAGCCAAGAAACTGCCATTTAGAAAACATACAGTGCATGTCCTCCCACACACAGTCAGACACCAGACAGGAGTTGACACTCACAAATATAAGGGCGAATACATGGCCTAACCCACATACCTACTGTGCACGCACGAAACAAACACAGAAAATATATCCGTGTCAATCCCACCCACACAGACTCCCCCAAAAGTCTCTCTTAGCCTACATAGTATGTGTCCTGTCAGACACAACCCAATGCCAATGATGACAGGAAAAAACACAGGCGAGCGCTTATTTGTGTGTTTGTGTGCATTCGTGCATTTGTTCATTTATGCATGCGTACATGTGTGCCAGACATTCTTCATGTATTTAGGTGGGAATACTGTAGAGCTATTTTTATGTTTCAGCAAGGGTACAAAGTAAGTGGCCATGATTGCTGCTTCCTCTTATTCCTCTTTGATCTAGTCAATGTCTCCAATAGGCTCTTCTAAAGCCCTCGCCAGATTGATAATGATGTAAAATTGATTAAGTGACGCACCCACTACAGCAAGGGATGCGGTGTTGTTGTTTTTTTCCCCCTTTTTTTCCCTTCTCTCTGGGATTGTAAAGCCTGGGCTTCAAACAGCACTCTCTTGTTATTTCACAAATTGGAAAATAAACAAGTTAAAAGTACTCTTGAATGCGGCGGCATTACAGATCAAGCTACTAGATGCCACACACACACACACACACACACACACACACACACACACACACACACACACACACACACACACACACACACACACACACATACACACACACGTCATGTTTTTCTGGATGAAATGCCAGTGGGGCTATATCAAAATACCACTTCCGCGGCTACCCTTTATGCTACCCTTTTGTGGTTGGTGTGCGAACGTGTAAAGCGAACACAACAAGGGATCTTTTCTCGGGGCATTATAGAGTGATCATAAGAGAAAGAAAGAGAGAAGGAAACAGAGACACACAGAGCGCAATACACAGAGACAGCTTAGCCATGATGACATTGAGCAAGCCGAGAAAAGAGAGCTGCACAGTAAGAGGCATTTGTAGAACAATAGAGATGAAGAGACAGCGGAAAGGGCATCGTAAAAAAGTGAGCATGGGAAAGACAAGAATAGAAAAGAGAAGAGAGGAAGGGGAAGAAGAAGAGAAAGAAAGAGTGACTCAGTCTCACTTAGAGTGTGCATGTTTTGTCCGTGTCATGTGGGCACTGCAGTCTCTCCTTTCATCTTCCTTCACGGTATAACACGCAGGCAGGGCACAGTGTTCTGCCATGCGGAGCACTTAAGTGCTTGTAGGGCAAGGAAGAATTGCACACCGATGAGCTCCCTTTTTAACCCTTATGTTGTGTTCGGGTCATTTTTGACCCGTTTTCAAGTTTTAGTGTGAAAAAAACACACTTTCCTTTATTTTCTTGGAATAAGGCTTCATCTAATCCTCAGTCACAATCATTTCAACACAAAAAAAATATGTTTTATCATTTTAGTAAATTTTAAAGGTCCAAAAAAAAAAAGTTACATCTGTGGTGTTCGGGGGTCAAAATTGACCCGGTATAGATTTTTGGTTGTTGTATGCATTTCTGAAAAGCTGTTGGTTGCCCTTTGTCTTCAGTTTGGTGATTTATGTTGAGGGAAATATATTTGTCGCCTGAACTTTTTTTTTGCCAGCTTTTTGATATTAAAAATCCAATATGGCCGCCGGACAGTCCCATACACTACAATATGTCATATCTCCTGTTGTGAAAGGAGTACAGATGTATTTCTGGTGTCTACTCATATGTTTTCATGGTCAGGGAATCCATTTCTGCATTATATAATGAGATTTTTTGCACATTTGTTTGCAAAATACATTTTTGCACATTATTTTTTCCAAAAAACGTATCAAAATTCATAATGGCACCCAAACCTGTATAACTGGTCTTATACTTTCCATAAAGTTGATGTGGCAATGACATAATGGTCCATGTTCACGGCATAGGGGATTCAGATTAATAGTGTGACTTTTTTCATGTTCATTGAGGTGTTCATTTCCAATACCTTTGCATTAGATTGGCGGAATAGCTGTGACTCTGACAGAATTGTTATTTTGTATATTTACCACACTAAAATCATATAAATATCGAAAAACACCAAGTCAACATATTTAAACATTAATTTTATGCACTGTAAAACTAATTTAGTTGACATTTGGTGTTTATCCTGCTATAAATCTCTTTGGGTTGGTTTGGACCCGAACACCACAAATGCCACTCTTGATGATATTTTTTAATATTAGAGAAAAACTAATAAAATAAATTTGGGGGTTGTTGTACTCTCATATCAGCTGTAATACATGGACAACATAATCACTAATTGTATCACTTTGGGAGGTATTAATAGTGAATTTATGCAGATTTTGATAGTTTTGGTCATCAAAAACGATTTGCATAATGTAAGATAAAAGAT
>NC_085858.1:4799039-4806539 GCF_034702125.1 Engraulis encrasicolus
CTCTCTTTATTTCTCTCTCTCTATCGCTCTCTCTCCCTCTCTCCCTCCCTCTCTCTCTCTCTTCACACCACTCTATTCACCCGTTCGCACAAGGTGTTCACTGCATCTGTCCTTGCCCTGTCTATTAATACTGCATCTATTCATTTATGCCACTGACGCGCACACCCCCTTTCACCCCGGCACTCTTTATCTGTCTCTTTCTTTCTTCATCACTCGTTCACTCTACGGTCCTCCTGTCCTGAAGAATGTGCTGTAAAGCCACGTCCGTCTTTCTTTCTCCTCAGGTCTTGCCCCGCGTCCATCTCGTTTTGAAACCCCAGCTGCTTGCTACATGAATAAATAACTTAATACATAAATTTACAAAAAAAATAATAGCAATGATAAACAACTGAAATCAATAGTGACAATGCCACTCTGCATGTCGTGTCAAGAGGATGACACACAACTCCTGAAATAACTTATTTCCATTTCCATCATAGTCCCTGTGTTGTCGATGCATGTTCGTGCATGCTTATGCTGAATCGGTCTGAATGTTTAAGTATGACAAACAGGGTGTGTGTGCGTGCATCGATATACGATGATGTTTCTGTGCATATGACATCACAGTGTGCTTGTGTGCGTGCGTGCATGCGTTTGTGTGTGCGCGTGTTTGTGTGTGTGCGTGCGTCCGTTTGTGTGTGTGCATATGTTTGTTTGCATGGCCTCTGCAGCCCACACATCACATACCGTACAAGGCTCTCTCTCTCTATCGCTCTCTTCCCTCGTTCCATTCCTCACTCCTTCCCTCATTCCCTCCCTCAATCATCTGCTCTCCCTCTCCTCTCTTCCCTCCTCTACCCTCCCTCCCTCACTCCCTCCCTCCGTCACCTGCTCGCTACCCCTCTCCTCTCCTCTCTCCTCTCCTCTGACCCCTCTTTTTCTTCTCCAGTCTATTTATGTGTCACTTTTTATTTATTTCACACCGTGCACTATCTCTGCTACTCCTTTTTCCAGCCGCAACCCATCTCTCTTATTCTCTCTCTCTCTCTCTCTCTCTCTCTCTCTCTCTCTCTCTCTCTCCATCTCTCTCTCCATCTCTTTTACACACCATTCTACCAGTGCTCCTCTCACCTCATCAACCAACCCCTCTCTCCCTATCCTCCATATCTCATTTTCCTTCCTTCCCTGCTCACCATCACTCCTCTCTTTCTCTCTTTCTCTCTCTCTCTCTGCCTCTCTATCTCTCTCTCTCTCTCTCTCTCTCTCTCTCTCTCTCTCTCTCTCTCTCTCTCTCTCCTCCATTTCCACTTCTCTAACCTCTCCCATCACTGCTTTCCATATCTCTCTCACCCCTGTTTATTTATTTCAATGACCCCCTCTCATCACCCCTCCTTATCTCTCTCTCTCTCTCTCTCTCTCTCTCTCTCTCTCTCTCCTCTCTCTCTCTCTCCTCTCCCTCTCTCTCTCTCTCTCTCTCTCTCTCTCTCTCTCTCTCTCTCTCTCTCTCTCTCTATCCCCCCCCCCTCTCTCTCTCTCTCCATCTGGCAGTGCTGAGATGAGCATACATTTCTCTGGCGGGCGGGCGGGTTGAGCGGGTGCAGGGTGCATCTCTCGGCCTTGTGCCCCCTCCAATTAGGGGCTGAGATTTACAAGGTGACTGGGTGCGAGGCCAGCCGCACACCAGAGCTCTAATAAGGGCACAGAGGGAGCGGGGTGAGGGAGGCGAATGGGGGGGCGAGAGGGGTGGAGGGGGGCTTTGGTGCTGCCACTCACACACACACACACACACACACACACACGCACACACGCACACACACACACACACACACACACACACACGCACGCACGCACACACACACACACACACACACACACACACACACACACACACACACACACACACACACACACACACACACACACACACAGAAATATGCACTAATACAGATATGTAGGCTAGATGTGTGTATGTACGTGCGTGCGTGTGGGCGTGTGTAGGCGTGTTTGTCTATGTACGTGCGTGCATGTGTGTCTGTGTGTGCACATGTGCTTTTGCATGTGTATGTGTTTACAGTAAGTGCTACCCTCCACACAAACAAAGAAACATCCAGTGCCCTGTAATTCAGTAAAGCTGCGCTCCAGGCGTTCTAGAATACTGCAGAGCACTGCAAAGTGCATGTCCTCCATCTTCCATCACCTTAATTCTAGAATACTGCACAGAACTATAAGCTCCACCCCCTACACGGTAGCCTTCTAAAGCCTGGGTTTATGCTCAGAAACCAACTTGTCTCAGACAGCCTCACAGATATCTTGCCCCCCTCCGCAGGCACTTGGTGTGCACCTCCAAAAATGTGACTGTCTGCAGACAAGCTACTCAGACAACCTTGGCAGGGGCCACTATGATTGGTCCTCTCGATCAGAGTCACTCTGCGCTCGACTACAAGCAACTACATTCTAACCTTCACCGGGCTGAGCGGAAAATGCATGTGATATTCATTAAATAAGTTACCCATGCTTTGTAGCTTCATTTATTTACATGAACCCAAAGACAACACTTGCGCTTGCAAGCTACGACACCGAAGTTATCGGGACAGTTGAACAGTTTCCGTAGAAACCTTCCGCTTTGTGCGACCTGTGCCACTTCCTTTTTCCAAACAACCGTGGTGGCTGCTAGTGCAATCGAAACATGCAAAATGAAAATGTATCTCCTTGCTCCTACTGCTGTGACAATGAATAACATAGCGCAGACCCACTGATAACGGCAGAGCAAAAATCAAAACTATCTGTGGAGACCTGTGGGCGACATGCTGCCGAGAGAGAATACACAGCCCTTTATTACAGGTGGGCCCATCATTCTTTGCTGAAAATTATATAATGATCACAACAATGATGAAATCCCAGAGAACACAGCAGACTGATTACTGTTCTTTTTTCTTATTTTGTTTCTTTAGCCTCTAGCCTTTCACCCAATGCTCGAAGAAATAGAATAAGAAAAGAGAACAGTAGTCAGAGTGCAGTGTTTTCTGGCCTTTCATCTTTGATCGAGTTTGCCTGCCTCACACCTGCACCTGTGTAAGTCTTGAACGTACTTCATAACAACATTGTTATGACAATGCAGAGTCTTAAGTAACCGATTAAGACAATACCATTTTGGTGCCTATGGGGTTATAACAGAGGCTCTCAGCTAAGGGGTTAACACAAAATGTCCCTCTCCACCTCCATACGCTCAGCTGTCAGCTCATATGGACTTTTAGAGTATGTGCGTGTGTATGTGTGTGTGTGTGTGCGCGTGCGTGCGTGCGTGCGTGCGTGCGTGCATGCGAGCGCGTGCGTGCGATTAGGCGTGTGAATCCCAATTAGTCAATTAATCAGTTAGTATTCAATGTGTCTTGTCTACAGTGGCAGCTCATGCCTGTGTGATAATGTATATGTTTGACAGAAAGAGTACATGTATGTGTGAGGTATATGCAGTTACACAAAAGAATGTTTGTATTTGTCTGCTGTATGTGAGCCAGGCAGGGTGCCCTCAGATATAAAGCTCTGCCAAGGCAGAGGGCAGGCGAGCGGGAGGGAGTGGAAATTGAGGCCCAGGGCGTACGTCCTACATGTGCGGCCTACATGGGGAGGGGAGGATCACTTTACTGTGAGCCCCCCCCTTAGGAAAACAAAATCAGGACAATATTACATTACAACATACCACAAAGAGAAATTAGATAAATCTTGGAGGATCTGGGATATATTTAGGGTCTTTTTAGAAGATAATACTGTTGTAGTGGAGGGCTGGGATGCGGTGGGGGTCTGAACTGTATTTGTTTATTTATTGTTTTTTTTTTGTTTATTTGTTTTGTATGTGCCTTTGGTTTGGGGTTGTGTTTGTGTTAAAAACGAAAAAACCCTAATAAAGATTGTTTGGAAAACAATTACATTACAACAGTGTGAATTAATGTGAATTGAGTTTGCCAAATATGGAGAGGAGTAATAACAAGAAATATTTGTTTTCAACGTAGCACGAGCAAATCAGCAAAATTGTTTTCCCCCTTTGACCAGGTGGGGGCCCCTTGGCTGCAGCCCCATCTACCCTGTGCATTAATCCGGCCCTGGGAGGGGGCATGCATGCCTGAGTAAACGTATCAGAGAGGAGTGGGGAAAGGAGTGGTGCTGCTTGTGACAGTGTTGGGCACCACAGAGGAGACTAGGGGAAGGACAGAATAAGAGAGGGAATTGGCAAGGAAATAGTTAAGGAGTTGGACTGTGGATCAGAGGGTTACAGGTTCAATCGGCACCCATACCAATTCCTTCCTTCCCCCCTCCATGGCTGAAGTGCCCTTGAGCAAGGCACCTAACCCCACATTGCTCCAGGGACTGTAACCAATACCCTGTAATATCTGTCGATACGTGAAATGTACAAAGTAATGTAATGTAATAAATGGAGGTTGTTGGTGATCTGGAGAGAGATGGGAGCCGAGGCAGGGAGGTAGAGATAGAGGGATGGAGAGAGAGAGAGAAGGAGGGAAGGAGGGAATGAGGGCAGTACAGAGAGAGGGAGGGAGGAGCACAGGCGATGTCACCAGAGGAGGAGAGGAGATAGGAGAGGACTGCTGGAGGACACAAAACAGACCAGAGAAGAAGGGGGAGGGGAGGAGAGAAGAGACAGAGGGAGAGAGAGAGAGAGAGAGAGAGAGAGAGAGAGTGTGTGTGTGTGTGTGTGTGTGTTTGTGTGTGTGTGAGAGAGAGAGAGAGAGAGAGAGAGAGAGAGATTGAGAGAGAGAGAGAGAGAGAGAGAGAGAGAGAGAGAGAGAGAGAGAGAGAGAGAGAGAGAGGGATGGAGAGAAGAGGGAGTGGAAAATATGGAAGAAGAGAGTGGGACAGACAGAATTGAGAGAGAGAGGAAGGGATGGAGGGAGGAAAAAAAGGAAAGTGAGAAAGGGGGCGGAGGAGAGAAGGAGAGGAGGAGAAGAGGAGAGGAGGAGAGGAGGGGAGGCGTGGCAGCGTGTGTATAGAGTAGGAAGTGGGAGGGTGAGAATGGGAGAAGGCATCTGCTTCTCCTCAACATAGCGTGGTGTGCAACTCAATACCTCCTGTCCTCTCCTGTTGATTGTGGCCTCATGATGCAAGGCTCAACGTCATTGATGATTGAGGTAGTGTTCAATATGTTGCAAAAGCACAGCTTGAAAGTCTTTTTTTCCAATTTTTCACTAACAATCAGGATGTTGAATGGGGAAAAGCCCCTCAAAAGTTGCCAAATATTGGACACCATCATTTAAAGGTACAGTTCACCAGTTTTTGATTTTCAGATATGGCAGTATTTCCAATCATTATTCATGAATGTGCGTATCATTTTCTTCTCAGTGTTGTCAGTACTTAAATTTATTGGATCAGAATTGTTAGCATAGCTTAGCATAATCACTAGAAGTAAATGGGAACATTAGCATCAAGCCACAAGTGATCTCAGGACAGGATTAAATGGCTTGTGCCACACGAGGACATTTGTCAAAGTCGATGTGACACAACAAGGGTTTTTGCATACAGTATATCATGTTTGTATTTCGAATGTGACAGTAAATACTGTAGGCCTAGGTACTATGTCTAGCTACTGGCCATGTCATAAATACCAATTCTCAATATTTGTAGCCTACTTTTGTAAGTATAAAGAGGAAATGTAAAGTGAATCCATAGCGCACCTTCATTTCCTAAATAAATATTACTCTACTCTACTCATGGATATGAAGCTGTGAAAGTTTTTTCCCAGTTCTACTCAGTGAGTCATGACTGAAGTTTTTCTCCTACTGGGAATGGACAGGTGCGATATCATTAAGACTAATAGCCAATTATAGCAATGCTTTTGGAGGTACAGTGTTTCTCAGGGCAAACGACTGCGCTAATTGGTGTTATCTGTGTGCTTGGCAATTTGCCAATACATTATGTGATTCAGACAGTCTTCTGAAACAGAGGGACACATCCAATAAAAATATAGATATATATTGAAAGGGAAAACCGGTTTCAATATTGTACAACACATAAGAAATAGGGCAAGGCTCTCCAGGCAATAGACACGGAGACGTTTCATTATTGCAACAAAAGCTTTGTTTGCCTAGCTTCTCTCCATCAGTCATATACTATGGTCGTGTGCCGATCACTGCCAGGGCTTCATCTAAAGCACCATGGGGATCTTAGCCAGACAGACATCAGTCGCAAAGGCTCAATTTCTGTGGTAATGACAAATATAACTGAAGGCCAGACCCAGGGATTCTTGGCTACACTACTGTATGTGTGTCTCCGACTTATTTTGCCTTTAATGACCTGATGAAAAGGCGGTGAAATGTTTTGGGTTATTAAAATGAAAAGACAGATGGTTATGCAACACTTTTAGTGAAACAAATGCTCAAAGCTTTTGCCTATAGAAGCTTTGACATTTTCCGCCTTTCGCTGATGTCCAGAGGATGTATTCACACAGAGCTACAGTATGGTTTTAAACCAAAAGCTGAGCCAATAACGTGTGAGAGGAATCAGAGATTTCAAAATTGTGGGTCCATAGTCGTGGTTTTCAAAGGAACACATTATTTGAAATAATGTATTTTGCTTTTTTTCCATGTTTCTTTTTTACACTTGTCATTGCTGTCAGATTTCCCTTGATGGGATATTTCAATGCTAACAACAAACTGTGCTCTGCAATGCAGATGTGAACGGCACAGGCTTTTTCCCGAAGTTGCAAAGCAGTTTGTGTTGCAAGCGGTATATCCACACAATGGTGCAAGGTGGGGCGGAACACTGTGCTAAACATGAAGATCTTTTCAGAACCTTTTCAGTGTGCGCTCTCTCTCTCTCTCTCTCCCTCTCTCTCTCTCTCTATCTCTCTCTCTCTCTCTCTCTCTCTCTCTCTCTCTCTCTCTCTCTCTCTCTCTCTCTCTCTCTCTCTCTCTCTCTCTCTCTCTCTCTCTCTCCATCCATTCCAGTGTCTGAGTGAGATTGGTGCTGATGCAGAGGTGAAGCTCCCATCTAGCTCGCTCATGTTCAAGGTCTGTCCTCCATGAGCATTCTGGTCACACTCCAATTCTTTGCCTTTTGTAGAAAATATGCAGGCTAAAACACACTACGGGTCCCCAGAGAGAGAGAGAGAGAGAGAGAGAGAGAGAGAGAGAGAGAGAGAGAGAGAGAGAGAGAGAGAGAGAGAGAGAGAGACAGACAGACAGACAGACAGACAGACAGACAGTCAGAGAGACAGAGAGACAGTCAGACAGTCAGAGAGACAGAGAGACAGTCAGACATAGACACAGAGCAAAGTGGAGTGGTGACTGGCCGTCTGTATATTTGTCAAAATCAACTGGCTCAGTCAGATATTTTAACATCCCATACTATCTGAAGCGAGCTGTAAAAGTCTGTCCTCTATGTGCCTGTGTGTGTATGGATGGCTAATCTGCCAAGTCTTAAGTGTTTCAGCCTTGGGCCGGGTGTGTTTGATGGGAGAGGATGCTGTCTGGAAACAAGCTTTTGTTTGTGCGTACCTCTCTGCTATAGCAACAA
>NC_085858.1:4834039-4836539 GCF_034702125.1 Engraulis encrasicolus
GTGCCTGTTTTTCTGCATAACTTTCTGCTGCTATGTAAAAATAAAAATGTATTACAAAGGAAAGAAGAACCGGAGTGCGATCCACCTCTTCAATCTACGTGTCATGTCAGGCAGAAAGCAGCTCATAACAGCGTATCACGAGTCAAGTCGAGTCGAGTCGGCGGTGGCGGTAGAGGTGGCGGTCGGTCGGTCGTTCAGCCTGTAATCTGCAGTCTGAAGTGGCAACACTTCTCGTCCTTGCTCGCTCTCTCTCGCATGCAAAAGGTCAATTACCTCAACCCTGCGGACGGAGCGGAGCCGAGTGGCACATTTCACACTCACATCAACTCATCAACTGGCGGCTGGTCGCACTTCTGATAGCATGCAGTAGGAAAACGCTTGAGCTTCACACCGCACAGCAAGGTGCTGCTGTACCGCTGGGCACTGCCACCATAAAAGCACTGCCAAGGGCTCAATTAGACTGCATTATTACTACTGCACCACACTGTAACGCTGTATTGCAACACCTTTTGGGTATTGTTACCTGCAAAGGGTGTTAGATGACAAAACTGGAGTAATACTAATAGCATGCCAATGTGCTGTACTGTTGCTGCCACAGGTGTAGCAGCACTGTCAAGGGCTAGATTAGATTGTATTATTACTGTACACCACACTGTTTTATAACAACTTTACTTTCAGAAATGATAGGGGTAGTACAATACTAGCATGGTAAACTTGTCGCACTTCTGATACCATGGTGCTGTGCTGTACCGCCAACACCACAATAGTAGCACTGCCACAGGCTCACTTGAACTGTATTATTGTTACGACACACTGTAACACTCTATTGCAAAACCTTTCGGCCATCCTAGGGGTGGTATTCTGCACTGCAAAGATGATGCCCTTGGGCAAGGCACCTATCTGCGCATTGCTCCGGGGACTGTAACAATCCGTGTATCATTCGTTCATTTGTTTTTTCGATTTAGAACAGAATTGATACCCTGTTAATAACTGGAAGTCACTTTGGATAAAAGCGTCAGCTAAGTTAAATGTAATGTAATGTAATGTAATGTAATGCAATACACTACAAAGGTGGTTACTTCTGATAGCATGACAGTGTGCTGTATCAGCACCAGAGTAGCACTGCCGAAGGCTCGTTTAGACTGTTACTACTACACCACAGTGTAACACTGTATTACTGCACCTTTCCTTTCAGACATGCTAGAGGTGGTACATTACACTGCAAAGGTGGTTAAATAACAAGTCAAGCTTCTTTAACCTGGAGGTGAAATCTGAACTCAAAGCAGCCTGCTAGCATATACTTACATAATGAAACACTGGTCTCGTCAAAGTTTACAAAAGAAAATTGTAGCTGCCTCTAGGTCACCTAAACCCGTTATATCAATACACCAGCTCTGTGCAACAGTACATCTCACAGGCTCCTTGAAACACCAGATTTGTGAAATCTATATCGGATTACGAAATCACTTTTTTCCCACATCTGAAATGCACACTCTCTCAATTTTTTTGTCTTCTTATTCTCAGAATACACTACGTGTAAATAAATATGTGCCCTCCTTGTTGCTCACGGTAGGCACACTAGACTACACTACAGTAGAATGACCCTAACCCTGGGTGACACTGCGCACCTTGCATTATAGCTCAAATATACGCAATTGTGTGAAGTCAAATAAGGGTAGGCCTATAATATATACAGTATGACTCCAGCAGCTGGGTGCTATTCGATAGCAGCTAGGCTTCTACTGTTATGTGGATCATTTTACAACAAAAAAATCGACCAAGCAGGGGCCGGTCTCTACCCTAGAGGGGGCATCTGTGTCCAGACCAGCACAGCGGTGCACTAAAAGGCTTTTTCATCACCTCCCTCATGGCCTCGTCTGCAGGCATATCACCCCCACAGCACAGTCTGCAGGTACATCCAGGGCTGCTGACAGCTTTGGTTGGGCCCGGGACAAAGTCATCTGAAAGGGCCCCCCCACCCAATACATACAATGTACAAAGTAATGCGGACCCAAGTCTGGTCCCCCTCTCTCTGCCTGGGCCCGGGACAATCGACCCGTTTGTCAGCTCCCCTGTCAGCTTCCCTGGGCATATCCGCTGCCAATCAGCAGAGCCTTTTCGTCTGCAGCAACGGTAGACGGCTGTGACATAACCAACTCTCCATCCACAGGTTTCTCAGCAGCACCTCAAAGCACTGAGGGCTTTGATCTCCTCTACTGCCCCCCCCCCCCCTCATCCTCTGCCTCCTCCTCTCATCTCCTAGCTCCATTTCCTCCTTTTCCTCCTCTTCCTCCTCCTCCACTTCCTCTCCTTTCTCCTCCTCCTCACACCTTCTCTACTTCCCCCTCCCCTCCTCTTATTCCTCTCATCTGCCTCCATTCTCTTCTGCTCCTCTTCCTCCTCACACCTCCTCTTCTCGCTCCTCCTCCGCCTTCTCCTCTTCTTCCATCTCCTCCTACTGCTGCCTCCTCCTCCTCTTCCTACTCCTCCTCCTCCTCTA
>NC_085858.1:4846539-4851539 GCF_034702125.1 Engraulis encrasicolus
CTGGAGATGGTGTCTGTGTGTGTGTGTGTGTGTGTGTGTGTGTGTGTGTGTGTGTGTGTGTGTGTGTGTGTGTGTGTGTGTGTGTGTGTGTGTGTGTGTGTGTGTGTGTGTGTGTGTGTGAGAGAGAGAGAGAGAGAGAGAGAGCTGGAGATGGTGTGTGTGTGTGTGTATGTGCGTGTGTGTGTCTGCGTACGTGTGTGCGTGCGTGCGTGCGTGCGTGCGTGTGTGTGTGCGTGTTATTGTGAGGATGTGTGCACCCAAGTCCTATCAAAATCTCATTTTTCATTCATATCATTTCAAATATATTACAGAAAAACTTGATAATTACAATTTTGTACTGATTGTGTGTGAGGCTATAGTGAGACTTCGGTGATGTGGCTCCGGTAAGGTCAAAATAGAAAGAGAAAAAAATAAAAGATGATTGGATTCGTCTAAAATATCGTATCAGGGCATATAAATGTTAGCCACAGCAATTCTAAAAGCTCTTGATATATGAGCCCACTGAACATTTCAGACACTGTAAATATGAAAGTATCGAGGTTTGTAAGTCCTTATATATTGTTCCAAGTGGTGCGGAGACGGCAATGGTGGGAATATATCTTGGTCTAGTTACTGCCGTCACAAAAGAAATGGCAGTGCCATTAATACTGCACTAATGTCTGCCTATTATTCATCCATTGAAAGCTTAAAATAATTTTTCTGATGGTGATGTGACACCCAGACAGAGAGACATAAATCCTTTCCCCCTCAAATTGAATTTCTGGAGATAAACCCATTCAAAAATGTGCGCGCTTAAACTCTGTTGGTTAATTCTTGATCGAGCTTGAAATGAAAATTGAAGCGTACCCAGATCTCAGACAGCCGAGTCACAAGCCGTTAGCTTTGCAAACGGTACCTGCTGCGTCTCCGCGTGACATTCAGAGCAAACAGACCCTAAACGGCACGCGGGCCCTATAAACATGTACTCCTCAGATCATAGTTTCATGCGCCAGCAGCTCACACATTAATATGACGGCAAGCTGCAAATTCAATAAAGCGTTTACATCCCGACATAAGCAGACTTATGTGTGTGTGAGGCCAAACAGAAAATAGTGTGCTTGCCTACTTTTTACCGTAAGGACTCGGGATTATGTCTAATACGGCATGCGGTAGGCCTATAGGTTACAGGCGTGAGCGAGGATTAATGATGTGGACCTGCAGATAAAGAACTAGCGGGTGGCTCTTCCAGGGGTTCCATCGAGCTCTAATGCGGATTTTCTTGTATAACATGCAATGAGCCTCCTGGTGACAAAAAAAATGCCTGTCTGGCTCTGAAAAAAGAAGAAGAGAGGAGCAGAGTTGCAACCTGTGTTGAGGTGACAGGAGACGGTGCGTGGGGGAAATGTGATACGGACTGTATGTTCTCCTCCTTTCCCCTAGTGTCTTCCTTCGTGTACATATGCCTTATTTCCTGAGGGCTCTCTGTTGCCTCCCAGGGTGCCCTGAGCAAGGCCATTCGTCCAAGGCTGCCTAGATGACAGATCATCGCTCACTCATTTATGAACACTGTAGCTTAGATAGGCTACTAACGTCTGCTCATTCCCCTTCTCGTTACATGTAAGGGCATCACCCTGTGTGTTGCAAAATAGGTGTGCTAGTAGACTGAGCTTTTTACAAGCAACATGCGTAACAGTAATCTCAAGAAGACCAATGCCGCCTTAACAAATACATTCAACAAATATTCTCGAGGTTCATGGACATGGTGTTTAACAATGTGAGCCTAAATTGATATCAGCTTAATTTACAACATCCCATTGAGGTTTATGTAACGGAGAGAGCGGCAAATTAAGTTCAACACGCTTGTATTAAATCAGTAATATTTTACACGTCCAACTGGGGACAAATTAGGTGACATATACATGGCCCAAATGTAGTCCACCTTTCAGTTATCGCATACACAGTTGTATTAACAATTTCAATTGTGCAGAGCCATTGCATACTGTTGACGCATCAAAACATGCTCTATCTACCCAAGCATGTACAGCAGGACCAAATGCATTTTCTTCCACATAGTTCATTGCAAATACGCCACAGACAAATGCAGGTCAGCGTCACATGTGCTCTCAGAACATTAGACTGTCTCGGACAAAACTGATATAACATTGTGTAGCGTCCTACCTTGATTACTCCAGTCGCCAACGTTTCTCAGTGAATCTCATTCATTCTTCCTTTCCTCCGTTTCACTTGCACGCGCTTTCCCTCTGGTTATCCGTCGTTTTCTCCTTGTCTCGTCTTCACATGAATGCATAAAGATGGAAAAATAGTGTTCGTATACCGTCCAAGTACAACAACAAAATACTCCGAATAAACGGAGACGTACCCTGTCGTTTTAAGGACCTGGAATTGTTGAGGAAAAATCCCACACAGCAGGCTAATGTTGACAACAAATCGAGTCCGCTTTCAAAGTCATGTCAACACATATAAAAAAGGAACGAGTCTCATTTGAAGGCAAAACGTGTCCTTCCAAACATGCAATTGTGTACAAAAATGTTTTAGACCCACGGGCAATAGCTATCCACGACATAAGCACGAGAAACACACGAGTAGATGTTCCGCAGGCAGTCTCGGCGGTACCAGCTATTTGCTACACACAGTAAATCACTTCTCACAGTCTAAGCGTTCAAAATGCTGTAGAGCAGTGCAGGCGACAGAACACATACATTGTACGCAATGACACAAATGATGAATAGATGCCAAAATACTCCATCGTTCACAACTAATGTTTGGCAAACGTCGGCAATGTCACTATTTTGGACCAGCGCGCAAATATCAAGCATTCCTCCCCTGACCATGTTAGTGCGTTTTGGGAAGATCAGTTTCTCTCTCTCTCTCTCTCTCTCTCTCTCTCTCTCTCTCTCTCTCTCTCTCTCTCTCTCTCTCTCTCTCTCTCTCTCTCTCTCTCTCTCTCGCCCGTTCACTCTCTCTCCCTCTCCCTCTCTGTTTCTCTCGCTCTCCGTCAGAATGTGGAGATGTCTCGCAGCACACAGACTTCAGAGCCTTCTCCGCGTAGATATTGTGGAGCTGTTCAGTTACTGCCAGTGATAGTCTTCGGTATCGTTACATTGATCCAAAACCTCCCCTTCAATCGCCTCCCAAGAATTTACAATAAAATGTGTTTCATGTAGATATTTAAAAAACGTATTATTACAAAAGAGACGTCCTCTTTCTCCAGGCTGGGCATGCACGGCTACCATCATTCCAGCCACACAGCCAAATTCCCCGTAGTGCTAGAAATGACTCGCACTCCGCGTGCTCGGCTTTCACACGGCAGCAGAGTCCTGTCCTTCGATTTTTCCGAAGGGTGTCTCTGTGCTCAGCGACACTCAGCCCCGCAGTTGGTGTGTATTTTGCTGTATGTACAAAACGCAAAATGCAAACTGTGGGCATCTTTTTTCCAAAAGCCTGAATTTTCCACAGACAAAAAAGTAGGCTACGTGCCTTTCTTTCATTCAGTGTGTATCCTATCAGATTTTGCCTTGCTTCATCTTTTGCTGGTTACAACACAAGGACACGCATGGTCATGTAAAGCTTTTATTTGCATGAAATAGTGTTTTCACGTGGGCTTTGTAACTTATCCCATAGACTACGGCAAGGGATTCTGTTAAAAATACAAGGCTCCTACATAAGTTGGGGTATAGGGTGCTGGTCACGAAACGGCTGGTAGCCTATTTGACACTGCCCGCCATCAAAAGCCTCGCGTCAATATCATGTTTAATGACCACTGTTTGAAATTGGTTGTACATGCACGTCAGTTACACGAATTTATGATATTGCTAATGTAGTCCACAGTTTCCCGCGTTTGTGCGTGCAGTTATGTGTGTGTTTCCTACCGCGCGCCCGAGACAGCTGTTTGGTGAGGGGAATGGGAGGGGTTGTTTAGTTTTCATTCACGCGATTGCTCTCTGTTCTGCGCTTGCCCCGACCCCAGCACCGCCATGATCACGCAAACAGACAGTCACCGAGAAGTCATTCTCCCTATCAGCTGCATTTTAAACAACTTGCCGAGTTTGTCACGGAGGCAGTCACCAAATCATTCGCCCACCCCTTGACGCTCATTGGCATGTGTTTATTGATTTTTATTGTGTTATTTTATTTATTTGTGTGTGTGTGTGTGGGGGGGGGGTATATTGGGACACGTTATTTTAATGAACCCCCCACCTTAGAAAATGTCTCATAACACACTCGTATGCTTTGTGTCTCCCTTCGGACTCCTCTCGTCTCCAGCACGCCTAGCTGAAGTTGCCTTACCAAGTGATCTCATCCTGCCGTTTCTTGAGGGCGGGATCTAGGCGGAGAGAGCATGTTTTCTTGCCTGGTAAACGTCAAAGTAATGTTATTCTAATTGGCTCAAACACGTCACATGCTGCGTTTGGTCCAATGAATGCGAGTTTGGGCCGTGCAGTTATGTATACAGTAGTAGCCTATACTTCTACCTACCGGTACTGAAGAATTGTCCCGCTCACGAGTTGGTTTCACAATAGTGGTGAGGTGAAATGCCCTTTTTTATCATGATCCTAGATCACACCTAGGTTAAGCAAATAACCTTGCGAAATTCACCTCCCGTGAAAAGCCACATCTGTCCACCAAGCCACGTCAAAAAGAACGTCGCAGCCTTCAGCACCACGGACAGCGACGAATCCAGCGCCCGCCAAACTGCTGCCCGACACAGGGCACTGTTCACGCGACACAGGTTCGAGCAAGCTTGCGGTCCTGTCTACGGAGTGCCATCCTATTCCTTCCAGATGTCTTGTTTTTGCTCCTCTATTCTTTTACTTTAGACCCAAATCAAATGAATGGATTAGTACGACCACCTGCAAAAATGGCTTTGAAATGTCTCGATTAATAGCGTGTTAATAGCAAATTGTTAGTAATTACATCAGTAACACGGATAAATGCTTCCAATAATTATACAAACAATGCTACAGCAATATCCGGGTTGAAGAGGACAATAATCCTATTAA
>NC_085858.1:4856539-4859039 GCF_034702125.1 Engraulis encrasicolus
GTCACTGTAGAAGGTTAAGGTATAGCCACTTTTACAGCTCATTATGTTCTTTGTGTAACTGAGGTAACTTTAACAGCTTATTTATCCCCTTTGCGCAGGGTCTAAATTTATAACCTTACTGTTCCTAAAATTACAATGACCAAGTCTTAATCTGTTACGAAAACTCTCTGTAAAGTCATAGCAACGTTTTTATGATGTAGTTGAGTTTTTCAGCAATGAGTGAACGGGTCTGCCAGTGGACATAAAGAATAAAGAAGCTACCAGTTCATGTTCTTTGTGTAACTGAGGCCTTCCTGAGCGGTCCACCAGTCGGGGCTTGAACTTGCAACCTCACAGTATTCTGTGGACATGGGAGGCAGACACGCGGATGAGTGAACTAAACAGTCTGACTAGCTCAGTTGGTAGTGCTCCTCCCTGAACCCCACTAAACGTCACTCCCAATCAAGACAATGGCATCAGTGTAAGCGAGCATAACAAAAAAGGGGTGCGCCTTTCATCAAGCGTCTTTATTTGCAATTTGTGTCAACAAAGACACTGGATGCAAGTTGTGCCCCTTTTTTGTTACATTTGAAGTGTCCATTTGGGCCAGCAGCACCCTCAAACTACCTTACTGAACACTGAGTGAAGCCTGGTCCTTACCAGTTTAAGCAAGGCCATCCTGCACAGTCATGCCAAGCCAACGTCTTCTTCTCCCAAAAAGAGTAACCCTTTTTGATAATGGATGCATAAAAAGCATCATAAAGTTGTAGTAAATAATAAATCAATGATAAACAAAACATTAACAAAGGTTTTTGTTATTTACTTAGTTTTGTTAATACTTCGTAAACTATCTACAAATAACAATTTACAATTTAACAATTTACAAACCTATGAACTTACCTATAAAATATTAACATAACATTTACCACTCATTTACAAAAAAATGTAAATGTTTTGTTCATCATTAGCGAATTATTTGCTACGTTTTTATAATGCTTTTAATGCATCCATTATTATAAAGTGCTACCCAAAGTAGTCCTGCCCAACTGTGAACCGTATTTCATTACAGTGCCCGGTCAGTCAGCACGACCAAGGACTCATCTAGGCCTGACCCACATTTTTGGATTACCAGTCAGCAAACAGGGGCTCATTTCAGAGCGGCAGGTGGGGACATGGAACATTATAGCATTGTAATGGTTTTTCAACTTTACAATAGAGGTTTTTTACTGAAATTGCTTTCAGTAGGCTAGTTCAGCTTGGGAAAGGATGAAAGGTACTTTTGAATTCACTTTGCCACCCACCATGGGCTTAGCCTGACTATCGCCAGACTACATGACAAGTGAAATATTACCTGGGAACTATCTAGCCTACTAATTTTCTCATAGGGGAGATTGATATAAACTATTTAAAACACTGTCTAAAGCTTGAGATAAAGTAGATTTCACATCTGGTGTCAACATGGTGGATCTGGCAACACAATACAAGCTTTTTTTTGTCTTATAATGTTTTGGCCTCCCTTCCCTTTCACGCAGGCAAATATGGCAGCATGGGTTGATCCTTAAAGGTGCACTATGTAATATGTTTAGCAGTTTCTTTCCAGAATTCATGCTGTTAGCTTTTCCACAAATACTTAGAACCACCACCAAATTTTACATATTCATTATGAATGGAAAAATTGCAAGTTCCATTGCAAATTTACATGTCTTTTTGAGTTTCCAGAAATATAGTCATTTTTAGTTGCAAAACGTACTGTACCTGGGTCAGACTAAATAATGATAATTTATTATTTAGTTAATATTCATGAAATGATTAAATTTAGCGATTTGCAGCACTGTTTCAATGAGCAGCATAATTGCAGTACCTACTCTGGCCACCATCTTACACAGTGCACTTTTAAATTTATCAACATGTAGCACATTTTCAATGAGCAACATAGTTGCAATACCTACTCCGACCACCATCCTACACAGTTCACCTTTAAGATTGGAGCAAGTGCACTAGGCATCATGGGAATTTCAGGAACCAGATCTACACAAAAAAAATATTGAAGTATGCAAAGTTTAATTTCCAACTCCTACTTTGATTCTAGTGTTGCTTTGCATTTGAATATGGCATGCTTCTCAGAAATTAGCTCAGTAATTGTTTCACCGAAGGTCCAATAATTTTGAAGTTGCCAGAAAGTATGTGCCCACCAGGATGCAAAAGTTTCCCCTTGGGGTGTTACCATGCTGTTTACACGCAGGGAAATGGAGTCATCTGGAATCTGGTCCACCAGGCTATTAAATAACAACATGACTCACGCACGCGCACACACACACACACGCACACGCATGCACACTCACATGCATGCGCAAACAGACACACGACACACACACATATACACACACACCCTGAGTTAGAGAGAGAGAGAGAGAGAGAGAGAGAGAGAGAGAGAGAGAGAGAGAGAGAGAGAGAGAGAGAGAGAGAGAGAGAGAGAGAGAGAGATCAGAGAGAGAGAGAGAGAAAGCACCAATAGAACAGT
>NC_085858.1:4874039-4876539 GCF_034702125.1 Engraulis encrasicolus
GAGAGAGAGAGAGAGAGAGAGAGAGAGAGAGAGAGAGGCAGAGGCAGAGAGAGAGAAAAAAAAACACAATTCTGCATGGTTTAAAAGTTCACTTACTCTGAATTAGGGCATCAACCTTCTGTTGAAACTGTTTTTGGAGCAGGAGAGGTAGAACAAAAGAGCAGAAAAGAAAGGAGAGAGAGAGAGAGAGAGAGAGAGAGAGAGAGAGAGAGAGAGAGAGAGAGAGAGAGAGAGAGAGAGAGAGAGAGAGAGAGAGAGAGAGAGAGAGAGAGAGAGAGAGAGAGATGGAGACACCAACAAAAGACTTGAGTTTCTGACTAAGTGCTTGCTACCTGGTTCTGTACTCTACTGTCTCTACTGTATTTGTGGTCATGAGTAGCTGTGAGAAAGAACATGGTCAAGTGGCTTTTTTCGAAGTGAATGAGCTATCATAAAAGGTTTGGGTGATGTGCGATTTTATTCAATGCTCTCCACAGTTTTATTCCATCATTTTACACCCAAGGACATCGTCAATGTTCCTTCTCCAAAAAAGTACAAAACACACTGACCGTAAACCAGAATTGGTACTTTCTTACCACCACATTTCCACATCTACCCAGGCCATCTCAGAAAGTAAGAACTTTTCATTCTTCATCTAAAAAAATACCAGTGTGTGTCAACCAGCCAAAACATAAAAAAATCTGGAAGAAATGTTGACAAATTAGTGTTTGCTGGGGCTCTGCAAGATTGAGCCATTTTCAGATGGCACCAGTGTCATCAAAACGGTCCAAATTCCATGTGTGTGTAAAAGGCAAAGAAAGGAAAGCTTTCAGAAATCAAATGCGAGCTCCCGCTAACATGGGGCTGTCAGTACCAGTCATGCCACTCTGGAATGCCCACAAAGACCCCGAGGTTTTTTTCAAAGCCAGTCTCCAAAATGCCTGCTAGTCTGATGACAGGCCAGGCACCCTTTCAAGGAAAAAAGGGACTCAATTCAGAGAAAAGATTGCACAGCATGTCTAGCAAAAGCAATGGTTATTTCAGTCAGAGAAAAATCCAGTTTCCCCCTCATACAACATCAGAGGGTCCTTTTTTGTTTTACTGCAGTCGGTGGCTTTCAATAAGGTCTGGCGCTTACCTGTAACGGAAGTGTCTCCACTCACGATTGTTTTTTTTTCATTTTTTTTTTTCATTTCAGATATTGGAAACATGGTTCAATCACAATGCTATTGTGCCATTATTGCTCACGTGGTGTTGTCTTCTTGAACTTGAAAAGGATGGCCAAAAGTACTGAAGTATCTCTTCAGTGCGGCCGACGTGATCGACATGTGGCTGACGTTCTCTTTCCTGTGCATCACGTCAACTTGTCTGTCTTTAATTGTACCATAGTAGTCTTCTTCTTGATAATATGCACACATCCAGGCTCCTCAAACCAAACACACAAAATCTCCTACCAATGCATGGGGGCAAAGGAGCAATGGGGCACCCGTGGCTTAGTGCTTAAGGAGATGGGTTTTAGATCAGGGGCAAGTTTGAATACCACCCTTACACCCTTACCTTCCTTATCTCAATCCATGGCTGAGGTGCCCTTGAAAAAGGCATGTGAGAGAGAAGCTATACCGCTGAAATATGCGGTAAAAGATAATACATTTACATGTCTGAAGTAAAAGAAAATCCTTTTCTTTTTCGTTTTGCTAGGCAGATTTGTCTATAGTTTACTAGGACGGAATTCTGCAGCAGAATCTGGCAGAACTGTGCTCACGTTTGTGAATGAAGATGTGTTGGGAACGAGCTGTACTATGTGCTCACGTTGGTGGGTAACTAATGCTTTTGAGAAAAATATTGTAATGTGACTGAAATCCAATTAGCTGAGATTAATTAATTACAGAGCCTCTAATTAATAATATTTCGCCCCACCCATAATTCCAATAGTATTAACTAATTTTAACGGTTGCTAAACTTCTATCTATCATTTGTGGAGCGCAAGGTCTCTTGCTGAATGGCAGACTAACCCCACTGGCTTCCTCTGTTTAGTCCCTCCCTACTTTAGGTCCAATCACGTGCAGGTTATACCGTCCCTATATCAACAGGACATATTTGCATAATTTAATAATAAAAAGGCCATGTCAATAGCATGTGTGGATGAATATATGGCCTGCCAAGGTCATAATAGAAGTCCCACCACCAATATGGGAGAGGGCCCTGGGCCCAGGGGCAAATGTCATGCTTGCCCTCATATTATGTCTCCACCCCTGGTCACTAGAAATGTGTGAAGATGGTAGAGATGTGGCCATGAGGAGAGGGCTTTAAAGTGATGTGGCTGGTTTAGCATTGGCTGGCTTTGGTCGTCTGTGCAGCAGGGCTGGGTGGGGTGGCGTTTGGCGGGTGGCGGATGGCGGATGGTGGATGGAGGGTCATGGCATTCAGATTTAATCGGATTTGCAGGCACTTTAAAATGGCTCGCTGCACAAGGCTCCATCATAACCGCCACCCCTCCCCTCCCCCCCCAGTCCCTCTTCTC
>NC_085858.1:4886539-4896539 GCF_034702125.1 Engraulis encrasicolus
CACCACTCGTTCCTCCCTTCACACAATACATATAGCCTGACTGCTCTCTCCACCCCATGTCTCTCCGTGTGTCCCATAGACTCCTCACTCCACCTCATGTCTTCCTGTGTCTCATAGACTCCTCTCTCCCACTGTACGTTTCCCTGTGTCTCTCTTACTCATCTCTCCACCAACTAGCTCCCTAAGTGTATAGACTCATCTCTCCACCCTTTGTCTCTTCATCTAGACTGCTCTCTCCACCATATCGTAACCCACACATTTCTCTCTACCCTATGACTCCCTGTGTGTCTCATAGGCCCCCCCATGTATCCCTGTGTCTCTCTTGCTCATTTCTCCACCCCATGCCTTCCTGTGTATCCTACTCCACAGCTTTCTCCCTATCGTGTGACCTCCTGTGTGTCTCTTACTCTAGACTCCCCTCTCCACCTCCTGTCTCTTTGTGTCTCATAGGCTCCTCTCTCCACCCCATGTCTCCCTGTATCTCTTTGCATGCACTCATTGCTGAAAAGACTCGACTACATCATAACAACATGGCTATGATATTACTGGGAGGCTTAGGTAATAGATTAAGATTTGGTCAATACAATTTTGGTGACAGTAGGGACTAGGTTCTGGGCAAAGGGGGTAAACTCCTCTCTCCATCCCATGTCTGCCTTTGCATGTCTACTGCACCCTGGACTGCTCTCTCCACCAAGTGACTCCATGTGTGCTTCCTGGACTGCTCTCTCCACCTCATATCTCTGGGTGCGTGTCTTAGATTGTTTTCTGTACCAAGTGTCTCCCTGTGTGTCTAATTAATATACATATACATAATTAATATAATATAAAAAAATCTAAATAATATGATGTACAATAATTAACCTTTTCCTCTCTTTCTCTCCTTCCCTTGCCTGTCTCTATTTATGCATTTTTGGCTCCTTTCTTCAACTCATTCTCAGTCTTTTTTTCTACTATTTTGCCCTTTACTTTCCCAACATCTTTTTTTTTCTGCTCGTCGGTGCTTGGCTTTCTCGCCTGCAACCCCTCCCTCCACATCTCATTTCCCTTCTCTCTCTCTCTCTCTCTCTCTCTCTCTCTCTCTCTCTCTCTCTCTCTCTCTCTCTCTCCCTCTCCCTGTCTCTCTCTCCCTCTAGATGAGATTATGTGTAAATATGGCATGATTGAGGAATTGATCGTTGGCCCCAGCCCCTCCACTGTGGTCTCCCTGTGCCATTAATCTGAGATGACGAGGGCACAGGCCCAGAATCCATCATGCCACACGGCCCCCCTCTGCAGACAATCGTCTGAAGAGCCCGGTCCATCCTAATTCAATTACGATCAATGAAGTACATATACACACAAAGCTTTCATTACGCCAGGAGAAATATTGTGTGTGCAAGAAGAAAGCAGGCTAGTGGGAGAGAGGGGGAGAGAGAGAGAGAGAGAGAGAGAGAGAGAGAGAGAGAGAGAGAGAGAGAGAGAGAGAGAGAGAGAGAGAGAGAGAGAAGGAGAGAAAATATGGAGGAACCGTGAGAGAGAGGGAGTAGGAGAGATGATCGGATATGGAGAGGAAAAAGACGGGAGATAGAGGATAAAGGATAAGGAGTTGGTTCATAAAAAAGGGAAAGGGAGTGAACAGCAGGCAGAGTGAGAGAGAGAGAGAAAGAGAGAGAGAGAGAGAGAGAGAGAGAGAGAGAGAGAGAGAGAGAGAGAGAGAGAGAGAGAGAGAGAGAGCGAGGAGAGACAGAGAGATGAGAGAGTGAGGACAGACAGAGAGATGCACAAGAGATGGACAAGACAAATGATTGAATGACAGGCTGTAAACTGGCAAACAATTGTGGCAGCTTGATTGGTCCCTCTGCCTAGTCTCTGCGTCTCGCCGTCAGTGATCATCTCCCCCCGCGCTGCGCTGCGCTGTGCTGCACTGCGATGAGTGTTTTTGCTCTTTTCTTCGCCATTACTGTCTGCTCCTCTGTGTTGTTCCACCACTTGGCCCGCGCCCCGCGCCCGCTTAGCTAAGCGAGCCCAGCCAGCCAGCCAGCCAGCCACCCACTCGCTCTCCCTAGACAGCAGCCGTACCCTACCCATGCAGATAGCCGACGGAGGCAAGGGGGGAGGGGGCAGGGAGAGAGAATGAAAGGAAAGAGAACACCTTGAAAGTATAAAAGTTTCTGCTTTGCTTGAGGTGCCTTCCTGCTCGGTAAGACTTGCTCTGTGGAAGTGAAGGGTGGCCCTTTGTTTTGGGAGGCGAGCCAGAAAAGCAGAAAAGCATAATGAAATGGAGGGATGGTAGAGAGAGAGAGAGAGAGAGAGAGAGAGAGAGAGAGAGAGAGAGAGAGAGAGAGAGAGAGAGAGAGAGAGAGAGATGTGAATCAGCGAACAATGCGGCACATTGGGAGGCAGGTGTATTGTGGTTGAGCTTTATGAACAAAAAAATGGGCAGAGAGAGAAAGATATGAGAGATGCTGAGATACATTAGATAAGGGATAGCAGTTCATAAGACGCGCCAGACAGTAGAACACTGCAGGGTGGTAGGGAAATACAGATAGAGAGAGAGAGAGAAAGTAGGCTGTGAGCTCTAGTGCACATGACATGAAAAGATACAGGGTTAATTCAACACTATTCTGTGTCCAGTTCAGTGTTAATTCATTACATTACATTGTACTTAGCTGACGCCTTTATGCAAAGCGATTTACAGTTATTTTAAAAACAGGGTGGTTACAGTCCCTGGAGCTGTGTGGGGTTAATTGTCTCAAGATCACTTCAGCCATGGAGGGAGATAGGGAGTAGAAGGAAAAGGGTGGTATTCAAACCTGTAAGCCTCTCGTCTACAGCAACCTCCTTAACCTCTTGGCCACGGCTGCCCCAATTCAACTCTTTTAGTGTTGAATTAATACTTAGAGGGTACCCAGTGTTGCCATCGACTTTTGGCCTTCTAGCAACTTTTAAAAATGTGTTTTGTAGTGACAAAACCATTGTTTTCAATATAACTGTAGCTCTGTGCCGCCTCCAGAAGCTTGTCTCACGGTTAAGCAGCACTGCAGAACTTGTCTCACGGTTAAGCTAGCACTGCCCTTCTGCATTGTGAAATTAGCCATTAAAAAAGTTTTCTGGAGATCAGCGCGTCATAAGTGATGTTGTGATGACATACGTACCAGAGCATGGCAACCCGACCGAAGCCCGACGGGCCGGGTCGGAACCCGACGGGCCGGGCCGGACTCGGACAAAAAAAATAGAATATCTGTCGGACTCGGGTCGGGCTTGAACCAAACAGACATTGTGAAAATTGTAAGCAATCAGAGGAAACGTTTCAGTTCATGCAAACGGCAGTTTTGTGATTAAAAAATAAGTAATTGAATATGCATAAATGAAAATGTTGGTAGGCTACTCGTGCGAGTGATTATTATTGGCTGTATGCACGCGCCAGTTACCAGTGGCAACATGGACGCTCACTCCCAGTCAGCCGAGCAGGAATGCCGAGTCAACTTGCTTTCTTAATAAGCGCCAAATACAGTTGTCAGTGAACGCGTGGTCTTTTGTTGTAGGCCTAGTGTAGGCCATGTTTTAGCATGCCTTCGGTGCTGTCTTAAATGTTGAACATAAAATGACGAAGTTTGTCACTGCATTGCTCGCCAAGGATTACATTTCCAGCAAGGGGTAGCAAGGAGCATGATTAAAGAAGACGCACACGCTACGTGGAGTTGCCTAAGGTAGGGGCGAAGAGGTTTCCTGTTACTATTTTGTCCGCTGTGACATTTCATGTCACTTTTACTGTAGCCTACAGTTGTAACTATGCGCGTGCAACCTTTCCTGATTTTATATTGACCGCATGGACATCAGGGGAAATTACATTCTCTTGGAGGGCCGAACAGGCTACTGTTCTTCGGGGTGAACTTATAGCCCATCCTTCTTAACGACAAGGAGTGGCATCTTCACCGGCTCGCGGGGATTTATTTGCACTAACAGTAACGTAACAAATGCGTCCATAGCCGCGCTGACTGCATCCAAACCGTATTCGTTAGTTTTCGCCTTTCTTATCCTCTCACGCCCCTCCCATGCATTTGATCACCGCACCCAACATCTCTGGTCTAACCGAAAGAAACATAAGGTGCGCTGTCACATGTATGCGTGTGTTTATACTTACTATGCGTGCGTAACTAAATTAGGCTACTGCAAATTGCCTCATCCTGGTTGCCTATCCTGGCTATTTATCACGTGCTATTTTGAGTATGAAGGAGGCCACATAGAAAATCTTGCTTGCGCACAGGTTCTGTTGTTATTACAGTGGTCTCGGGCTTCGGACGGGTTCGGACACAAACATTTTAATTAGTCTCGGGCTCGGGTCGGGGTTGATCACTTTTCTGTCGGCTGAGGGCCGGGCTCGGACAGAAAAAACCGGCCCGAGCCACGCTCTAATATTTACCATCATGGCGTCATCTAGCGACTCCTAGCGACTTTTCAGAGAGCCAATAGCGACTTTCTGTGATATTTTGCCTCATACTTATTTCGTACAGAGAGCCAAATTGGCCACCAATTACACATTGGGAGGGGTGAGACAGTCCTCTGTGTACAGTTTACATTTGATTTTGCACAATCACTGACAGGGGCGGAGTGGCCCACCTTTTCCCACCGGGAGAATTTTCCCCTTGGCGGCCCTCTTTAAAAAAAAAACAAAAAAACAAAAACAAAGCGAACAACATGGTTTCCTAACCAAAAAGACAAAAGCCACGAAATCTGCAGTCGTACTACATGTGAACATTAGTGTTGTCAAAATATCAACCTGAATTGGAGAATTTAGCCTACACCTTGATGAAATGCACAGCCAGTGGTGTAGTCTACGTAAAACGCAGGTATACGCACCCATTTCAAAATTTCAAGGATTACAGTATACCCACTTAAAATTGATTGATCCATTATTTACAATAGCACAAATATATACAGTACACATAAAAAAATGCTCAAATATACAGTATACCCACTTCAAAGTAGACTACACCACTGGAGCCATCATCACAGTCCAAAGCATTCATAGGCCTACTAGGTTAGGCTACATCACGCTACTGTTCCATGCAAATGTGCACTCCACTGTCATTTTGACAGTTTGAAATTGAAATATCGTTTAAGGAAGACAGGATGAGCATGGGCACAAAGTTTTGAGTGTGGGGATTTTTAGAAGAGTAGGCTTACAAAATATAGTATAGTAGCCTATAGCTTACAAAAAGTCTGTCTACATTGTGCGATAAACCCACCATGCAGCAAATAAGCCAAACCTAGCTACTTCAAAGCACAACCATAAGTCAACAAAATGTATAACCAAACGGTGTAGGCCTACCTTACAGTAAAACGCTGTCTTCGTCGCAGCAAATGTCTTTGTTTCTTGCAATCACTCTACTTTAATCCACAGCTTAGCCTACACACCCAGCACTGGTCACATCAGAATCTTGTGTGGTAATTATTTTGTTCCATTTCTTCAGACATAGGCTACATCCTAAATGTACCACATATAAATATATGTATGATAATAATATTATTTCGACTATAAGGAGATATACTGGTAGTTCTAACAAATTAAAACAAAACCCATTGCTTCTGTTAGGTGCAGTTATCTTCCTTACCACTTGGTGGAGTCTGTTCGTAACCCAATTCAATAACCACAGAGCAAGTGAATCTGGACTGGAGAGACTGTAAACTGTAACAGTCGTGTGGAAATCAGAAAATAAATCATAATTTATTAATATTTCCATCCTT
Source organism: Engraulis encrasicolus (assembly GCF_034702125.1). Classification (NCBI taxonomy): domain Eukaryota; kingdom Metazoa; phylum Chordata; class Actinopteri; order Clupeiformes; family Engraulidae; genus Engraulis; species Engraulis encrasicolus. The sequence continues at coordinate 4,892,267 of NC_085858.1, forward strand.
TGGTAACCAATCTACATATCACAGGTTCTTCAAATACTGAAAACGAAACTGTGTTACTATGATCTTGTAAACTTCCGCGATCTACGGTGTATGAAAATTATCAGTAGAGAGGGGGTGTGGCCAAATTACTGTTTGACACCGTCAGTGAGGTATTGCCGTCTGGTATACGCTATGTATACTGGCTAGTGAGCTATCAGGAAATACAGGGAAGTGGAAATAAGAGGGGAGACAGTGCATGTAAGTACAATCTCAAACTTCAGGGCTGGCCGAAAACACATGGTGGCTGCGATGTTACATTTCACGGCCGCGGCCCACTGGGATAAGTCCCCGATCTCCCGACGGCCACTCCGCGCCTGATCACTGACGTTTGGTAGTGATGTGTCATCTGCCCATTTGTAATGCACTAGAGGCCATAGAAATAGGCTACAAACAAACACACACACACACACACACATGCGCGTGTATGCTCACACACACACACACCTATGGACACACACACTCAAACGCACACGCACACATACATTAATAGCACCAATTCATAGCACATCTCGCAGATGGCTTGATAACCGCCCCCGTAGCTATCTACTGCATCTATATATTTGTACTACATATATACACTCTGCAATTGCCATCCCTTTCTCTCTCTCTCGCTCTCTTTCCTGTCACTTTTTCTCAACCTTTTTAAAGCTTCCTCCCCTCCCCCCGCCCCTCCTCCTTCCCTTGCTCTCATCTCTCTCTCTCTCTCTCTCTCTCTCTCTCTCTCTCTCTCTCTCTCTCTCTCTCTCTCTCTCTCTGTCTCTCTCTCTCTCCCGCCTCGCCCTCCCTCGCGCTCATCTCTCTCTACATCTCCCCTCTCTCCCTCTCTGTCTGTCTCTCATCTGAACAGTGTTCACATCCTGAACCATTCATTTTCCTTCCTACAGTACTTTTTGCCCATGGCTCCTGTCTTGGTGCTCAATACTTCTCTATTCTCCTTCCATCTGCCCCTCCATTATTTTTCTACGTCATCTCCCATTCTAGCTCTGCTTTGTTATGTTTTCCTCAAATTCTTTGTTTTATATATATATATATATATATACTCCTAGCGACTTTTCAGAGAGCCAATAGCGACTTTCTGTGTTATTTTGTCAGCTCTGATATATATATATATATATATATATATATATATATATATATATATATATATATATATATATATATATATATATGTCTCCCTCTCTGGATTTTTCTACCTGTTTTCTGCACAAACGTTTCTTTCCCCTTGTTGATTTTTTTGTTTGCAGTGTTGCTTTTTATTTACTTTTTCTAAAATGTCTGATTACTGTGCTCTCCATTGAAGTCTGCCTCCTGGGTGTTCTTATGCTGCCCAAATGAAAAGATGATTTGCAGCTAAAAGATGCAGCTTTAATGTGTGCAAGTCTTGAATTGGAAAATAAGTCCATCATTTTACTTTGAGAGCAATTTCACACGTTCAATTCCACATCTCAGATATACTGTGTACAGTTGAAATTTATACAGTTTAATATGTAGACCATGCATGAAGAACACTCCCACACAAAGTTTGTGCAAATGCACACGTACACACACACATACACACACACACACACACACACACACACACACACACACACACACACACACACACACACACACACACACACACACACACACACACCATGTCTACACAAAGCGTGCACACACACAGACACACAGACGTTCACACACACAGACACACGCACACACACACACACACACACACACCGCACACAGATATGCGTGCGCTCACACACGCACACAATACATCATCCATCTGCAGCCTGTGCAGACACACTGACTCCTAAATAGTTACCACAGCAACGTGAAGTGCCAGAGAGTAATGCATTCTGGTTATGGCTCTACGTGATTTGCATCGGCTTTCTCTGTCAAGCCTGCACGCATGTGTGCGTGCGTGTGTGTGTGGTTGAGTGTGTGTACGTGTGTGTGTGTGTGTGTGTGTGTGTGTGTGTGTGTGTGTGTGTGTGTGTGTGTGTGTGTGTGTGTGTGTGTGTGTGTGTGTGTGTGTGTGTGTGTGTACGTGTATGCGCGTGCCTGGGTGCATGTGTGTTTGTGTGAAAGTCCAGGTTGTGTGTGTGTGTGTGTGTGTGTGTGTGTGTGTGTGTGTGTGTGTGTGTGTGTGCGCGCGCGCACGCCTCCTACTGTACTGTTCTGTACTGTACTGCGTGTCAGTCACTCAGGGCCATCCTCTCCCCATTTCAACAGCAACATCTTGGCTCTTCTGCTAATAACCAAATAATGAAAGCTCTCCTCGATGCCCTCATGTATACAAGCCAGAATTACATCCGGACAGTAGCCGCACAACAAGGGCTCACACTCTGCAGATTCAGCATCAAAACGGGACACAGTGCTGCCGGGGTGAGTTAAGATCTTCACCCACCATGAATTCTCTGTAAATTGAAGTCATTTGTCATCAAGAAGAAGAACAATAACAACAGCAAAAAAAATGATGGGCTTAAATGGTTTATAAATTACACACTGGACACACAGCATATGGAAACGCATTATTGTTGGAAAATAATGAGGTGGGGTTTGAAATGTGGTACTCGGTTTAGGTAATTACACATTACTATAAAATAATTAGGGACTGGAGACGTGTTACGCCGCATTTGCACAAGACAAATTATGCGATAACGCAACCTTTGAATTATCTGAAATTACAATGTTCTGCTGATGTTCATTAAGTCACTGCAGAGAAACACTTTTTGTTAAAATACAATAATAATAATACGCAGTAAATAATAAAATAAAATAAAAAGTTGATAGTATTATTATCTCAGAAATTTAGATTGCATGATAATAGTACAGTTATTAGCCAATGTATTACATTTTCTGGGACTTGAACTTTGAAAAATGATACCTATGTGAACAAAAAGCACAAACATAATATAGGCCTATACTTTTCCTTTTTCACATTCACTTTTCTATTAATTCAGTTCACGCATGTCAAACTAAATTCCAACAAGCCGTTGGCTAACCTCTTGGCTGGAGTCAGTGAAAGCAATGTTGAAATGCTACCAAAATCTGAAGCTAAAACCTTCTAAATCGATTGCAAGGACTAGATTCAGGAAGCAAACTGGTTGTGTTTGGAGCAACTGCATATTTTACTGTGAGGGATTTTTTTTGGCAACACATATATGGTAACCAGAGCTGGGAGCAAGGGGTCTTTGTTTCTAGCTGGCAAGAGCTTCTCTTGCCTCGATCACACAACACAGCAGCACTGCAATGCCTAATAGTATCCTGCTGGTGCATCATTATCAGCATTAAAGGTCAGCCTGTGTCCTCACGATGACCTGACATGACCATCTCAGCTCTGCCATCCCGAGATGGACTCTGATTACTGTAGCTACTCCATAGCACGGATTAGCTACACTGCCATCTGTACCTCAGAATTCTTTCACAACACCTCGGAACTCTTTAACAATACCTCAGAATTCTTTTAGAACACCTTGGAATTCTTTTAGAGTACCTCAGAATTATTTTACTTTAACTCAGAATGCTTGTGATTAAAATGAACTAGATGAATGAGAACCTTCACGGATGGGTGATCGCAATATGACCTGATGCCTTTGGAATTAGTGCTTATCTCGAGATAGAAGGAATATCTTCAGGAGTATCTCCCCTAACCCCAATATCAGGCAGATCAAATCTGTGTTGGAGACTCGACCTTTCTGTCAGATTGAGGTAAGACCTTCTGTCCTATACATGTAGATGAGTCTGACTTATTGGCGTCTTGTGACAAAGCTCTCAGATATTTGATACCCCCAGATATGATATGATATTCAGATATGCAAAAAATTATATATAACATCGCTGCTATCTCCACAATCCAGCAGGATTATGCAGTAGGGGGTCCTGATATCAGTCGAAAACATATCCCAGAGGTACGGGCAGATCTTAACAGGCCCTTATGATAATACCACACCAACTTTTCACATTTTCTTTTTTTCTTTTCTTTTTTTCAAGGGGACATGGGGCTGGTGTAATGCCGATATGAGCTAGCGATCGAGCTAAGCAACCTAACCATTTCAACACAATGCAGTAGCTCACTCCTTGTGTCAATGTGAGCTACTTGTCAAACTGAGCTATGAAGCCATTACCGTAGGACCCCCTAAGGGTTAGGGTTTGGGCTATGTTGACAGATTATTTTGAAGCTCAGCTCATCAGTTGGCTCATAGTTACTACTATGTTCAATTTATTAGGTCAAGGGGATTAAATG
>NC_085858.1:4919039-4926539 GCF_034702125.1 Engraulis encrasicolus
ATATCTTAGCTGTACGAAACAGTTTACAAAAAGAAAGACACAATTGTGTTTAGCAAGGTCCGTGATAATATATCAGCCGGCCGAATTGGCACATAATCGTCCAGGGAACAGCACGTGCGGTCGTAAGTTGTTTGCAAACTGTGAGGAGTGCGAGACCCAGCAGGTACGTCTCTCATCTAAATGAGATGATAATGATAATGATAATGATAATAAATCTGTGTCCTAACTATGCCGAATCGGATCTGTCAATAAACAGTCATCCTAACAACCAGGGCTTTTGCAGTAGTCTGCTTCTGAGTGCAACAGTTGTAAAGCAAAGGGTGGTTACAGGCGACATGCGTCCACACGACTGCAGACCTGTGGAGATGTCGCCTTCGATGTAAAAGTGCGCACAGCGCTTTTGGCACACGATTTGGGCAAGGGAGTAACTTTGACTTTGACATTGGTAGGGACATAAAATTAGTGGGGGTTCGGGGGTTTCTCCCCCGAGAAAATTTAGAAAATACAGTTGTTAAAAGTACAATTTTAACTAGGGATGCAAATTATCGATTAATTCATTAATCATTAGTTGATAGTGTTATCGATCGACTTTCGATTAATTGATAAGCGGCGTTTTTTCACCTGAATTTCATAGGGCCTTTTAAAATATCAGCTAAATAGTTAAAACACTGAGTTCAAAAAGTATATTGTTATATTAAATTATATTATGAGAATTATATTATGATCATTAAGCCCATATTGTATTTTATTGTATGATGTTATATTATATTATTATAATATAATTATAATTATGCATTAGGAAAAGAAAGCTGTTTTCTATGGCATCTCCACACCACCTTTGGGGAGGCATTGATTTCACCCAGGAGTGAACTAGTAGCCCCATGCCCCCCTCTGTCGCCTTGCCTATATGACAGACAACGTTGAGTGAAACGTGATCAGACTGACTTGTCTGCATATGTGTCAGCCAACCACAAGCATTTTAATTTAATACGCTTCAAAATAAAGAAATGCTATATGTTGGGTAGTGTGTTGTTGTCCATAATGGATAGTAATGTCAACAAAGTTCGTTTCTGAACAAAAAAAAAGTTATTTCCTGTGTCTGTAAGGAGAGCTAATAAGCTAACAGGCTCCATTGAGAATGAATGGAGCTGTGACAACAACACTTACAGCTAACATGGATTCACCTGAAATTGAACAGATGGTGCTCCACTTCATGCATGGTCATATATATTCATGCCCAGTTCAGCTAATACTAGTCTTGATATCTGACAGGGTGTAGTGGTTAAAATTACAGCTCACAATTTGAAATGACTACGTTTGTGATTTCGCTAGTTAGCACGCTAAGCTAACCTAGCAAGCTTAACCCTACAGTAAAATTCTGCTTGCAGTGACATTTGCCTGTCTTGAAAGATCGTTTTTCTCATAATTCAAGCAGTTACAACTTACACCATTGGACTTGGCATAATCACAGATTCAAGTACACATCTCCAAAAGACCCATAATAACTCTAGAAGTTGCAATGACAATTTAATAGATAAAATCTGCGCACCATGGATTTGAGTAGGACTAGAACTAGAACCACTCAACAGTCTCTAGCGCCCTCTAGCGGTTAATCGCGATTAATACATTTTAATCGAGCAACCTCTTGCTCGACAACTAATCTAAAGTCGATTAATCATTTGCATCCCTAATTTTAACGCAATATGTGAATGTATTAGCCTATGAATGAATGTAGCTCAATGGTTTTAGAGGGGGATGATTTTTGACCATTTTCATTGTGTGTGTGTGTGTGAGGGGGGGCTGATTACCAATCATAAGTTCATGGCACACAGATGTTATATCAATGAGCAGATGATATGTCAACGAGCGTTCCTTAGGAAGTTGGTCTTTCAATCACACGGTTGCAGGCTTAAATCCCACCCTTAGGCTACCTCTGTTTACACCTCCATCCATGACTGGAGTGAAATTGACCAAAGCAGCTAGTTCTGATACAACATTGCTCCAGAGACTTTTACCAATAACATATAAGTCGCTTTGTGTTCAAATGTCAGAAAAGTGGTATTGCCTAACATGAAAATGATCACCAGTTCTGCCAATAGGCCTAGCCTACTCACTTTATTGACATTTAGGCCTATTTTAACAGCAACAAAAATGACACTGACATTTGCAAACCTTTTCTTGAAATAAAAAATAAATAAGACGGGGCCTAGAAAAAAAATGTTTTGGTTCCGGTGCCGACTGACCCTTTTTATCCTCCAAAATTAGCGATGCTGTGTGGACTGTTGTAGCCTACATACAAAACAACACACTTCTTCATTCTCATAGGCTAACTCCCTATATCTCGCTTTCTTCCTGCCTGTAGCTGTGTTTGCATCATAGCAGCCTACAGGCAACACACATGCGCGTGCAAGTGTCTTTGCGCAGCGCGTCTTGACAGAAATCCCCGCGATGTCACCGCATAGTTGCGCACCAACTGTGTCACGTTGTAGGCGAATTTTAATGTTACAACATACCAGTTAGCTTTGTAGCCCTTCTACATGACCGAAATGCAATACAACACAATGATTAGGTGTAGGCCCTATCTGCGATTTTTGAATGATGTTGGTTACATACTCGTCATGGAAGAAGGCTTCCATTTCAGTCGCGTTGGATGTTCAGCGAGATCAGAACCTAGTCGCAGCAATTAGTCTAGGCTACTCAAGTAGTCCTACAGTTAAATAGACTGTAAAACAAAGCCAGGTTAATTTAATATGAAAGAAGGGAAATGTTTTGCCGAAGTGTACCTTTAGGAACTCTTTCATTTACCACATGGGTCGCGTTAACAGAGGTTTGTCCGTCATTGACAGTTTTTTTTAAAGGAAGACTGAAGATTCTGAAGCCTGCCCGTCCTTTCGATGATAGTTTAAATAGGCTACACCCGTATCAGTAGATCAAATGTGCATTTCAATTCGTTATTATCTGCGCTGCGCAGAGACCACATTTCTTCTTAAATAGGCCACTTTATCCTTCACCTTTTTCCGCCTCTCTCTGCTTGTCACGCAACTATTACGCATCTGCAGAGCTCCGTTCCCTACACCCAAATAGTGAATTAGAAATTGCCGATGATGTCGGCACAACTGTTCGAAAAGGCTAATTAAGATTCAGAACCGTTTGTAGGCCTATACGTAGGGCTAGGCTACTACATTTCCCCACAATCTGATTTAATGGCAGGGCGAAGTTATCCCTCTATCGTCTTTCATAAAAGTTTCATAGGCCTATCATAAAAGGTTTTTTTTCATAGGCCTATCATATCCTCAGGCGTCGCCACAAACTCCTCGCTTGAAACAAAAAGTAGGCGGGCCTATGTACCAGAAATAGTAACGCACGGTGTCTTAAGTAACTTTAATCTGACGTTTTGAAATGGTAGTTAGACTACTCGTTACTGAAAAAAATAATGCGACTACAACGTTACCGGCAAGACCGGTCGTGATTACACAGTAGGGGGCTAAATATTGGTGGGGACGTGTCCCTACCGTCCCCACCATAAATTACGCCCATGGATTTGGGCATGAGTTATGCTGCGCTGAATAAGATCAGCAAGGTTTTGGGGATCCCTTCCCTTCATTTGAAAATGTACCAGCGACATGACAAAAGAGTTAGGCTACAGGTATCCTAGGTTACAGAAAGATGAATGATTACAGACTTGATGATAATAATGTAGGGCTAGTAATAATAATATGTAGCCTACAGTATTAGGTAGGATGTAGACCTACACATTACTATGACAGGTAGGCCTAAGTAGGCTATGTTACACCAATAGTAGTAAACATAAAAGATAATATTAGATTAGGCTAAAATAAATAATTTGACATTAGCCTACAATTTCATGAATGCAAAAAAAACATTCATAAGAGTAACAACATGGCATAACACAAAAAAAAAGATCTGTTTTCAATTCAATGGCAAAAAAAAAAATCATAGACACAATCCTAAAAGCAGCAGAATTGGAGGACAGGATTGCCTGTCAGGGGTCTCTCCAGTTCCTTCGCCCTAAAAAAGCGCATTATAGGCCTAATAGGCCTATATCTGGTGTGCACTTCATCTGAGAACATGCAATGATATCTCTGACTTCATACCCTCAATGTTACCATGTGAGGTTGTACAAAACAAACAAACAAACAAAACAAAAAAATAAAAATAGACCTTGGCTATTTACTGGCCCGGTGATGTGCACAGGCTTTTCCATGAGACAGAAGTATACCAATTTCGTTTTCTCATGTAGGCTGTTGCAAAACACTGGCATCTAGCAAATAAAGACCATTACAAGTCATAGAGAGTACATAACAAGTTACAAGTATATTAAAATGTTCCTATTTCTAAAGGCAGCCTTCGGTTTGTCCATAAGCCTAAGCCAACCTTGTCATGTCATTGGGTAAGCGGTTAGGGTGTCAGACTTGTAGCCCAAAGGTTGCCGGTTTGACTCACGACCCGCCAGGTTGGTGGGGGGAGTAATTAACCAGTGCTCTCCCCCATCCTCCTCCATGAGCTACCATGAGCATGATACTGTCCCACCGCACTGCTCCCTTGGGGCGCCATTCATGGCTGCCCCTTTGCACGGGTGAGGCATGAATGCAATTTCGTTGTGTGCAGTGATCACTTGTGTGCTGTGGAGTGCTGTGTCACAATGACAATGGGTAAATCAATGATAATTATAGGCCTACTTAAACCATAATAGATATAAAAAAAATAAACATACTTTATATAACTGCAGTCACAAATGAGTAGGCCTATACTGGACGGTACGTTGTAACAATAGTTGTTCTGTCAAATAGGCCTAGATAGGCCTATAATCAATTTCAGCCTAATCATTCAAGGCCCTTTCATGTGTTCTTTAGGGGATTTTATGGTCAGTAATAAATGTTTAGAGAGCTTAAAATGAACTTCTGATGCTATAACATGGACATACTCCATAGTTTGTGTGATTTTTAATCGGGCCGTTTCAGAGGTCTGTTACGGCCTATACTAACACATTGGTATACCCACATTAGAGTGTTTTTAATAAGATATGGCTAAACTACAACAGTTAAATATTAAAAATGCACTAAATGCTACATCCAAAGTATTTTCAACATGAGTACTATATAAATAATATGAGTAATCAACTGGTAAAGTTTCAATAGTCATGTCTACGTTCATTATGATGGGCCTCTGCACCTTATCATGATCCGTCATTGAGTAACAACACAGCCTAAGAGGTCAAGAAACCCCTGTAGGAGCTAGAAGAGGGTCTGACATATGGTGCTTGGCATGGGCATGTAGACTACACATTTATTGTAATGAATTATGCTGTGTTAAGTTGTTGATGATGATGTAATCTACTTTTTTCCCCCATACAAATCTTTGAAGGCCGTTTTCTCAAAATGTGTTTTTTCTCCCGCTCTGCGCGACGAATCTCCACTTTCGCTCAACCAATCTGTTCCATACTTTACAGTCTTATTCCAAGCAATGTTGTGAATGTTTATTCAGAGGGATTTGTTGATATGTCATTCATGGCCTGATTTATTTGACATTATTTGCATAAAAATAGGTCAAAATCGCATTTTTTAAGTTTATTAGCAGTATTTTCTCTTTTTCTGGATAACAAAAGGAGATAGCCATAATTCCCTCTGAACATATTGTTGTATGTACTATATTAATAAAATAAAAAAGAAATTTTGAAGCTGGCATTTTCAGGTGGTCAGATCCGTTGCATCAAAAATTATGCAAATTAGCGCATATTTAATTAGATAATAGCCTAATTAGCATATTTAAACACAAAATATAGAAAACTTGTAATACATTTTTTTCTCCAATTTAAATGAGTGATCAACTGGTTAAGTTTCATATTGATATCTGCAAGTTAAAAAAAATACCCTATTCACCTACAGTGTCTCGCCTTAATGATTCAAGCACCACAATGGCAATTAGACATTACTCATTTCAAAAAGTATGCAGGTCTCTTGAAATTCAAGAAGGCTGCCCATTTTCCAAGATGGCCGCCATACAGATATAAATTGGCAGCTGAAATAATTGTTGAGAAGGAGCATCTTCACCAATGTCGGTGCTTGTATCACAAACTGAAGTATCAGGTCAAAAAAGGGTCTAAGCTTCCCAGCTATGTCTGTCGTGGTGGAAAAAAGAGGTTGCAGGTAGGACATTCTCACAGATTTTTACTGGCTTGGCTTGCTCTGAACTCACACTTCATCCTCACGGCACTCGAAATGGCAAATTTAATAGTTTAAATTTGACTGGGCCTGACTTTCCATGTATGTGGTAGTGGCAAAGTGCACTCACAGCAGCAACGTACGCAACAGGACTATCAGGTCTGTCATAACCAGCCAAGTAGACTAGGCAGTTGCCCAGTGCCCCAGTTGTATGTGCATTAGGGGTGTGTATTGGCAAAGGGTTCACAATTCATTAAGTATCATGATACACATGCCATGCCATGATGCGATTCTATGACGATGCATTACAATTCATGTTCTATTGCAATGCATTGAGATATTTACTTCAGTAAATGTGTAAAAACAGCTTATTTGTCGGTTGCTGAGTAGCATTCAAAAGTCAATTCATTTTATTTAAGCATTTTAGCATCTGGAAGAGAGCTTCCAGCATAACAGAAATAATACCTACTCTCTACTGAATAAAATGAACCAGTGACAAATAAAATGATTACAATAATCGATTGTCATGAATTGATGTACAGTAGTATATTGTGGGGGAAAAGTGATGCATTGTCATGATCCTTTTTTTGCACACCCCTAATCAACATGATAGTTATATGACAACGTTGTGAATGGAACAAGCACCCACATAACTTAAATGACATAAAAAGTGCAATGAAACTGTTATCAATCTTTTTTCTTGAGGTGGACCCTCAGCAATAGTTTGAAAAGAGAGAAAGGGGCCCTCCAAAATCCTCTTTACCTAGGGCCCCCAAATGCCTCAAAACAGCCCTGAAGACTATTGACAGCTATAATGGCACTGGCTCTCAAAGGTGGCACAGAGTGCTAAGTGCTTGTTGAGTCACCCCGGCCTGTGTGTGTGTGTGTGTGTGTGTGTGTGTGTGTGTGTGTGTGTGTGTGTGTGTGTGTGTGTGTGTGTGTGTGTGTGTGTGTGTGTGTGTGTGTGTGTGTGTGTGTGTGCGTGCGTGCGTGTGTGCGTGCGTGCGTGCGTGCGTGCGTGCGTGCGTGCGTGCGTGCGTGCGTGTTTTCATCTGTGTCTGTGTTCCAGGAACAGTGTCTGAAATGTGCATGTGGAATGAATAGTACTTACAGTTCCAAAGCTGAGGAATAACTTGGTTGCCTCTGCGCCGCTCACAGAAAATTCAATAATATTCATAGGAGAGCCGAGACAAAATTGTTTGCTGCCTTTGTGCTCAGGTATCAATGCAAAGGTTTTTTGAGAGCCATTTTTTCTTAGTCAAGGTTTTTCTTTATTTTATTTCCGAGCACGCCATAGCCCACAACACGCTGACCAACC
>NC_085858.1:4931539-4956539 GCF_034702125.1 Engraulis encrasicolus
TTGCGTGGTTTGGGGACACAGTCTGCACAGACGCTCTGAGTTACAGGCGCTTTGATTGTGGAAAAACAGAACAGGTGTTGAATGTGCAACGAGTGCAACGGTTGTCTGTTGATGAGCTTGTGTGTGTTTAATTACTCACAAACTTGTTTCTTTCCACACACTAAGTCATAAATGCACACACGGTTGGTAAAGCTGTAACCTTTAGTTATGGATGTAAATAATGAGACTCCTCTCACTTACAAACACACACACACACACACACACACACACACACACACACACACACACACACACACACACACACACACACACACACACACACACACACACACACACACAGGGCCGCTGACAGCTTTGGCCAGGCCCAGGACAAAGACATATGAAAAGGCCCCTTACCTAATAAATATAATGTAATGAAGCCCCAATTCTGGGCCCCGTCTCAGCTGGGACATCTGACCCCTTTGTCCCCTTCTGTCGGCTTCCCTGCACACACACGCACGCACGCACACACACACACACACACACACACACACACACACACACACACACACACACACACACACACACACGTTTGCTCATCTACAATGTACAGCACAACATCTTGACAATTACTATGCGCAAAGCAACTTTAAATGAGGCGATTCCGGAGCGCATCTGTTGATAGGACTCCCACACAACACAACACAACACACCGTGTCAAATCACACACAAACACAGCACTGTACACACACACACACACACACACACACACACACACACACACACACACACACTCCCACACAACACAACACACTGTGTCAAATCGAATGCAAATTATAGACCACTAACTCCAGAGCAGCACGTACTGAACGCTTAAGTTTGTGTTTAACGTTCTCCTGAAGTGGAAATAGTGTAGCATATATATTTTATGGTGTAGGCTATGTCAGAGCACACAGTATATGCATAAACAGTTTGTGTGTGTGTGTGAGCGAGAGAGAGAGAGAGAGAGAGAGAGAGAGAGAGAGAGAGAGAGAGAGAGAGAGAGAGAGAGAGAGAGAGAGAGAGAGAGAGAGAGAGTACGGTACTGTGTGTGTGTGTGTGTGTGTTGTGTGTGTGTGTGTTTGTGTTTGTGTGTGTGCGTGTGCGTGTGTACAGTGCTGTGTGTGTGTGTGTGTGTGTGTGTGTGTGTGTGTGTGTGTGTGTGTGTGTGTGTGTGTGTGTGTGTGTGTGTGTGTGTGTGTGTGTGTGTGTGTGTGTGTGTGTGTGTGTGTGTGTGTGTGTGGTGGCGGGAGGATAATATGATGGTAGTGAGATCCCTGGTTACTATGTGTAGATGGGGCAGATGGTGGCATAGATGTACTAGCGCATGGGTTGGGAACCTATGCACCCATGAAAACATCTTCTCTGTCCTCCGTTATAATTTTAATGTTATGCAGCTTCACATGAAATGTGATATGTTTTATAAAGCAATCTTAGAAATTACATGTGCAATATAATTAAGCTATATTTTCAGTTGGAGTAGTGAAAGTGGAGTCTATTGTTATTGTTCTGCCCCCAGTTTAAAACTGATGAAAAGAGAAGCTAAGTTGAATGTTTGTTGGTATAATTTGCTGGTATGTCGGGGTGCAGAGTTTCATGCTCTTATTTTGACGTGGGGTCCTGGTTGCGTGTGCCCGTTTCTATGGCAGCAGTTGTAAACTCTTGGGAATGAATGGAAATGTTGTGAAGAAACAACACGTAACTTAATGAATGCCGAAGATAATACCGGTAACTTCATTACACGGTGTACCGGAGTACTAATGTCCTCTCTAAGGCAGCAATGTCTGTAAGTGTTTTTTAAGATTATAATACCTACCTGTTCGTATTGATTGTGTCAACGTTAGTGAACTTTATGGGTGCTTTTCTCTGTGTCATCGTAACCTAATTTAGCTAACCGTTATGATGCTGACGTTCGTCTCATATTTATAACAACGCATACCTTCTTATTCTGTTCTCATCATCGCTTGATATTACAATTTTATGATAGCGTGAATATTTGTTTAATCTATTGTAGCGTGTTGAAGTAGGATAAGTAACGTTTCATAATATTTTCTCGTGTAGATGGCTTGCTAGCACAATTGTTGTTACAGTGTAGTGCCCTATGGTTTAGGCAGACGCCTAATAAGTGGTTTTGATTGTTTGTTTACAGTTTCACACGTTGTTTTCGACCAAATAAATACCACGTTGGAAGAAAAACGAGTTTAGCTGCCTGTCAAGTCTGTGTACGCTCCACTGCTGTGCTAACACTCAGATAAGGACAGAACAGTGAAAAGACAACTAGCAAGGAGCAACGGATAGTATTAGAACTCCAGTATGCCGTCGTCACGCCCCTCGTCTCCACCTCCATCGGTCCACTCAAGAGCCAGCTCGAGGCGCTCGTCCTCTTCAAGAGTTTCTGTCATGGAGGCTGCCAAAGCTAGAGCCACAGCCGAGGCAGCGCTCACCAAGGCATCTTACGCCAAGCGACAGGTTGAATTGAAAAAGGAGAGAGCCAAGCTGGATCTACAAAGGGCAGCATTAGAAGCAGATTTGGAGGCATTGGAGTATGAAAGGGATGCAGAGGCAGCGCGGGTCGAAGCTGAGGTGTGGGAAGCAGCTGTTGCCATAGAGAATGAAGATGTACAGAGCCTAACTGGTATGGTTACTCGACAAGCGATCCAGCAGCGCACTGAAGAGTATGTGGAACACCAGTCACAGGTCAGCGTACAGTCTTCTGCCTTACCACATCACCATGAAACGCAACACACGTCGAACAGTCCTCCATGTCAGTCAGTACCTGGAGCTGTAGAGGTAAACCCCCCAGTCAGAGTCTTCACACCACCAGCACAGGAGCCAACTTTCTTCAGCATACAGTGTCCAGCCTCACCTCATCACCACGAAACCCGGTACCTGGTGAACAGTCCTCCATTTCAGCCAGTGCCTGGAGCTGTAGAGGTGAAGCCCCCACTCAGAGACTTCAGACCACCATTACACGAGTCTCAGTTCACCAGCATACAATCTCCAGCCTCAGCACGTCACCACGAAATCCAGTACCTGGTGAACAGTTCTCCATTTCAGCCAGTACCTGGAGCTGTGGTAAACCCCCCACTCAGAGTATTCACACCACCAGCACACGAGCCACAGTTCATCAGCTTACAGTCTCCAGCCTCACCGCATTACCATGAAACCCAGTACCTGGTGAACAGCCCTCCATTTCAGCAAGCACCTGAAGCTGTGGAGGAAAAACCCCTAGTTAGAGAATTCAGACGACCGACACATCAACTACAGATCAGCGCACAGCCCCCTGTTTTTCCAGATCACCACGAAACACAGTACACAGTGAACAGCCCTTCATTTCAGCCAGCACCTGAAGCTATAGAGGTAAAGCCGCCACACAGTCACACTGCCATCGCCACACACAATCAGCATCCTCCTGTTCAGCATGACTCTCCACCCATGATCGACTTTGCCAAGTTCCTGGCGCGCAGAGAGTTAGTGACCACGGGCCTTACTAAATTTGACGACTCAGCAGAGAATTTCAGAGCATGGCAGTCATCTTTCTTCAATGCAACACAGGGCTTGGGGCTTACATACAGTGAAGAGTTAGACCTCCTTGCGAAGTGGCTGGGCAAAGAGTCATCGGAACATGTGAAGAGGATTCGTGCTGTTCATGTCACTAACCCCAGAGCTGCCCTCTGTTTGTCCTGGCAGAGACTGCAAGAATGCTATGGTACACCAGAAATGATGGAGAATGCACTGTTCGAAAGGCTAGACAACTTTCCCCGACTGTCAGTCAGAGACAATGTGAAGCTGAGAGAGCTTAGTGACCTTCTTATGGAGCTGCTAGCAGCTAAGAATGACGGCTACCTTCCCGGGCTGGCTTACCTCGACACGCCTCGTGGGGTAAAACCCATTGTAGAGAAGCTGCCTCCTAGCTTGCAGGAAAAGTGGCTCACCACAGGCTCCCGCTTCAAAGAGCAGCACAGAGGATCTTTTCCTCCCTTCTCATTCTTCGTCGGCTTCATGGAACGCGAGGCAAAGGCCCGCAATGACCCAAATTTCACTGTGTCGAACAACAGCAGAGGCGAGAAGACGTACATATCTGTGCAGAAGACGGACATGTCCGCCACCGGTGAGACAGACATCACAGGCGCTACAGACACTGACCCAGCTCAATACTGCCCTGTGCACAAGAAAAGCCATTCAGTAGAAAATTGTAGGTCATTCAGGACGAAAACACTGCATGAACGGAAGGACATTCTAAAAGAACACAAGCGCTGTTACAGATGCTGTGCCCCCAACCACCTTGCCAAGGACTGCCAAGCAGCACTGAAATGTGGTGAGTGTGAGAGTGACAGACACTGCTCAGCCATGCATCCCGAGACCTCTCAGACACCACCTCCGTCTTCAGCCCCACCTGGTGCAGAAGCACGGCCAACCAGCCCCCCCCTGGAAGTGACAACCTTCCGAACTCACATTCTCCAGGATGGGTGTCCATCCTACCTCATTCCTTGCCACCATCTGCTGTAAAGAGAGACTGAGCCACGGCGGGGAGCACAGGTATGGACACTGTGCTCACACATCACAGCCTCCCAGAGCATCCTCGACACCAGCCTCCCAGAGCAGCCTCGACACCAGCCTCCCAGAGCAGCCTCGACACCAGCCTCCCAGAGCAGCCTCGACACCAGCCTCCCAGACACCAGCCTCCCAGAGTAGCCTCGACACCAGCCTCCCAGACACCAGCTTTGACACCAGCCAACCAGACACCAGCCTCCCAGACACCAGCCTCGACACCAGCCTCCCAGACACCAGCCTCCCAGGGCAGCCTCCCAGACACCAGCCTCCCAGACACCAGCCTCCCAGGGCAGCTTCCCAGGCACCAGCCTCGACACCAGCCTCCCAGACACCAGCCACGACACCAGCCTCCCAGACACCAGCCTCCCAGGGCAGCCACCCAGACACCAGCCTCGACACCAGCCTCCCAGACACCAGCCTCCCAGGGCAGCCACCCAGACACCAGCCTCCCAGACACCAGCCTCCCAGGGCAACCTCCCAGACACCAAACACCCAGACACCAGCCTCCCAGACACCAGCCTCCCAGACACCAACCTCCCAGACACCAACCTCCTAGAGCCAGCCTCCTAGACACCAACCCCCCAGACACCATCTTCCTAGAGTCAGCCTCCCAGATCTACAGGTAACCTGGTGGCCACCTCACCAGGCCATTTTTGTATATGCTACCTGCCTTGGTAGTCAGTAGAGTCACTGGTGGCCATGTCCTCCTACAGTGCTGCCATAATAACGCAGCGGCTCAGTAGAGTCACCGGTGGCCTTGTCCTCCCACAGTGCTGCCATAATAACGCAGCGGCAGCAGCAGCAGCAGCAGCAGCAGCAGACCTTTCTCAGTCCATCGCTGCCATGCCTTACTACCTGGCCCTCCCAGGCACCTTTCACCACCCGCTCTTCACGCCCACCCACTCCAATACAGCCAGAACAGCGGCTTGCAGCAGAAAAGTGGTGGACGACATCTCAAGGCACGTGGAAGATTTACCTGCTGCCCATTTCTGACACCACCTTCTCCTAGAGTGACTGGTTAAAAAAAAAAAAAAAAAAAAAAAAACTGCTTAGGTGTAAAGCTAAGTTTAGTATTGGCATCAGTAATGCCAGACGGGGAGTGTTCTGCCCCCAGTTTAAAACTGATGAAAAGAGAAGCTAAGTTGAATGTTTGTTGGTATAATTTGCTGGTATGTCGGGGTGCTTAATGCAGAGTTTGAGGTAGCACTTTACAATAACCTTCCGCTATAAACAGTTAATAAACAGTTAGCAAACAGTTAGCAAACAGTTAACTATTAGTTAACTAAAGGTTTACTATACATTTATAGGTGTATACTTAACACTTACAAAGTTTTAAAATATATTTATTAGTCCTTCTGTAACACTTAATAGAACATAATTATAAGTTACTTAATATATTATTAAAAATACTTTTATGATTAATTAACTAACATATCAACAGTAACTTAAGCATAACAAGTGACTTATAAACTGTTAACTAATTATTACTTAATATATTATAATTATTAGTTGTAGTTTACAATTTATAGTTCAATATTAACTAAGTACTTATTATTTAATCATTAATACATTGTAATTAAATGTTTTTTAAGTGTTAATATTAACTAAACTATTGTTAATTACTTATAAATCATTTAATAATAATTATGTATAGTATTTATTAATGTATTACTAATGTTTAAAATTCAGTATGGGGAACCTTATGGTGAAGTTGGTTGAGCTTTATTAATGTATAACTAATGTTTAAAATTCTGCATTGAGAACCTTATTGTGAAGTTGGTTGAGCTTTACTAATGTTTAAAATTCAGTATGGGGAACCTTATGGTGAAGTTGGTTGAGCTTAATTAATATATAACTAATGTTTAAAATTCAGTATGGGGAACCTTATGGTGAAGTTGGTTGAGCTTAATTAATATATAACTAATGTTTAAAATTCAGTATGGGGAACCTTATGGTGAAGTTGGTTGAGCTTAATTAATATATAACTAATATTTAACATTCAGAATGGGGAACCTTATGGTGAAGTTGGTTGAGATTAGTTAGTATGTAACATTAAAGTGATACTGTCCCATTTTTGGACATAAGCTCATATTACACCTCCCCTTGAGTCAAGTTATTGAGTTTTACCTTTCCCTTATTTTTTGTTTTACCTGTACTTCTTGTCGTTCTCTGAGTAAGGCAGTGCAAATTTTATCTCCAAGCTAGCAGTTAACATTGAGTTCTGAGACCAGCTAGCCGCCAGCTGGTCTCATAGGACTCAATGTTAACTGCTAGCATGGAGATAAAATTTTGCACTGCCATACTAGAACGGTTGAACATACAGGAGGAGAAAGGTAAAACTCAATAATTTAACTCAAGGGGATGTGTAATATGAGCCTATTTCCAGAAATTGGACAGTGTCACTAGAAATGATCACAGTACAAATGATTTTCACTTGGTCTCAAGAAATACATTTTCACACTGTTAGAAAGAGAGAAAAGAATTATCAATGATGTTAAACTGTTGTTACCCACTACTGAGTATGGTACACGTCAATGGTAGGCCAGGATCAATGGGCTACAGAATGTGACACTAGGCTTTGGGTAGAGTGAAAAAGATACCAATTAAAAGACAACATACAATATGTTTCTACAACATTTTCACCATTTATATTAGAGCATGTCAAATCAAAAACCCCAGCACGCTACAAAACAGAGAACTTGCCAGGGTCACAACACACATTTCCCAGATCAAATTCCCTTACAAAACAAAAATAATTTCTAACATAAAAATGTAGCCTTAACACAAAACATTAAGTTTCTGTCCTTTTATGTCCTTATTAGATCCACAGAGGCGAGCGCAAGCCGACAAGAGCAGTAATTCAAGAGAGTTGGCCGCTTCACTCCAAAAATGTCCTTTGGAGGACAAAAGTGACGTCCCGTGAATTGAAACAGTCCAAAACAAAAAGGAAAGGATATCAAAAGCAAAATGAACGGGGAAAACCATAATGTTCGTGTCAAATGTCCATCTTGCATAAATAATAATAATAATTATTATGTATTTATCATTATAAATAATCATGTATCCATAGAAAATATTGTATGCAACCCTAATGAAGAATGACATTCTTAAATACAAACATAGGATATAGGGAAAAATAATAAAATGGGCATTAACAAAATGAAATAAAAACATCACAAGTAAGAGATTGAAAAGTTTAAATATTTACAATTACCCCCCCCCCCCAAAAAAGGTTTGAACATTTAAAAAAAAAAAAGAAATTTGAATTGTCCTTCAAAAATTGGAAATAGCCCTTTAAATCCTCAAAAGAGACGATGTAGAGAGTTCCTTTAAGTTGTTCAAAAAGAAAAATAGCTCCTTTCAAGCAGTTCAGTTCAAGGCGTTGAAGTCAGTCATAGTCAGTGATGTGACACGAGCAGGCCACAATCCTACCAAATATGCCATGCGCAATGTAGAACCGAATCACATTCGAATGAGTGGGTGGCTCGCCATCTAGTAGTCGACGAATCCTCAGCAGAATCCAGATCCAGCTCAAAAACTTCACCTATGTGAACATATGTCATCAGTTAAGTTTGGTTTATTTGATAGGGACAGACACATCATGTAGCCTAGGCTGTAGAGCAGCATAACAGAAAAGCATCATAGCAGTTACAGCCGTAAGCTACACACCCAGGACAATGTTGAATTCCTATCAAATATCATCAGTTTAAACTTAAAGTTGTGCAACATTTAAAATCAATCTTCTCAAAAGAAAAGCTATGCAAACTGCAAACCTGCAAACACTTTGTTCCTACTGCATTGCATACCATTCAGTTAAATAACCATTATCAAGTAAACGGGGTGAATACTATGAAATAACAACATAGTGTACTGAAATTGAGGTAACCTTGCAATTATACATGGGCCCGTACAGTGTTCAACACAATGTTATGAGGAGGGGCGAGACACTGGCAGCCAAACATGTGAGATAGCGGTTTCCAACAATCAGAGGTGGAGTTGTGCACAGCTAGGTTCGCGCAGTCAGGTTATAAACAACATTTAGAACCCATGTATAGGCCTAGAGAATTACGCCTTGCACGCAATGGGTGTGTGATCACAGCATGTGAAATACAGTCTGCTTACTCCGAACTCATTTCAACCAGCCAACATCAAACTTAAGTATTAACAAAACAAAATACAAATTGCAGGTTTCACCTGAAGTATTTGGCAGTGATAGACAATATAAGACTAAGGTTACAACAGTATGGGGAAAAATAGACAAGTTGCCTTACCGAGACGATTGAAACAAAAGAAATACTCGATGGAATACTCCATGGAATCCATACTGAAAAAGAAACACAAAGGACAGGAGAGTCATAACATACACAGGGCAGCCGTGGCCTAGTGGTGAGGCAGCCGTGGCCTAGTGATAAGAGAATTGGTCTTTCAATCTGGGGGTTGCAGGTTCGAATCCCTCTGACCGCTCCCTACATCTCCATGGCTGAAGTGCCCTTGAAAAGGCACCTAAACCCACATTACTCCAGGGACTGTAAACAATACCCTGACATATAATAACTAAGTCGCTTTGAATAAAATGAAAGTGTCAGCTAAGTGAAATGTAATGCAATGTAATGACATCACAGTTTGAAATCATTGGCTCATGACTCAGGAGTACATGATCAATGCAAACAAATATATCTCCAGCACATGCATTAAAGTTTTTTGTCTAAAGAAAAATGTATTCCATCGCAAACTATTATCAGTTTTTTTGTTGTTTGTAAAGAGGCTTGGTTAACACATGCCAGTTGAATTATGACTGAACAAACTAACCACGGTATGCGAATGATGATTCTCCTCTTTGGCTTCTCTGAAGTCCAGGCGAACAAAGTTGGCAGGCACAGCATCCTTTATTAGCGTTGTCATACCACGGGTGACCTTAACAAAGCATTGCTTCTCAACGTGCTCAGATCAAACCTCGGTCTCAGCGTTGATCTGTAAACATAAATACCAGCATGTATTTTAGTTCGTTAGCAAAACAACTTCATTTTGGCACAAGTATGCTACTGGTTCTGGTAACACATCTGGTAAGCCATCGGATCGCTTAACACAAAATTGAAAGCACAATTTTGAAATAGCGATCTGGAAATACCATATAATAGTAGGGCTTATTAAGTCAATATTCCATAAGAATCTTTCACTTGGTGATACAAGCACCAAATCAGGTACACGGGTTCTCCAGGGCCTACTCTCCCAGAAAAGGTCGCTATCCAGGTGAAAAAACAAGATGGAGGCCATTTTTCAAGATGGCCGCCTCATTAAAGGTGAAAAAAGCTGTTTTCGTGTTAAAATGCCAAGTAATCAAGACATCTGAGTGATGGAAATATTAAAATGTATGAATTCTGACCAGGACAACTTAATAGTATCAATATTTCATCAGAAAATGGCCACCACGTTTCAAAATGGCAGGCCTTACATGACTGAAAATGCATATTTATGACATACAGCTGTCCGATAGCAGGTATTCATTAATACATACTAACCTTGCCATCAGTGTTGGAATACAATGTCGTAAAAACAATTTTGTTTACATTCTGCATTAGAGTGATGTTATAGCACAACCAGGAAACACTGGTGACATCACTGCTGTGAGACTCAGCATGGGGATCAGTGTCGGCTTGTGGTACAATAGCTGTAGTTGTAGTTTACTAACTCTTTTAGTAGTATACTCACTTTAGTTGTTAGTATTTATAGTCTCCCATATGCTATCTAATAAGACCCTCTATATAGCTTAACTAGAAATGTAGATAGTGTAGTTAGAAATTTAGTTAGAGAGCCGCACCTGAATTGACAGGATGTGCCAGCGCGGGAGACCTGAGCCAAGGGTAACGGGGCTTCAGTTACCCGGATGGTGTACAGATCGCACGGGACTTAAATGACACGGGATGAATGATCGGGCTGGGTGTAGGGCAGAAGTTGCCGGATTTTCATAGACTTCAGATCACATACCGCGATTCTGGTCTGACCAGGACTATAACGATTAGCGTTTCCATACAGGGCGAACTTTGTTTCCATGGCCTGGTTAACCCGCCTCCCTCGGCTTGCTACTGGTTGAGGGCTGTGGCGAAGTTTAAACCAAACATTTCTTAGCCCAATAGAACGTCTCTGCATAAACCATGTCACTGCCTCTACCCAGGACGGTTGAAAATGCTCAGTTGATTGGTTCCAGACAAAGTGGGTGGAGATCCCGCTGTAGCGGGATTGAGCAAGCTCCTGGCCCTACTGTGTGTAGCTGTCACCAGTAGGGCGGAGCCCGGCTGGGCAGAAGATGACTGAACCTTGCCATATCTCAATGTGCTTTGATATTTTGTACGGTTGGGTGGTAAAAGGATAGCCCCTCGGCCTTTAACCGTATTACACAAGATGTCTGCTAAAAATCCATTGAACTGCAGTACATGTCTGGAACAACACCTCAAGCACCCTGACCCTGAGCACGGGGGCCAAGCAAGGTTGTGTGCTTAGCCCCCTGCTGTTCACGCTGCTGACACATGACTGCACAACAACCCATTGCACTAACCATCTGATGAAGTCTGCGTACGATATAACACTGGGGGACCTCATCACTATGGGTGACGAGACTCACTACAGAGAAGGAGTAGACTTGCTGGTCAGATGGTGCAAGGACAACAACCTCCTACTGAATGTCAACAAGACCAAGTAGATTGTTGTCAACTTTCAGAGGGGCCAAAAACAACTGTTACCACAAAATTCCTTGGAGTGCACATCAGTGACGACCTCTCTTGGACCACAAAGACATCATCACTGGCGAAGAAGGCCCAACAGCGCCTCTACTTCTTGCGCAAACTGAAGAAGGCAAGTGCTACACCCTCCATCATGACAGCATTCTACAGAGGAACCATCAAGAGCATCCTGACCAGCTGCATCACAGTGTGGAGAGGAGGTTGCACAGAGCAAAACAGGAAGACACTCCAGCACATTGTGAACACAGCGTAGAAGATCATTGGAGCGCCACTCCCCTCCCTGCAGAACATTTACACCACTCGCCTCACCCGAAAAGCACTGATGATCACCAAGGACATAGGTCGCCCTGCACACAAACTGTTCAGTCTCCTGCCCTCTGGAAAGAGGTACAGGTGCCTCCGCTCCCGTACCACCATGCTGGCAAAGACCTTCATACACCTCTTAACCTGCCCTCCAATCACTGATAGCCCCCCCTCAACACTGAATTGTGATTGCACATTCTACTTGCACTAGCTCAAAACACACACACACACACACACACACACACACACACACACACACTGAACTAACTCAAAAGCACACACAAACATGCACACACATATTGCTGCTGCTTCATGCCTGTTACTTAATGACTGTACTGGATACCAACTAGTTGTAAATATTGCACATTACAATTGCTTACTTTATATTTATTATTATTTCACAATGCTACTATCACCATGTCAGAATCGTCACAATAGGACATAACTGAATATGTACAACAATACCTCTTCTTAATACATGTTCTATGGATGCCTGCTGTTGCCCAGTCTTGCACTTTATATCTCTGTAAGGGTATTGTATAACCCTTGCAAAATGCAAATTGAAAGCCCTGCCAAATGGGGGTGGCAAAAAGATGGTGAGACCTGGAAAGTTCTCTGGTCAAAGCTTCCTGTAATTGCGGAGAGTTGCCAGCAACTGACAAAATGTGGATGCAAGACTGACTGCCGAGGAAGATGCAAATGCTATTGCTTTAGCCTCAACTGTTCCTGCAAATGTGATGACTAAACAGAGCTAATCCAACATGTGCAGAGAGTTTTCCTACCAAAACAACAAACCCAAAACAACAAACATGTAATCATTATAGGCATACTGTTTTTGTAATATTTAGAATCATTCAGTGAGTGTTAGTTTATTTACATGTAATTATGAAAATACTATAATTTCCAATATTTTCGGTTTTTTTGAGTGTGTAATTGAATTTGCCATGCTCAACATAATATATTTCCATACATAAATATTTAAAATATGATCAGTCAATCTAGAGTTCTCAACGGGCCTGAAAATGTCAACCCGACCCTACCCGGCCCATGGCTCTTAAGGGTCGTTTATGCCTCGAGATCAGCGTCACTGCATCATGATGCAGTGAGCCGCGCAGTTAACGTAGTGAAGCCCCCCCCATCACGCAGGTACTCTGGAGCACCTCCCCAAAATTGTGTCTCGACGCAGGGAGCGACGGCGTGAAAGGGCGAAAATAGGTCTCTGATTGGTCCTCTCGACCAGCCTGCTCTGTCCTCGAGTCGAGAACAAGCGCTACTTCCTTGTTCTAACCTTCGTCGGTCTACGGACTGTGAGCTCTTCATTAAATAAGTTGACCGTGCTTTGTTGTTTGATTTATTTACACGAACCAACGACAACACATGCGCTTGCAAGTGACAACGCTGAAGTTATTTGGACAGTTGAACAGTGGTTCCGAGGTCGAGGAAACATTCCGCTTCGTCCTCGACAAATGAGCCACTTCTTTGTTCCAAACTACTACTGTGGCTGCCAGTGCGATCAAACATGCACGTGATATAAAGATTTAATGTTTCATTTTCATTCTCGTCGAGTCTGTGATGCTAAAAAACAACCGACACGTCTAGTTTACTCTTTGTATTGAAGGCAGTTTCAGCGTGGAATGACATCGCGCAGACCGTGCTTCAAAACAGGGCATAAACAAGAATTAACTGCATCATGGCTGCGTCAAGCTCACTCTGTGGCACAAGTAGGAAGCATAACTGAGCCTTTAAAGCCCGAGCCCGATGTTACCCGACACATCACTGGAATTATCTAACCGAACCCGGCCCGAGGCCCGAAGTCGGGGGTCGAGTTTCCCCACGTTATCCTATGGAGAATGACGGGTTGTGGTGGGTCTTTAAGGGCACTTATGTGCAGTAAATTGCATAACCCACTTAAAAACCTAGTGAAAAGATATTTTCCACAATAGAAACATAATATAAAATGGGGAAACTTTTTTGCTATTTAAGCAGAATCATCCACAGCGCGATTTCAATAACCGCCTCATGCTTCACGGCAACAACAATCTATCCACCTTTTGTTTTGACTTCTAAATGTAGGCTTACTACATTTCCATCCCGAGTGTCTGATTAAATGTAGGCTACGTGAAGTTGCCCCTCCCTCCTTGTTTGTTCATATGCACGGATGAGATGGAAAGCCTGGCTGTGCCAAACATTGTTTAAAAGTTTCATCAAATTTTGGTCGGCACACAAGGTTTTGGACATAGCCTACTAATTTCTAGTGGCACCTGGGCTACGGTTGATGCATGGATAAGCCATGTAGCAAAAAAGACAGATAGCCTAGGTGAGAGGATGAGATCTTCCTCGGCTGGCGAGCGCTCCCATGTGTGTGCGCGCCTTTCCTTCCCGACAGTTGCTTACAAGTCGAAAACAGCACGAAAACAGCAAAGACAATGTGATATTTCATTCAAACAGGGCCTACACGCTCCAAATAAAACATTGGCTGGGGGGATTTTCAACCAGACCGTAGCGCGAGCAGACAGTCAGTGTGAAAAGTCAAGTCTACCGGAAAAATCGCCGTCTTCGCTGCCGCTCGCTTACCATCGGTGCACGAGCCATTTAAATAGTGAAGTGGCATATCGCAACAGCACATGCGGATTAGCCAAATTATATGCAACAAAGTCGCCAACAAAGCGTGGATTTAACGTTTAATACGCATATGCCAACGTTGTGTGAATACGGGGAAAGGATAGCCTAATTGGAAAGCCACTGTCCTTTCCATATGTAGTAGAAGACCGCTTCGGCTTCGTTTCACCTCATAAGCATAATTTCCATGCACTGCATTTGCTGAGACTACTAAGCATAAAGTTAGCGATCAAACTAAAAATATTGGTTGTTGTCATTACATTAGGCTATTTAATAGGCTACTATGGCTGTTGTTTAAAATAGCCATTGGATTGCCAACCGTCCCTTGTATTAAGAAACAAAAGTATGGTTCCATGAGCTGACATGGGACTCAATATCGTTAAAATTGCATCTAAGATTTTTTCCCGTTTTTATTCGTTTGCGCAATTGTAATTGCGTAATTGCGCGCAACGTTGCATGCAGCAGCCAGCCAGACCTTCGTTACGCAGGCCTACATATATTTAGATAGATAGGCCTAGCTTTACTGACCCATCAAGGGGAAATTCGCCATGATTCACGGTAAACAGCAGAACTGATTTTTTTTTTTCACTGGGCGGAAAAGATTGAGCCCGCGGACCGAACCGACCCTAGCCATATGCTTATATTTTCGACCCGAACCCGGCCGGAACCCAAGGGGCCCGTCGGGTTTGTCGGGCTGACCCGACCCGTTGAGAACTCTGAGTCAATCAACATATACATAAAAGCCATTTAAAAGCAGTTCAATTGGCGGCCATCTTGGAAAATGGCCGCCATTTTGTTTTTTCACCTGGATAGCGACCTTTTCTGAAAGGGTAGGGTCTGGAGCACCTCTGAACCAAATTTGATGCTTGTATCACCAAGTGAAAGATTATTTGAGGTAATTGCTCCACTTATGTAGCGTTGTGTAATTACACATTCATATTTTTTTTTTAAATTAGGCTTCATTATGCTACATGAGTCATGACAAGTTTGGCGAGCTAGCTTATTTGTGCTAGCTAATGCGTATGATTGGACATAATTATGCATCTTACCTTGAAATATGGACCAGGATCCCTCTTGATGTGA
Organism: Engraulis encrasicolus; assembly: GCF_034702125.1. Lineage (NCBI taxonomy): Eukaryota > Metazoa > Chordata > Actinopteri > Clupeiformes > Engraulidae > Engraulis > Engraulis encrasicolus. Next base: position 4,946,854 of record NC_085858.1, read on the forward strand.
TAAATTCATTCACGCCGAAGTGCCTGCTCTTTGGCGAAACGGTGGAAAGTCTGTCCACGGTAGGATTTGTTTCTCTTTGAGGACGTAGGACTACATTTGGGCACACAGCAGTGAGGCGCCAAACAGCTGGTGTGCCGCCGGGTGTATCCCTGAAGTGTACCCCTCAACGTCTTTAGAAAGTTCCGGGTGAATAAGGCGAATTGAAACAAAACAAATACTCGATGAAAGGAAGCCTCTAGTCTTCAAAACTTACATCATTCACAGAGCTGGACGCTCCGTACTCCAAAAGGAAACTTAAACTTCATAAAAAACGAAATATTTTCTTTTGATTGTTTCTAGCTCCAAAGAAAACTCGACTGGCTCGGCAGACGAACGACTGAAGTGAACGGCTCCAAGGGAAGCCACAGCCGGTTTCAAAATAAAAGTCCCAAATCGTAATTGTCACAGTAAAGGTTCTGCTATTTCAAATTCATTTAAGTCATGTTTTTAGCAATAACAACCCATCATTAATTCATTGTTTCACCAGAATTACCTCTATTTATTATCCCATTTTACTGTGTATGCTTTTTATAAACTATTTATTTTACATTTTCAATAGGCATTTGTCGACTGGGTTGCAGATGAAATAGGCTATCAAACAACTAGAACAGCATACAATAAATAGAGGAAAGATATCAACCTAATCAGCTGATTTATTTTATTTATTTCAATGACTTGAAAATAGAAGACAGTTCAGTGCAATAGAAACTTTAACTTAAAGGTGCAATTATATTTACCAATATAAAACGTAAGATTGTTTATGACTGAAAACTCAAAATTGGGAAGGTCCACTTTTTTGTGTATTAATGTAATAAACTGCTAAAACAAAATATTTGGCCACCAGCCTTGAACCACAAGAGTACAACAGTAGGTGCCATCCCATTGCCAACTAGGCCCTCATAGGCCTATTTACACAAGAGGAGAAGAGAAAATAGAGAGGGAAAGAAGAGAATGATAATAGAATGGAGGAAGAAAGGAGAGATGGGTGAGGAGGAGTGAATGGCAGAGAGGAGTTGTTCTCTTTCTCTTGCGCACACAGTCTTCTCTCTGTCCACCCTCTTTCTGTCTCTCTCCTCTCCTCTCCTCTCCTCTCCTCTCTCTCCTCTCCTCTCCTCTCTTCCCCTCCCCTCCCCTCCCCTCTCCTCTCTCCTCCCCTCCCCTCTCCTCTCCTCCCCTCCCCTCTCCTCTCCTCTCCCCCCTCCCATCTCCTCTCCCCTACTCTCCACCTCCTCTCCTCTCCACTCTCGTCTTCTCTCCTCCCTCTCCTCTCCCCTCCTCTCCTCTCCTCTCCCCTCCTCTCCTCTCCTCTCCCCTCCCCTCCCCTCCTCTCCTCTCCCATCCTCTCATCTCCTCTCCTCTCCTCTCTCCTCTCCTCTCCTCCCCTCTCCTCTCCTCTCCTCTCCTCTCCTCTCCTCTCCTGTCCCCTCCCCTCTCCTCTCCTCTCCTCTCCTCTCCTCTCCTCTCCTCTCCTCTCCTCTCCTCTCCTCTCCCCCCTCTCCTCTCTTCTCCTGTCCTCTCCTCTTTTTTCTCTTTCCTGTTCTCCTCTCCTCTCCTCTCCTCTCCTATCCCCTCCTCTCCTCTCTTCTTTTTTCCCCTGCCCTGTTCTCCTCCTCTCCTCTCCTCTCCTCCTTTATAATTTGTAAACTACAACTAATAATTATAATATATTAAGTAATAATTAGTTAACAGTTTATAAGTCACTTGTTATGCTTAAGTTACTGTTGATATGCTAATTAATTAATCATAAAAGTATTTTTAATAATATATTAAGTAACTTATTATTATGTTCTATTAAGTGTTACGGAAGGACTAATAAATATATTTTTAAAACTTTGTAAGTGTTTAGTATACACCTATAAATGTATAGTAAACCTTTAGTTAACTAATAGTTAACTGTTTGCTAACTGTTTATTAACTGTTTATAGCGGAAGGTTATTGTAAAGTGCTACCGAGTTTCATGCTCTTATTTTGACGTGGGGTCCTGGTTGCGTGTGCCCGTTTCTATGGCAGCAGTTGTAAACTCTTGGGAATGAATGGAAATGTTGTGAAGAAACAACACGTAACTTAATGAATGCCGAAGATAATACCGGTAACTTCATTACACGGTGTACCGGAGTACTAATGTCCTCTCTAAGGCAGCAATGTCTGTAAGTGTTTTTTAAGATTATAATACCTACCTGTTCGTATTGATTGTGTCAACGTTAGTGAACTTTATGGGTGCTTTTCTCTGTGTCATCGTAACCTAATTTAGCTAACCGTTATGATGCTGACGTTCGTCTCATATTTATAACAACGCATACCTTCTTATTCTGTTCTCATCATCGCTTGATATTACAATTTTATGATAGCGTGAATATGTGTTTAATCTATTGTAGCGTGTTGAAGTAGGATAAGTAACGTTTCATATATTTTCTCGTGTTGATGGCTTGCTAGCACAATTGTTGTTACAGTGTAGTGCCCTATGGTTTAGGCAGACGCCTAATAAGTGGTTTTGATTGTTTGTTTACAGTTTCACACGTTGTTTTCGACCAAATAAATACCACGTTGGAAGAAAAACGAGTTTAGCTGCCTGTCAAGTCTGTGTACGCTCCACTGCTGTGCTAACACTCAGATAAGGACAGAACAGTTATGGTGGCTGCCTTCAATATAGGCCTGAAGTGCAGGGGAAAACCTTTGTGTTCATAGTACTGCCCTTGGAGAGCTTTTTAACATTTGTAAAATTTGAATCCTTTCGAGTGAAAACGATTCCCCATCCCTGAACAATAGCTACTCCATTTAGCCTTCTGGCTGAAACCTGGGCCCAATCCGCTGTCTTGGTCCAGTTTTTCATAGATGTGGTGTTACTGCCACCTAGAAGACAGTATATATATCGTGTTCTCAGCGATTGCTTGCTGTGTTACATCGCGTACAACACATACGCAACGCCGAATTTCCAATACAAAACAGTGGTCAATGCATCATCGACAGTTTAATTGGACTGTAGCATTGGTTAGCCTGAATCTCGCCATACCTTTGTGTATTTTCCCTCAGCTTTGTGAGCTCACAGGGTCTGAAGGACCCTTTGGATTCACCCTGCTCCCAAACCAAAATGAAGTGGAAGCGATCTGGATCCCGGGTTTTTCAGAGATGTGATGTAGTCAAAATTTAAGCACAGTGCCTCCAGGGGAGCTCCCAGCTGCAGAGACAGGCCTAGCCCCTGCTCCACACCTATGCTGCCCTCAGCCCCACCGCCCTCCACTTCCTCTGTGGCAACGCCGAGGACTCCAGCTCGTGCCTCTTCTTCCTCCTCTTCCTCCACCGCTGCAGCTACCTCCTCCACACACAACACAACAGAGAAGACATTCCCCTGGCACTGATGAAGGGTATAATGTTAAGAACAGTAACCCAAATGAAAGGAAAATTTAACACATTTAAATGAATAAATATTGATTAATAATAGAGAGTAGAGAAACTTTATTGATATTGAATAGTAACAGATAACAGGCTATTGCAAAGTTAGATTTAATATTTCTTTTAGAAAAGGAGAGAAAAAGAAAGATGGCAGATGAAGGGGGCAGACAAGCACTCATGGCACAACACAAGATGTTACGGAATCTCTTTTGTTTTGTTTGCCGCGCGGCAGTCTGGCTGCGGTCCACAAGTCGTTGCTACGGCAACGGATATAAACAACAACTGTAACAACTGTAACGCCATTTCGCAACTTCATGGCAACTTTGTTTCGTCTGTCAAAAGCATTACTTGTAAGTTATTTTAGTCAATGTATGTTTGCTCACCAATCGCATGAGTCTGTAACATAAGCAGATCTCATCTCATTGCATGTAGCTTGTTATTTAGCCTGTTATTCTTATATTAATCTAAATCATTCTTCTATCATTCTTGTACAGTTTTACAGATCTATTTACTACTATAAACAACGTCAACTGCATCCAACGTTGTTCGAGTCATTCTTGAAGTAAGAAGATTTGTTTATGCTGCTTGTCTATGGTCTCTGGGACCGGAGGACAAGATACAAGATGAAGGTGAAAAAGAATGATAAGCTTAATAGGATGTAGACATGTATAACGACAGTATAATGACAGTATAAAGTAAATAAGTAACACTATAACCTTGCACTTTGTTTTCCTTAGACACATGTGGCAGATGTCACCAAGTTTTTCCACCAGGTAAAGACGACATAGTGCCATGGGTATACTGCCCCCTGTGCAAAGAGTGGTACCATTCAAGTTGTGAGGAGTTTGAGGACTGGGAGGAAGAGTTTGAATGCCGGAGGTGCCAGGGGATACGTGCCCGCATCATGGCTGTACTAAAAATAAAATTTACTGAGTTTACTGAGATTTTTTTAAATATTGTGTGAGCTTCTTTGAAGGGGGAGACATTACACCATGCACCAAAAAATGTGTCCAAATGTGACGTCTGGCGTCTGGACACATCTCTTTGAGTTAGATAAAGACGTTTTTAAAACAATTCCTTGCTGCTTTCCCATAATTTAAACATTGTATGGTATTGCTGGGCTTATATACTTATATACTGATCACAACTAAAACACGCCGTGAACCACAAAATCGAAACGAAACAATAACCGGACAGCATTACGAGTCTGCATGGAACAAGGTGGGCGGAATTAGGAGCCTTGGTAACACTCGCCAACTTTACAGCACAGTGAGCACTAAAGCTGTTTTTAATAAGAGTTAACCTATATGAAATAAAGCATCAGACTTTTCGCTGCTGAAATATGTTTTGTTATCAAACCAAAACGTTTTCTAAATGGTAATATTTTATAACTGAGTTCGAAATTTCGGTCAGGGTGGGCGGAATTTAGCGACTTGGCTATACCATATTTAAATCATGCGTCTTTGTAAAAAAAATTAAATAAAACCCTTTATTCCTTAGATAAACCAATCGTCGTTGCCCTTATGTTACGAAACCATCTTGAAAAGAGGTTGGTCTCGTAACACATTGAGTTGTGGTAGCTTAGAGCATCATTACAATGTAGTGATGCTAGCATAGAACACCATTAGCATTCATTAGTGTTAGCATAGAGGAGCACTGGATTAGACTATCGCAAACTTGTGTGTGAACTTGTGTGTGTGTGTGTGTGTGTGTGTGTGTGTGTGTGTGTGTGTGTGTGTGTGTGTGTGTGTGTGTGTGTGTGTGTGTGTGTGTGTAGGTGGGGGGGGGGGGGGTTAGCTACTGCAAAGTGAAAACACAGTGAGTACAAAGTACAAAGAAGATACCCTTGCATGCACGCATGCACACACACACACACACACACACACACACACACACACACACACACACACACACACACACACACACACACACACACACACACACACACTTCACAAATACATAATGCATGAACATACATACATACTGGCATAATACTTTTCACTCAAAGCTTGTTCCCCGGGGTGCGTTTTACAGCACTGTGCAATTTCTCCTCCATTCAGCTCTCTTCTCTCTCTCTCTCTCTCTCTCTCTCTCTCTCTCTCTCTCTCTCTCTCTCTCTCTCTCTCTCTCTCTCTCTCTCTCTCTCTCTCTCTCTCTCTCTCTCTCTCTCCTCATGCCTGAAATTTTTTTTGTCTCTGTTCCTGTGTTTCCCTTTTTTGTAACTCTCTGTCTCTCATACTTTCAAGCATTTCATCTTTTTCCGAGATACCTCCACCCACACACCCCTCTCCCCATACCTCTCCAGGCTGTGTCTCCCACCCCCACCTCTCGCCTTATTCTCATGCTCTATGTTACCTGAAGCCCATTCTGAGCATTACACAAATGGCTGTTTCCCTTGTGCTGAACACGTTTTGGCCCCTGGTGTTTCTTGGCGTCTCTGTCCTCTCTCCTTGTCTCTCTCCCTGTCCTCTCTCCTTGTCTCCCTGTCTCTCTGTCCCTCTGTCTGTCTGTCTGTCTGTCTGTCTGTCTGTCTGTCTGTCTGTCTGTCCGTCTCTCTCTCTCTCTCTCTCTCTCTCTCTCTCTCTCTCTCTCTCTCTCTCTCTCTCTCTCTCTCTCAGGCATTCACTCTTGCTCTCTATCTCTCTCTCACTCACTGAAATACAGTTGGGTTACAAAATAACACATTGGTCTCACTGTATATTTTTGCAGCTTTAACCCTCCTGTTATCCTTGGGGTCTATTTGACCCCATTCAATGTTTAACACCTGAAAAATACATGAAGTACATATTACTTCTGCCTCATCTTTGATGACTTTTCCTAAATAGATGGGATAAATGTGAAAAAAGTGAAATTTCCACAAAAATGTTTTTCCTTAGTGCTGTACACATTTTGGTTACACCCGTGTTCCTTGGGGTCAATTTGACCCCAATGCTTTCAAGTGTATAAAACATAAATGGAACATCCATATTTTGCAAATAAATGTTAAAATCTGTTTAGATAATGTGAAATACATGAAAATAAGCTATTCAGCCATGATTCTTCTGAACATTTTGCTTTTGTTTGGGCCCTGATAAATAAAAATACTAACAACATGGAGAGGCCTAAAACTAATTCACGGCAACATTTTGGACAGTGGTGGCTACTACAGCTTTGACATTTTGACAAAATCCACCATCTGAACATTGTTGTACCTATAGCACCCCCCCCCCAACCCTGTACCCTGGGAGATAGCCTACTTTTGCACCCTCCCACTACATGTACACACTACCATAAGATGGGTCATATAGTCAGCATTGCTGTGCATGCTGTTCTGTGCCCACCATACATAATTACAAGTGATGGTATATTTGAAGAGAAGAGTTATGATTGTGATCCAAAGATTGAAATGGACTGTTCTGATGGTGACAAGCCGTTGTACTTCTTTAGATGGATGCGATCTCAAGGTTGGTTGCTATGTTGAGAGATATAATGGTGCAGGTCTTCTCCTCTGTTCAGTATGTTGTTCCAAATTGACATGGTGGTCTGCAGCATTGGTTATAAACTGGTGCTACCTGAGAAGGCAGGACCTTCCAGGAACAGCACCCGCTGTAACTTTTGTGAAGGACATACACATTGACTTCCATACCAAGTTCTCCAGTGGGCATAAATAGTGAATAGAAGTAAACATAAAATACAAGTTGCTAGCCCTGTCCCTTCAAACCTTACCCCACTACCATGAACATGTAATGTGTTTACAAGGAGCACATGCAAACCTTTTCTTGCTCATATGCACACTAATTCAAGTGCAGAAATAATGATAACAATGATTTTCTATGATGTTCCCCAAACTCATTTGGTTGGCAATGTATCCATGTTCTTACTAACTATTATACTTGTGTTATAAATACACATTCAAACATTCAAGGATTCAAGAATGTTGGACTTAAAAAACCTTCTGAATGTTTGGGAATATGTATATTTATTTTAGAGTGAAATTCACCCATATGGTAGTAGACAGATACTATCCTTGATAATCAAATTAGTTTTTTCTTTTCAAATGTTATAAGTAATAGAAATACATATTTAGGGAGTATATGGAACCACTAAAATTTCAATAACATGTGTCCATCAGTTTTTAGGCCAATTAATGACATTTTATTGCCATTTTCTCAAAATTTCGCTTAGTCATGGATTAAGTTTTTTGGTGTGTGGGCTATGTGTGGGGGTGCTAGGATATATTTGAAGGACTTTTCATGTCACCAACAGATCAATAATACATATCTGAGAGATAAATATGTGCCAAAGTGTTGTTTTCTACTGATTTTGTAGACATTTAAGTGGTTGGGGTCAAATTGACCCCAAGGATCACGGATGTTTCAAAATTTGAGGGTAACAGGAGGGTTAAGTGACAGCTGACGGCCTTCTCCTTTTTTGGCAAAAAGACAAAGTGATTTAATGCCATTAAGGCAAAGCACAGACAACGAGATCTGCTAAAGCTCGCTCATAATCACCATTGCCATCGCCAGCAATATCATAACTACACACACACACACACACACACACACACACACACACACACACACACACACACACACACACACACACACACACACACACACACACACGCAAACAAACAGACACAGGCACACAGAGAGAGAGAGAGAGAGAGAGAGAGAGAGAGAGAGAGAGAGAGACAGACAGACAGACAGACAGACAGACAGACAGATAGAGCAAGAGGGAGGGAAAGAGACAGGGAGAGACAATGGACCCCCACCCCCCCGCAGAAGAAGATCGGCGACGCCGCATTTGCCTGCTATGCGCCCAAGAGATGGAACGCCCTCCCCATCGAGATCCGATCAGCCACCTCCGTCGACTCCTTCAAGAAGCAGCTGAAGACCCACCTCTTCATCCTTGCCAACTCCTAGCTGCCAAGGCGTCATAGTGTCCCAGCTGCCGCAGCGCCCTTACTACTCGCAACCAGCCCTGGCAGGGGGCTCCCCTAGGTGGCCGCTGGTCTCTGCCTGAGGTTTCTTCCTGACTATAGGGGGTCTTTTTTTTCTCAGACTTCACTGAGCTTTTTTTCCCCCTCACAAACTATGAATCAAGCGAAAGGGAGTTTTTCCTCACCCCTGATGCCACCAGGGGCCGCACCTGAGCGCCCAATCTCTGTGTGACTATCTATGACTTATGATAGGCCCAGCCACTATGGACCTTACACATCTAAGAATCCTGGTCCTATCCTACGTTGACCTTATGACTCTACATTCTCTGTCTATCTCTTCTTCCTCTGCCTTCCTGCTTTTTCTGCCTCTCCTCTATACCTCTCCTTTTAAATCTATCTCTAACAATGTTTTTTTTTCCCATTTGTTAAGCACTTTGAGTTACATGCCTTGTATGACAAAGTGCTATACAAATACAATTATTATTATTATTATTATTATGTTCCAGAGCTCCTACAACTTTATACTACCGTACACGTGGTATAAACTCAGCAAAGGGTTCAAATCAGATTCACCTCACAGTCTCTTGAACTCACTTGTCTGTGATGTCTGCCACTCTATTCCAATAGGGTCACTTGTCTGTGATGTCATTATGATGTATCCTTGGAGATGGTTCTAAAACCTCAGCTGAGTATACAGACACTCATTTAGCAGCAGGACACTGAAGAATACAGTTGGATTATTGTTTCCTCCTGGACATTTACACACGCCTTACATAGTGTGGGACTCAGATGGACAGCAAAAGTCAGGGGTGCAGGCCAATCATCATGCTGTAAGTACATGTTCCAGAGCTCCTACAACTTTATACTACCCTACAAGTGGTATAAGCTCAGCAAAGGATTCAAACCAGATTCACCGGATGATAGTCTCTTGAACATATAAATGTTAGGGCTTCCGTACACCGGCTCCGACAAAGTGCGGCGCACTTTTGCTTCCGACAGAATTCGGACCCCCAAACCCAATTTCACACGAACATTGCATTGATAGTCAATGGGCGGCGCCGACAAAATATAACTCGTCTCTAATTGCTATCCGACATCGGCCAATGTCCACGGACATCGGCGCCAGTGTGCGTGGTTCTATTGAAAACAATGGAATCGAATTTTAGCTGAGCAGTGCTCAGCACTTTGTCGGAGCCGGTGTGCGGAAGCCCTTAGTCTGCCACTCTATTCCAATAGGGTCACTTGTCTGATATATGCCATTCTATTCCAATAGGGTCACTTGTCTGTGATGTCATTATGGTGTGTCCTTGGAGATGGTTCTAAAACCTCAGCTGAG
>NC_085858.1:4961539-4964039 GCF_034702125.1 Engraulis encrasicolus
GGTACTTTTCAAACATCTCTGATATGGGCAGGCACAGGATATTCAATAATTTCTGGTTTCCCACCTGCAGGGCCATTACCTGGGGACCGCCAGTGCTCATGCCTCGTCCCTTAGCCCAGAACATAATTGTATTCATGCACTTGACCGCTCAATTGCACAATTGTTGGCCGGCCCACAACATCCCACAAAAGAACATTTAACTTCAAGCTTTGCTTGATCTATTGATTTGTGTCCACAGAGTGAGGATGGCGTGATTGCAATGTTGGACTCTTAACCAGGCTGGATGGTGACATTTTACAAGTTTTGTTTACTTTCTTTAGAGGCTTTATAGCTGACACATTTTTGAGTCAATTTGGCAGTTATAAAAACAGACACAATTTACAGAGTCTTTGAGGATATAGCTAGGTGTTTTTTTAAGGCAAAACGAAAAATGATGGGGTACCTAAGTCTCCACTCCTTCCTGTTCCCTCATGGGGCCTGGGGAGTAAAAAAAAAATACTGAAATGAAATGAATGGTCTTACGACGCCAATCCAAGGCTTTAAAATCCACCTATGCACCACAAATCCTTCATGACTTGCCCCATTCACTTCCATTCATTTGTTTTTCATTTTTTATTTAAGGCCCCATGGTCAGAGAGTAGAGATGACTTAGGTGTCCCATTAGAGACCAACCGAACACAAAGGGACAATGGGTCCGGAATCCTGAAATCCCAATATTAAACCCTGAACTCTTACCTGTGCAATGACAGTTATACATGTTCTGATATAAAATAGCATTAATGGAAACACCATCTTGTAATCACTAAACAGCATGGACCAATGTGCCTTGATGTACATTATACTTATGTTATATTAGTGTTGTTTGTTGATCAAAAGGAACAGTTGCATTATCCATCATTTCAGTCCTTTCACATTGTGTTGCCCTCTCCGTGACACTTAGTGCAGTACTTTGGAAAAAAAAACCCCACCAACTCTAATTGCCATTGTGACACAGCACTCAACAGCACACAAGTGAACAGTGCACACAACAAAATTGCATTAATGCTTCACCCGTGCAAGGGGCAATGCTGCCCCGAGGTAGCAGTGCAGCGGGACGGTACCATGCTCAGGGTAACTCAGTCATGGAGGAGGATGTGGGAGAGCACTGGTTTATTACTCCCCCCACCAACCTGGCGGGTCGGGAGTCGAACCGGCAACCTTTGGGCTACAAGTCTGACGCCCTAACCGCTTACCCATGACTGCCCATCTTTATTAGTCCCGAAGGAAATTATGACAACAGAGTGACAACAGAGAATCACTCTGCAGTGTAGACAAATCATTTGCACTCATTCAAGTCCTTGACATACGTTGTAATTCTCTTGCTAATGCGCAAGGGTGGAGTTACTAAATGGCTCTGTGTATTATAATAGATAGGCTATATTTTAAAGTTTCTCTACCAAATGAAACAAATGCTCTGTATCATCATCTCATTCTCATTGACAATTGTTTTTTGTCTCCTTTTCTTTCTTGTTCAATAAATGTCTGGCCCAATTGCCCTCCCAAAAGTGCTTTCATTAAGGAAATAAACGCCATTGATTGTTCAATTGATTGTGCTAAACTGTGCAATGTAATATCATTTTCAGACATTAAGGAGTAGAAAGTGCACACTTTTTTAGGTTTTGTAAAGGGACAGTACATTTTTGGGGGTTAGGGGAGAGCGGGCTCTGACCACAATCAACCCAATAGATTTTCCATTACTAATTAAACAGTTACAGTCAAGCTGAACTGTCACAGTTTTGGCCTTACTCTGTAAATGTTGAACGAACACAGCAACACTTTAGAATAACTAACACTAAAAAGCTTTATAAAACCCTTTATAAATAATGAATTCATTATCAACAAAACATTTACAAATGTTTGTAAATGTGAAATAAATACTACGTTAACACAACAGTCACATCTGACCTGGATGATTGTCCTCCAAACACCAGAAGGTATGAAACCACTGATAATAGAAGTATTCTGCAGGCAAGCACACACAAACCTCATCCAGTACAACTCAACTCCCACTCCACTGTACAGTTGTAGTTTGGTTCGTACTCATTTACAAACATTGGTAAAGGTTTTCTTTATGATCAGTTCATTAATAAATGTTCATAAAGTATCTATAAAACTTTTTTGAGGTAGTTATTAAGTGTTACCATGAACACTTTGAAAGTTGCAGTGAACCTAAGTGAATAGGCCTGGCTCTGCTATTTCTTGCTCAATACACAGCTGCAGAAACTTAACTTACCAGGTCAAAGAGTTACTTCAACTTTTACATACGTAGATCCCACAACAACTCAAATCCTCATAAAATTCTGATCAGGTTTATAATTCATGAGTGAAACCTTTTAGAAAAGGTGACGGAAATTCATTATGCAAAAATGAATTATGTGAGCCCGTAGTCCATACCGTACGTACCGCTAGTCTGTTCCCAAAGCCCACACCGCTGATTAGTCATTTTTATTAAATCATAAAT
>NC_085858.1:4971539-4994039 GCF_034702125.1 Engraulis encrasicolus
GGTATTGTCCACCGAAGTCCTTGCCAGTGGAGAAGCAAGAGATCACTCTAGCCAAGTAAGAGACGCCAAGTTGGAATCACAACGAGGACAAGAAATGGTCCACATCTCCTAGATCTGAACTGGACACCGCACTCCTCTCGACGGCGAGGGGAGAAGCAACCACAGCATTCGCCGGTGGCGATGAAACGCGCAAAGGGGGACTTTGCAGGCTTACCGAATACTAGCCACTGGCAGTGTTTATGAAGAGACTTCCCATAAGCCTCTACGAGCGGCGTGGTGACGTGTGCTGCAGCGTCAGACTTCCCTTAAAGGAGCAGCGCTCCATTACAATCTACCCCCCACATGTTGAATCGTCGGCCCGACGATGCAGGTACGCTTTCCCCCCCACTCCCAGATCCAAAATTCCATCAAGAGTTTGAAGTCGCCCCACCAGGCAGCCGATGGGGATTAGAGTGTTGTCCCGCGTTAGACCGGAAAGTCCGGCGTGGGGGCACCTCGCTGCTGCTAGTGCCACGACCGGGTAGCTGAGCGGCCGAACTGCTGGGGGAAGCCTGCGAAGTCCGACGCTGCCCTTCGTTTCCTCCTGAGGTGCCACCCTGGGGTGCATGGGGCTCTGCTGGGACACCCAAGTCAGCATCGCCCACCTGCTCCCCAAGAAGGATATCTTCTTCGCTCGATAGCTCCCCTGAGTCGACAGGGGTAGGTTCGCCTGGTCGGCCCGACCCCGGGGGGGTGTCGGGGGCCAGGGGGCCCACCACTCCTTTCAGCATGCTGCGGTGAACGTGCTTCAGCTTCGTTGGATCGTTGACGGGGGCGATCGTGTACACGGCTCCGGTCTCCGAAGGGGTACGCACCACCATGTGTACCTGGGAGTTCCACACATCTTGGATTTTATTTCGACCTCGCACGCCGAGGTTGCGTACATATACCCGTTGCCCTACTTCTAAAACAGCAGTCTTCACCCGTGCATCGTGTCTGTCCTTGCGATATTCCGCCGCTGCGGCCAAACGCTCCCGAGCCCCATCAAATGCCACTTGAAGCCGGGCCTGATGCTCCTGTATCCAGTCGCACACTCGACCATGGACCGGTGGCCGAACTCGGCCCAGGAGGAAGTCTACGGGTAGCTGTGGCTCTTGGCCGAACATAAGGAAGTGTGGCGATTCTCCTGTCGCTTGATGCGGGGTGGTATTATAACAGAAGGTTACGTGCGGCAGGCAAGTTGCCCAGTCGCGCTTCCGAGAGGCCGGTAGGGTACGCAGGAGGTTGTGTAGAGTGCGGTTAAATCGCTCACATTGGCCGTTCCCGGCCGGGTGGTACGGGGTGGTTCGGGACTTCTGGACCCCGTACAGCCCGCAAAGCTGCTGAATCAGGGTGCCCTCGAAACAGCGCCCCTGGTCGGAGTGGAGCCGACCAGGAATTCCGAACCGGTAGAACCATTCCACAAGCAAGACCTGGGCGACCGTCGAGGCCCGCTGATCCCGGGTGGGGACGGCGATGGAATACTTACTGAAGACGTCCGTGATGACTAAAACGTTCTCCACCCCCCCCGACGTGGGCTCCAAAAGCGTGAAATCCACAGCTACCACTTCGTTGGGCCGAGATGCCAGTAGGTGGCCCATATGCGCGGCGGCTAGAGGAGGCTCCCCTTTGGACTCTTGGCACCTAAGGCACTTTTCACACCATCGGCGCACCTCCGCAAACATGCGGGGCCAGTAACACCGTTGCCCAACCAACTCCAGTGTTCGATTAATCCCCTGGTGGCCATGGTGCTCGTGGAGCTGGTTTAGGACCTCTGATTGCAGGGCAGCCGGCAAAACCAGCTGGAGGCACTCATCACGGCCACTGGGGTGTAGCACTCTCCGGTAAAGGACTCCATCGTTCTCCACAAACCGTTTCCACTGCCGCAACAGGATCAAGGCCAAGGGTGACAGAGCTTCCCGTTCCTCACGAGTAGGCCGCCGACGCGCCTTCCAGAAGGCCAGAATCGGCTGGATAACAGGGTCTCCTTCTTGCAGAGCGCACAGGTCCGGCAAAGGGTAGGAGGGCAGCACCGAAACAACCAACTGAGAGGCGGTGATGCTACCCCCCGGGACAGCGGCCGGTTGCAGCTGACCACCGGGGTCGCTTGCTTGCAGAGTGCGCAGAACCGGCAAAGCGTGGGGGAACAACCCCGAGACACTGGACTGAGAGGCGGTGCCGCCATCTCCCTGAGCCGCTACCTGTTGCAGCAATCTAGGGACCGCTGTACCCGGAACCAGGTCACTCACGTCTTCTTGGTCTGGCTGATTCTGCCGCGACAGGCCGTCCGCATTACCGTTAGATTTACCCGAGCGGTACTTTAATTCAAAATCAAATGATGCAAGCTGTGCGGCCCACCGGTGTTCGACCGCCCCGAGTTTGGAAGTAGTGAGGTGACTCAGGGGGTTATTATCAGTGTACACGACACACTTCTGGCCCAAGAGATATTCGCGAAACTTCTCGGTGACGGCCCATTTTAGGGCGAGGAACTCGAGCTTCATAGAACTGTAATTGTTCATATTCCTCTCTGTAGGTCTTAACGTTCTACTGGCGTATGCCACAGGTCGGACTTTGCCGTCCACCTCCTGCGAGAGGACCGCGCCCAGTCCGCAATGGCTGGCGTCGACCTCAAGAATAAATGGGCGGCTAAAGTCTGCGTACGCCAGTACCGGCGCCGACACGAGCCTCCCCTTGAGTTCCTCAAAACTTCTTTCGCAATCCTCTGACCATGCATCAAGAAACTGCTGCCCCGAGGGCTGACGGGAACGGCTCCCGTTCAAGGTGGCCACCAATCGATGCAACGGCGCGGCCAGCTTTGCGAATCCTTCGACGAATCGTCGATAATAGCTGGCGAAGCCTAGGAATGATCGGAGCTCCGACACATTGGCAGGTCGCCGCCATGTGGCCACTGCCTCCACCTTGCCAGGGTCGGTAGAGACACCGTGCTGAGAGATCACATGTCCCAAGTACTGAACCTCCGGCTTAAAGAACGCGCACTTCCCTAATTTAGCCTTCAGCCCCTCCGACTGCAACCGGGTCAAGACCATCTCCAGGCGCTGTAGATGTTGCGCCACGGTGGACGAGAAGATCACGATGTCGTCAAGATACAGTAGAACGGAATGACACTGTTGGTCGCCGAACATACGTTGCATTAATCGTTGAAATGTACCTGGTGCATTGCACAGGCCAAAAGGCATTCTGTTCCATTCGAACAACCCGAAGGGGGTACAGAATGCCGTTTTGGCCCGATCACCTTCTGTCACGGGGACTTGGTTGTACCCACTGGCTAAGTCCATCGTAGAAAACCAGCGGGCACCTGCCAACATGTCCAATGTCTCCTCGATCCGAGGAAGCGGAAAGGCGTCTTTCCGAGTTCGGGCATTTAACAGGCGATAGTCGACACAGAGTCGCAAGCTCCCATCCTTCTTCCGGACTAGAACAATGGGAGAAGCGAATGGACTACTGCTTTCTCTGATGACCTTCGCCTGGAGGAGCTGGTTGATATGGGTTTTTACGGCCTCGTAGTCGGAGGGGGCAATGCGCCTGTAACGCTGCCGGACCGGTGTCGGATCCAACAGCGGGATGTCGTGCGAGATTAGGGAAGTGCAACCCAAGTCGCCCTCATGGGCGGAGAAGACCGAAGAGTACCTCAGAAGCAGGGCCCGGACCTCAGCCTGTTCCTCGGCAGGCAGGGGTAACAAGTCCACTGCGCGGATTTGTGTCTCCAAAGGCGACGGGGCAGGCGCCTGAGGGTCAGTAATGGCGGCCACGGAACGGACCTCCACCACGTCCCGTGGCAAGCTGATGATCGACACAGCATTCACCTGTCCGAGTCTAGTACGAGGGTACAGCAGGACGTCCGTACAACCGACGTTAACTACAGGGATCTGCACCAAGCCACGGGTCACCTGCACCAAGGCAGGGGACACCAGCAACCCCCCGGGCAACCCCCGGTCCGTCGGCTCAAAGAGGGTTCCAAGTCCTGAATGTTGCTCAGGGCAGGTGGCAGGAATCAACTTCATGGTCCCCCCCGGAACCCGCCATGGCGCACGGCCCCGGACATTCACCACGCCGCTGGTCTCGGGGGTGGGCCGGATTTCAGCCTGATGACAGTGTTGCAGCGCTTCCAGCACCGGTCGAGGGGCAGTTGACACTGATGGGAGATCGAAAAGCGTGGGACCGTGCCGCCCAAAAAGTTCCTTATAACACTTGCCGATAACATTCATACCAAGAACCCCAGGGACCACGGAAGCCGTGCCCCCTGGGGGGTCGCGAACGACCAGAACACCGCAATCAGGCATACTCTTCCCGCAAAGCTCAATATTCAGCTCCAAGTAGCCCAAGTAAGGAATCTCTGGGCCGTTGGCCGCTCGGAGCTGCAGCCAGTGACATGAGCGTAAACGCTCCTGCCCCAAAGATTCGAAGTTGGCAGCGAAGAAACTTTCAGTGACGGTGGACACCATAGACCCAGTGTCAATGAGACAGGGGACCTGAACCCCGCCTATCCGGACGAGCAGATGTGGACAGTTAGAAAGTAACGCCTCGGCGGCATTGGGAGGGTGAAGGGCATTACGTGAGCCAAGAGAGCCCCCCCCCGGACTGTGACTCCTCAGTCCGGTGGGCGTCAGTTTCCCGAGGGCTGGTTCGGTTGGAGGGGCCCATTCTCCGAAAACCCGGAGCCTCTACGGGAGGGTGCTTGTGGGGGCCCCACCACTCGTTCTCCGTCACAATCCGCAGCAATATGGCCTGTCGCACGACAGCGCCAGCAGACAAGGGGTCCCTCCCGAGGAGACCGACCTCGCCTCCGTGGCTCCCCCTGTGTGGCCGCACCCCGAGAAAAATGCTGCAACTGAGCCTGTTGATTTTGCACCATTTCCATGAGCTTCGCCATGTCGGCCTGCAACTTCTCCATATCAGATCTGGTCGGCGCCCCACCACGGGGATCCATGCTTACGGCGCAAGAGGTACCAGGGACCCCAAGGGAGCGATCGAGTGAAGACAAGGAAAAGCTACGCGGCCGCTGCGGTTCGGCGGCGCCCTCCCGTTCCCAACGCATGGCTTCCTTACGCACCGCGATCAAAGTGGCTAACGGCGTGGTCCGAATGAAACTCTTCAAGTGACGACGCAAGGCACCCTCGTTAACATGCTCCACAAACTGGTCACGCAGAAGAACGTCAGCGTTAAGAATTCCCTCAGGCGCATTTCGTCTAACCTTATCAATAAGGGTCATTAATGCGATTGAAAACTCTAGCAGTGTCTCTCCCTCTTGCTGTTTTCTCGAAAAGAACGCCTCCTGCAAGGCCACGTATGACTGTGGGCAACCGTAAAGCTCCTGTAAAATTTCAAAAATTTTCTCTGGGTTTTCTTTTTCTTCTCTCGGCCTATAGCGGATCTCATCCCGTGCCTCGCCATCCAAGTGATCGTAAAGAAAATAGGCTCTCTCGGCAGCAGAAAAATGGCGCGCCCGCATACATGCCTCCGCCTCCTCCTTCCACGCCTCGATACTTATGCCCCCATTTCCCCTAAACAATGGGCACTTCTTTTCCCTTGGGACAAAGACCAAACGTTCTGTAGCGGGCCCTGCCGGGGCGCTACCATTTACTGTGCTCGTACTTGTGGCCCGCTGGGCGAGGGAGGCCTTTAAGCGCTCATTCTCGGCTCTTACCTCAGCCAACTCATCCCTAACCTCTTGTGCGTCCCGCGACATGCTGCGGAAACCGATCAAGACAAATTTGGAAAATGCAAAAACTCACAGGGATGGCTGGTCCAAATCCCGAGAGAGGGGCGGTCTCCCAACCTCGGCTGCTGCTCCGCTTCTACAGGAAAAACACAAACTCACAGCGCTTATTCAGTGGTGCTCTCACTTTCAACCAACCACATACATACACTCATTCAACCATTGACCATATGACAAATTTCTATTACAAAGAGTGACAAAACAAAACCTAAAAAAATGAAACCAGTGTCTCTGCTCCTATGCCAATCCTGCCCGACTATAAGCCAAAATGTAGTGGGCGAGACCGTTACAGGAAGTAGTTCGACTACGCCACCCCCGGGGGTGGAGCCCCCGGAGGAAATGAATTAGGGGTAGTTACAGATGCCCCGGACCAACACACAGTGTACCCGCACAATAGATTACCAGGCAAACACAGGTTCGTGCACAATGGAGGCAGAGACAGTGGTGACAATTAATAATTCAAATCTTTATTATTATTTTCAGTATAAAAATAGGTTGGTCACTCTTTGCAATAAATATAAAAAGTTACTCACAGTTGATAAAGTGCAGGGGTGGGCGTGCTGCCACCACACCCGCGGATCTGTAAACACCTGCCCCAAAGTATGTTCGCTAGTTCACAATAAACAACACACCTGGTAGGCCCAAGGCCTTAGAACCCACACTCAGGTTGTCAGACTGTGCCACTAGGGGCTGGCACGGCTAACACAATAGGGCAAATGGCACACCTCAGGATTAACAAAAGAAAAAGTAAAGAAATAGTTCACAACAAACAGAAATAATTCACGGCAAACAGAAACCACAAGAAATCATAGCAAACCATGCAAAATAAATCAAAATCCAATTAACACATGCAGTTAAATAAGAAATTAGATAATTGAATGAAATAATGAAAAAAAAGGAAATTAGGCACAGCAAACGAAAGAAAACGAAAATCAAAACATGAAGTAAACCAACCCCAGAGACTCAGCTCAGTGCAGTCCCCTAGGTATCCCCACACACACTCACACGCACCAACGTACACACACGCACACACACGGTGGAATGGCTCACCACCAGCTCACACCGAGCCGAGCGCCCACACACACACACACACACACACACAAACGTCCAATTTCCCGAGGCCGGAGCAGCAGCCGAGATACGGGTTCCCGGCTTCCAGAGGCACCACACAACCGGGGCTAAAAGTCGCCGCTCGTGCACCTAAACGCGTGGTGTGTCTGACCACGGCCACACGGATACAACCCGGAGATGAGGGTGCACCGATGCGCGATTCTCACAGTCGGAGTGCCAATACAGAGGTACACGGCCGAGGCGCCGGTAGCGACCACACGCGGCGTGCAGGAGACGGGAAATGCGCAAGGTAACCGTTGGTATTGTCCACCGAAGTCCTTGCCAGTGGAGAAGCAAGAGATCACTCTAGCCAAGTAAGAGACGCCAAGTTGGAATCACAACGAGGACAAGAAATGGTCCACATCTCCTAGATCTGAACTGGACACCGCACTCCTCTCGACGGCGAGGGGAGAAGCAACCACAGCATTCGCCGGTGGCGATGAAACGCGCAAAGGGGGACTTTGCAGGCTTACCGAATACTAGCCACTGGCAGTGTTTATGAAGAGACTTCCCATAAGCCTCTACGAGCGGCGTGGTGACGTGTGCTGCAGCGTCAGACTTCCCTTAAAGGAGCAGCGCTCCATTACAATCGCATGTCCTCTGAAACTTGAAAAATCTAAAGGTACATGGAAGTTAATCACATGCAACATCTTACGTAAGTACAGAATAACTTTTAACTTAAAATCTCATCTCTGATAGTGACTGTATGGAGTTCTTGGAAATGACAAAAGGAACAATAGTGGAATCTGTTGAAAAAGTATATTGCCATTACTGAGCTGACAAAAGCGTCAAATTTTGCTTAGGACCCCCTCAATGATTTGAGCCTAGTAGCCCAACGGAAATATTAAATTTTGTTATCAATCAAGTAAATAATCCATGTACACAGCCCCGTAACTAGCATTGAGGACACAGAGGTCATGACCTCCGAGAGTTTTTTTTTTTATTCGGAGAAATTAAAAAGAAACTAATATATGATGAAAATCATTCTGACTTTGATTGGTGTAAAGATCTAACCTGGTTGTCACGCGATGGTTGTTGGAACATTGACAATCGCTTAGCTCTGGAAAGGCGCGGGTGTGTTCGATCCTGATTGGAGAATTCACGTGGCTTTTTTTGAATCACTACTTCACCACTGACTTGTATATACCCCGCCCCGCGATCTCGCCCCGCGATTCTGATTGGACCGACCATGAAATATTGGATGCCGTTCGGGCTCGTCTAAGATTTCCAGACCCTCGTGCGAGCTCACAAAGTTTAACGAAGATGCACGAAGCAGAAAGGGTCTGCGTGAGAGCCAGGCTAGTAAAGATCAGCATGCATTCCAATTTGTTTGTTTTTTTAAATGAAGTCCACTTTGTAAAATCACGTCATTTCAAAAACCGACAGCCGACCCTGCTCTGAACACCACAAGATAGAACTAGGCTTTAGGATAGTCTGCTCAGAATTCAGTTTTTAGTCGTGGTTGTGGAATATGGAAAAAAATCTACTCTGAAATAAACTAAACTCAGCTTCGGAAAGCCAACAGGTCAGGGGAAAAGAAAGAGAGATTTTTGGTGAGTTCACCAGTAAATATACAGTATATCACCAAAGTGAATACACTCCTCACAGTTTTTGCAGATTTGTGAGTATATCTTTTCATAGGAAAGCATTACAGAAATTTCACTTTGACACAATGATTAGTGACCTTTTAACAACATATTTAACCGCTTAAATTTCTTGCTCACTCAGAAAAAAACAAAATATAGCCATTAATGTTTGAACATGTAGGCCTACTCACAACAGGGTGTCATCATGCTTTAGCGTATGTATCACACGCTAGTGCATTCAGCGTGTTGGTGCGACGCATTTTGAAGTTAAAGCGTGCTCCTCAACGCAACGGCAAAGCGATTTCATGCACTTTTGACACGTGACAAGGTTTGCGCAGTTTTCCTGCCGTGTCGGCGATTTTGTTTTGTTACAGCGCATTTCTGTAACTAAACGCAAATATGCTTTGCTGTGCCCTAACCAAAACCACCCCTAAACCTAACCTGTCAGTAAAGCAATGTTTCTGCTGCTTTACTTTTGCCAAGAACAGCGAGATTAGGCGAATTTCTACCTAAATTGTGCCTAAACCAAAACCACCCCTAAACCTAACCTGTCACAGGGCGTTGTGGAGCATGCTTTAACTTGGAAATGTTTATTGGACACACGCGATAGTGGGTTCAAATCAGCGTGTCATAGATACGCCTATGCATGATGACATGTTGTTCACAAAAGTGAGTACACCCCAGATGAAAATCCGGTAGAGACGGAGCTGTGTTGGCTCGAATCGTCTCGAAATGAAACGAAATGAAAAGGGATGAAAAGGGAGGTCATCAGTGTGCGTTTCAACCTTTTTTTGCATTGAACTTTTACATTTTGAGTCTGCATCTGGCTTAAATAGATTGGTGTGAGATTTGAATGTAATCCCATGGAGAATATCATGATCTGCTTCAGTAGTCACAGTGCATGTTGACATGCATGTTTCTTTTAGGTGTATTTCAGATTACCAATGTTGACAGCATCCATGCATCCCCAAACCATGTCAGTCCCACTACCATGCTTAGCTTTTGATAGGATACACTTTTTTTTGTAAAACTCACTTGTTTACTACCACACATGCTTGACACCATCTAAAGCAAATTTGTTTATCATGGTCTCTTCAGATCACAAGACATGGTTCCAGTGATCCATATCCTTGAAAAAGTAGAGGGCTGGAGGGCTGCGGCGTTCAAGTGGTAAAACTGGTGGTGGTTTGAAGGTGCTCTTTGGCCAAGACGTAAAAAATATCAAAAAAAGGCAGGACGCCAAGGCACTCTTCTAAGATAAAACCGCTTTATTAACAAGGCTAGTTCATGTTTGAACTTAAATAATTAAAAATACTGCCACTGCCAACATGTTTCGGCCGCTACAGGGCCTTCATCAGGGCACAAGGTGAATCAAGCAGTGTAGCACACAAGAGTCTCAAACACACTAATCAATCAGCTGATTGACTCAAGGTGATGTAGGCGGAGTCTGCTCCTGCAGAGCTGCAAGGTACATACTAACAACCACAACAATAGAAAAATGCCAGTGGCAGTCTTAAAAATGTTAAATACATGAAGAGTATCACATTACTGGAAAGAAAAACAAAAAGACATTACAAAGCTCGATGGTTCAAAGAAAAGATATCATATCTATATTGTCATTAAGACCAGGGAAACGCATGGCATTAAGCCTATGTATCCAGCGGCCCTCTTTCTGATTCAACATCTTCTGTCTGTCTCCTCTTCTAGGAGAGAGAGGGACATGATCAATACCTAATGCAGAAAAAGTTGCAAGATTATCATTATGCATGTCCTTAAAATGTTTTACCATGGCATAGTCATAGTTTTTAACTTTAGCAGCATATCTATGCTCAGCAAGTCTATCCTGAAGCCGGCGTTTTGTCCTCCCCACATAGAAAGCAACACACTGCGAGCATTTCAAAATGTAAACAACATACTCAGTTTTGCAATTAATGAAATGTTTTGTTGTGTAGGTTTGCTGTGTGACAGGGTGAGTAAATGTTTTAACCTTTGTCACAACATCACAAATGCTACAATGGCCACACTTAAAGGTGCCGTTTGGAATTTTTGGAAGCCAAGTATTTTGTGGTCTCGCAGGGAGGTGACTGTGTACTAACTTATCACCCAGTGTAGGAGCTCTTTTGAAAGAGAACACTGGGGGATCTTGAAACACATCACTTAATAGATCATCACATTCAAAAAGGTGCCAATTCCTTTTGATTATCCTTCGTATTCCATCAGCCTGAGTACTGTAACATGTGGAGAAGTAAACTCTCTCTTTATTTGTAACCATAGGCTTTCTTTTAAGTAGCGACTGACGCTCTAAGGAAGTTGCTCTACTAAGAGACAAATCCAATGTTTTTTGGGGATAGCCCCTTTCTTTGAAACGGCCATACATTTCTTTGCTTTTAACCCTGAACTCCTGATCATTATTGCAAATTCTTCGTAGTCTCTGGAATTGACCGAAAGGAATATTTTTAACCAGAATAGGTGAATGAAAACTTTTTGCATGGAGTATGGTATTTTTGTGTGATTCTTTCCTAAAAATTGTAGTGTGCAAATAGCCATGTTCATCTTTGTAAATTTCTAAATCCAGGAAATGAATTTTATGAGAATCAAACTCAAGAGATAGCTTCACATTAGGATTGGCTGAATTCAAATAGCTATGAAATAGTAACAATTCTTCTTTAGTGCCATTCCACCATAATAAAACATCATCTATAAATCTCGTCCACCAAAGTATCTTATTTTTAAATTCATTTCTCTCATTGAAAACAAAATCCTCCTCCCACTTGCCCATAAATAAACCTGCATAGGAGGGGCTAAAACAGGCCCCCATGGCACACCCTTTGACTTGTTTATACACTTTATCCTGAAATAGAAACACATTATTGTTAAGTGTCCATTCAGTTAATTGTACCAAAAAATCAGTGGGGGGACTTTGAGGTTGGGGTCGTTGATTCAAAAAATGACTCATTGCTTCAAGGCCCTGTGCATGGTCAATGTTCGTATAGAGGGCCTCAACGTCCATTGTTACCAGTAAAGAATCTGAGCCAATGAAATTGTCTTCTTCAATTTTACACAAGACGTCTGTCGTGTCCTGAATAAAAGCCGGTAGAGTTGGAAGTAATGGCTTAATAAAGAAGTCTACATATTTTGAAATAGGTTCTGTGAGTGTCTCATTGCCTGAAATAACAGGCCTTCCAGGTGGATTAGACATATCCTTGTGCACCTTAGGTAAAAATCTATTACTCCTTTCAGACCTAAGTCTGTTTTTTGCCCTATGATACAGAACACAACTCTTAACACTTTTGAGAAAAAGGTCAATTATGAAATTGAAAAACTGTTGTCTAGGACGGACAAAGGTCATCCCAACTTAACAAAAGCAGAACGGGATGCACTAAAGGAACTTTCAGAAAACAAGAACTTTGTGATTAAAAAGGCCGATAAGGGAGGAGCTACAGTGGTGTGGGGTTATGAACAATATATTCAAGAAGCGTCAAAACAATTGGGTGACAAAACATTCTATATCCCTCTGACCAGTAACCCTATTCGATCATTAACACTGGACCTCCAGAACATTCTTCTTGAGGCCAAAGATGCAAACTTGATCTCAACTCAGGAGTTTGATTTCCTTTTCAGACCTGACTCGCGCATGGCAACCTTTTACCTTTTACCTAAGGTGCACAAGGATATGTCTAATCCACCTGGAAGGCCTGTTATTTCAGGCAATGAGACACTCACAGAACCTATTTCAAAATATGTAGACTTCTTTATTAAGCCATTACTTCCAACTCTACCGGCTTTTATTCAGGACACGACAGACGTCTTGTGTAAAATTGAAGAAGACAATTTCATTGGCTCAGATTCTTTACTGGTAACAATGGACGTTGAGGCCCTCTATACGAACATTGACCATGCACAGGGCCTTGAAGCAATGAGTCATTTTTTGAATCAACGACCTCAACCTCAAAGTCCCCCCACTGATTTTTGGTACAATTAACAGAATGGACACTTAACAATAATGTGTTTCTATTTCAGGATAAAGTGTATAAACAAGTCAAAGGGTGTGCCATGGGGGCCTGTTTTAGCCCCTCCTATGCAGGTTTATTTATGGGCAAGTGGGAGGAGGATTTTGTTTTCAATGAGAGAAATGAATTTAAAAATAAGATACTTTGGTGGACGAGATTTATAGATGATGTTTTATTATGGTGGAATGGCACTAAAGAAGAATTGTTACTATTTCATAGCTATTTGAATTCAGCCAATCCTAATGTGAAGCTATCTCTTGAGTTTGATTCTCATAAAATTCATTTCCTGGATTTAGAAATTTACAAAGATGAACATGGCTATTTGCACACTACAATTTTTAGGAAAGAATCACACAAAAATACCATACTCCATGCAAAAAGTTTTCATTCACCTATTCTGGTTAAAAATATTCCTTTCGGTCAATTCCAGAGACTACGAAGAATTTGCAATAATGATCAGGAGTTCAGGGTTAAAAGCAAAGAAATGTATGGCCGTTTCAAAGAAAGGGGCTATCCCCAAAAAACATTGGATTTGTCTCTTAGTAGAGCAACTTCCTTAGAGCGTCAGTCGCTACTTAAAAGAAAGCCTATGGTTACAAATAAAGAGAGAGTTTACTTCTCCACATGTTACAGTACTCAGGCTGATGGAATACGAAGGATAATCAAAAGGAATTGGCACCTTTTTGAATGTGATGATCTATTAAGTGATGTGTTTCAAGATCCCCCAGTGTTCTCTTTCAAAAGAGCTCCTACACTGGGTGATAAGTTAGTACACAGTCACCTCCCTGCGAGACCACAAAATACTTGGCTTCCAAAAATTCCAAACGGCACCTTTAAGTGTGGCCATTGTAGCATTTGTGATGTTGTGACAAAGGTTAAAACATTTACTCACCCTGTCACACAGCAAACCTACACAACAAAACATTTCATTAATTGCAAAACTGAGTATGTTGTTTACATTTTGAAATGCTCGCAGTGTGTTGCTTTCTATGTGGGGAGGACAAAACGCCGGCTTCAGGATAGACTTGCTGAGCATAGATATGCTGCTAAAGTTAAAAACTATGACTATGCCATGGTAAAACATTTTAAGGACATGCATAATGATAATCTTGCAACTTTTTCTGCATTAGGTATTGATCATGTCCCTCTCTCTCCTAGAAGAGGAGACAGACAGAAGATGTTGAATCAGAAAGAGGGCCGCTGGATACATAGGCTTAATGCCATGCGTTTCCCTGGTCTTAATGACAATATAGATATGATATCTTTTCTTTGAACCATCGAGCTTTGTAATGTCTTTTTGTTTTTCTTTCCAGTAATGTGATACTCTTCATGTATTTAACATTTTTAAGACTGCCACTGGCATTTTTCTATTGTTGTGGTTGTTAGTATGTACCTTGCAGCTCTGCAGGAGCAGACTCCGCCTACATCACCTTGAGTCAATCAGCTGATTGATTAGTGTGTTTGAGACTCTTGTGTGCTACACTGCTTGATTCACCTTGTGCCCTGATGAAGGCCCTGTAGCGGCCGAAACATGTTGGCAGTGGCAGTATTTTTAATTATTTAAGTTCAAACATGAACTAGCCTTGTTAATAAAGCGGTTTTATCTTAGAAGAGTGCCTTGGCGTCCTGCCTTTTTTTGATCCATATCCTTGGTCTGTTCATCTCTCTTGAGACCAAGATAAGCAAATTTGCCTTAGATGGTGTCAAGCATGTGTGGTGGTAAACAAGTGGGTTTTACAAAAAAGTGTACCCTCTCAATAGACGCCCTTGACATTAAACATGCCCCTTCTCAGGCGTTGTCTGCAACCATCGTAGGGGTGGATGGATGTGTCTGACCACCACAGCCACCAAAAGGAGTTGCCTGATAAATTGTTTTCACTTACAAAGTTTAAAAAATCCTCGTTTTCAACCCCAGGGCCCCCCTTGCTCTACTGGTGAAGTGTTGAGCAATTTCAGGGTTGTTAAATGCTTGTATAATATCAAAGACGTCCTATGCTAGTTGTCAACATAGCATCCCTGTGCTATATGACAACAGGTCTGGCTAGCAGCTAGCTCGTCTTGGCTCCTTTACACCTGCCGTATTTAGTCAGCGACTTAAGACTTTTAAAGCTTCCAAAATGTTTAATATCAAGGGCCTTCTTTTAAGTGTCCCTAAAGTGATGAGTCAGTTCAAGCCCTTTAACGGTTCAAAAGTGCTAGGTCATTTCAAATTGTTTGATCAATTTGTGCATTAATGCATCAATACTTGGGAGATATTTAATTCAACTTACTAACGTGCATTATAATTTGTTGTGTTTACTGCCAAATACATGCATCCATTCAAAATCCAAATCCCAAATGAAAAATCCAAGCAAGATTTTAAAGCCAGACTCAGTTTTATTAATTTGCAGTAATACAATTACAGATATAACAAAACATTGCTCTCTGTATATGATAGTAGGAGATTTTTGCTTTGCAGCTAAAGTTACAACACTCCAACAATGACTTGACTTGGACTTGACTTGACATAGCCTGTGACTTGACTTGACTTGACTGGCCCGAGAAAAAAATACTTCTTGGGACTTGCTTGGCATTTGAAAATTAAGACTTGAGACTTACTTGAGACTTGCACATGTGGGACTTGGTCCCATCTCTGGAAGTACTCAATGATTACTGAGCTAACTGTAATAAAACTTGTGACACAAGTACTAGTTGAGGACTCGTTTGGAAATTCTGGAGAAAATCAATTTACCTCTGCCTACATACTACACACCTGTACTTAGAAATCATTTCCTATATTTCATTTGAACTGAAGATATATATTGAGTTATTTGTAATGTCATCCTTAAGATGACTGAAACGCACTCACTATATGCACAATAGTGCAGCAGTTAACCAAAACAATCGTTCAGTTTGTGATACAAGCATGAAAATTGGTATACATATAGCCAAAGGTCTTCCAAAAAGATCTGGATATGGAGGCATCATGAGTTTTCAACATGGTGCCCATGGCAGCCATTTTTCAAAATGGCCGCCAATAACAGCAGTTTTCTTATGAGTAATGGATATAATGTGATATTTTAGACATATTTACCATTCATACTACTTGGTAAATGTCTTATGGATAATTTAAAAGTTGTCATGAATATTCAAGATGGCTGCCATTTTCAAGATGGCCGCCATTTTCAAGATAGCAGCCGTCACTTTTATGATTGTCTAATATAGGTGATATTGGTGTCAAATCAGTTATTTTTTATGATGCAGAATTCAAATTTGAAACTTTGGAATTGACCAGAGGCTTCCTTTTATCTCACTCTATACTTAATGTACAGTATAGTATCACTGTTTCTTTCAAGAGGGCAACCATATGGCCAAAATCAATATAATTGTAAGAAAATGAGTTATAAACCTACTTTGTTAACATGTGATCTAATAAATGTAACAATTCCTAGCAACAACCAAAACATTCAATGAATGGACATGTCATAGAGTGGATGTTTAAGCACTGCCAGGGCTCACTGGCAACACCACTGCTGTGAAACTTGGCATGGGGTTCAGTGCCAGCTAAATACACTCCGCCTAATAATGCCATAGTATCTGTTATTAATATGCTGGTTGTGGTAATGGTTTAGTGATAGTGTAGTTTAGTTTCATAAATGCTATTTAATGTTACAACCATGTAGTTTTCATTATATGTACAGTAGGTAGATAGCTGCACCTGAATGGATAGGATGTTTTAGTACGAGAGAGCCGAGCCAAGGGTAACAGGGCTTTGAATGACTTTCATATACAGTACAGTAGTTACCCAGATGGTGTACAGATCACACAGGAATTAAATGGAACTGGATAAACGATCACGCTAAGTGTGGGGTAATTATCAGAACCTAGTTGTATCCCATACTTTACCCATAAAAAGTAGTAAAAGTAGTAAAAACAAAGTTTTTTGTTGGATGAGAAAATGTCTAAGAACTTCCAACTTGGAAATTTTGATTGTGAAGGACCATCAATTCTTGCACAGCCATAATGAACAGGAAGCTATATTACATGCCAAGAACACACAGCAGAGGCATTGAGATGTCCTTTGCAATCAAAGCGACCAGAAAAGGGGAGTGGTTTACAGTTCACTTACAGAGCAGTTAATCCAGTTTAATGAACCTGGTCAGTTCCCTTCACCTTTCAGATTGGACTGGATGAGAGTCATGGTATTGAAGCAACCATTGGTTGCAATCAAAAGTGAATACCATCATACATGCAGGTCAAAGTTTGATGAAACCGAGTTGAATAGAGCAAAAAAGCGAGCATGCAGTGAAAGTCCTGATGATGAATCAGAATGCAAATTCTGAAGGTCTCGTCAGGCCCCTGAAATGAGACAAGACATCTGTTTCTTCTGTAGACAGCCTGCTGGCAATGAAGTAGTGTGTGCTGCTGCGTCCCTACTTCAAGACACAGAGTTAGTTGGTCGACTTAGTGTTGGGGACATGGTGGCTATTGAAGCTAAATATCATCCCAAATGTCTAGTAGGTCTCTAAAATCGTGCTATAAAGGCTAATTTAGAAGGTCTTGAAGATAATGTTCATGGACATGCAGCATCAACCTCTGGTGTTGTGTTGGCCGAGTTGGTGCTCCATAGGAGAGACCAGACAACATGATAGCTCAGCACCTATTCAAACTAGCAGAACTTTTCCAGCTCTGCAAGTCACGCATGAAACACCTAGGCATAGAGGTCAATAACAGAGTTAACTCTTCAAGGCAGAAGGAAACTTTTTGCTGAGTTCCCTGATATGCAAGCTTACACAAGGGGAAAAAATGTCCTGATGGCCTTTGAGGAAGACATCAGCATTGCTCTTGCCAAAGCCTGTGAGCTGGATAACAATTAAGATGCTATGCACAATACACATACTGCACTGATTGTCCATCGTCACATACTGAATTTGGTGAGGCCAAACCATTTAATGGCTTTCCCGAAAAAATGTCAAAAGGACTCTGTGCCAAAGCTGTTGCTTACCCTTGTGAACATGGTCCTAGATGGACCCAGCATGAAAGACCAGAAGCAACATCTCCTGCAGCACTCACGATTGTGTTAAGCACAAGCGAGCACCAGACAGCAGTTTTTTCAGACACAATACTGCACAGAGACACCACTTCCATTATACAAAGGACTGATGCTGCATGCCCATTGCCCACACACATAATAGGGAATTTGTAGATGAAATGGCACATCTAGGTTTGATCGTATTTTGTGATAGGGTTCTTAAGCGCTCAACACAGATGAGGAACCATGTCTGCCAGCAGATCCATAGAGAGCAAGTGGTATGCTCTCCACAGTTACGAGGCCATGTCTTTATCACGGCTGCTGTTGACAATATTTACCATAATCCCAGTTCAACAACAGCTAGTTTGTCAACCAGACTGATTGTCATGACTTTCAAATCTCTTCGAGACTTGGTCTGACCAAGAGAATAATAACTAACATTCTCAAACATCATTGTTGACCCACCTCCCTTGGTTTGCTACTTATTGAGGGCAGAAAAGGCTGAGCCAAAGTTTAGTCCCAATAGAACGTCTCTGCTTAAACCATGTCACTGACTTGAACACGCCTCTACCCAAGACCGTTGGAGATGTTCATAGTTAATCGGTTCCCGGCAAAGTGGGTGGAGTTCTCCAGCTAGACAGAGGTCAAGATGTACCTGAACAAGCTCTTTGCCTAGTAGTAGAATCGAAGGTCTTGCGTCATTACGTGGGTGGAGCCTGGGTATTTGCCAACATCCACTCTATTACATGCTCATTCATCAAATGGTTCAGTTGTTGCTGATATAGGAATTGTTATGTTTATTAGATCACATGTTAACAAAATAGATAATAACTTGCACTTATAATTTTGATTTTGGCCATATGGCTGCCCTCTTGAAAGAAACACAGACACTATACTGTACAGTAAGTATGGAGTGAGATGAAAGGAAGCCTCTGGTCAATTCCAAAGTTGCAAATTTGAATTCTGCATCCTAATAAATGACTGATTTGACACCAATATCACCTATATTAGACTATCATACAAGAGACGGCTGCTATCTTGAAAATGGCGGCCATCTTGAAAATGGCGGCCATATTGAATATTCATGACGACTTTTAAATTATTCACAAGACATTTACCAAGTACTATGAATGGTAAATATGTCTAAAATATCATATTATATCCATTACTCATAAGAAAACTGCTGTTGTTGGCGGCCATTTTGAAAAATGGCTGCCATGGGTACCCTGTTGAAAACTCATGACGCCTCCATATCCAGATCTTTTTGGAAGGCCTTTGGCTATATGTATACCAATTTTCATGCTTGTATCACAAACTGAACGATTCTTTTACATTTCGGAGCTAAGCCATTGCACTACAATGCTACTTGAGAAGTTGTAGAATTTGGTGATCTTGTGGGTTATTCATACATATGGAGAGGTCTTGTCCTTAACCCTCTCTCATGCAAATATAAAATATCTATGTTATGGAAATTAGAGGATGGAGAAGCTGCTACCTTGGACACCTTGTTGCACTGACACTTCCCCATTCAGATGCTGAGCGAGCATTAGCAGCAGTCTATTCTCTCCACAGATTTTTTAGTTAAATTATTAGTTTAATTTTAATTCAGGCAAAGTATTAATCTCAAATCGTTCCCAATGTTACATTTGCTGCCAAACGTGTAAGCAAAAACTCACTTATACTTTCACACTATGTAGGCTACATTGTTTTAGGTTCATCGATCTGGTCAAGCAGTCTACCACTGCCCTTGCTTCGTCTCTGCTGCCTTTGGGACTATATTCACATTGTCAGCTAAGTATAATGTCATGCAAAAAACAATGTAATGCATTATACAATATGACGTTAGAAAGATGTTTTTTTTTTCAAGGGCTCTCCTTGGCTAGAATTACAACATACGCTAAAGATACACCATACAAAGTCTGGTGCTTTTGTCACTTTCGTAGCGGTAAAACCCTTAACAGACTCCACTACAAGTGATTATTGATGGATTATTGGATTTTTTAAAGTTATAACATAGGCATAGGATTCCACAGTGTGTAGATGTTATGGCATCAGTGACCCCATGGCCTTGGAGGAGGTTTGTACTATCTGAGTGCTTCTAATTGTTTTTTTGTTTGTTTGTTTTCAAATGAGTTAATGGCCAGTCCACCCAGAGCCCATTCAGAAGGGATGGAGAATACAGGAAGGCCCCTCCCTCGCTCACAGCTTCTCGCAGTAAAGGCCTCTTGGACGGGGCTAATGCTCTGGTTTGAGGTTAGCTCCTCCGTGGTTAGCCGCACAATGCATTGTGTGGTCCTCTGGCATCGGACTCATATCTTCAGCTCTTCATCGTCTCTCTCCCTCTCTCTCTCTCTCTACCTCTCTCTCTCTCTCTCTCTCTCCTTCTCTCTATCTCGCTTCCTCTGCTTTCTCTCAGTTCATCCTCCCTCATTGTCTTTCTTCAGTCCGACTCCCACATCCCTCAGTCTACATTCCTGTGCACCTGTTTACTCCCACCTTTATTAAGACTCAGTTTCTGCCCCCCCCCTCTCTCTCCTTCTCGCTTCCCTCCCCCTTTCTCTCTCTCTCTCCCTCTCCCTCCCTTCCTCCATCTTTCTCCCTGAGCATTTGGCATTTGGCCGTGCCCTCCTTCCATCACTCTGCCCCCCTCTCTGGGGGTTTGAATGCCACATCGTGTGTCCATACCACCACTCATAGAAGGAGAAGCTGTACGCTGGAGTGGGCTGGGGGAGATTGGAGTGGTGGAGAGTGTGGTGGAGAGGGAGTGGGATGGATTGTAGTGAGTTTGAGATGATGGTGCTTTGGTAGTGAGACAATGGTGTGTTGGGAGTGGGTTGGATTGTGCTGGATGTAGGGTGGTGTGGGCTGGTGTTGTTGAGAATGGGTTGGATTGTGCTGGATGTAGGGTGGCATAGGATGGTGTGTTGGAAGTGGGTTGGATTGTGCTGGATGTAGGGTGGTATGGGATGGTATTGATGTGGTGTGATGTTTTGGGGGAGGGAGTACAGTGGAGTAGGATTGAGTGCCGTGGTGTCTTAGGAGTAGGGTGGGATGATGGTGGAATCTGATGGTGTTTGGCAGAGGTGTCAAAAGTAAAATTAAATGGTGTAACATGCCATTATATAGCTGTTACACCATTTACTCCATTGTACCTAATGATGAATATGAACTGTGGGATGATGGAAATGGATTGAGTCTCAGGAGATTGGGATGGTGCTGCGGTGGGATGGTTGGGAGAGGAAGTAGGGTGGAGAGAGCTACCATAGATAATAAATGGTTAAAGAATATGTGACATCACCCATAGCCAATTTTGAACTGCAGGGCGCTGCCGTCCTTGACAATACACGGGCTCACAACCATTTCCAGTATGAGTGCAATTATTATACGGAAAACCCTGCATCCTAGGTGGTCTAAGGTCTGAAGGAACAGGTCGCTACTGTCAATCGTGATGATTGCCACTTGAGAGTTGCACACACAATCGAACCCAACCTGCAATACAACAAAAAATCAAAGGTATTACAAATCTAACCAGTTGAGGTAACTTGTTGTCTATGAGGAGTAGCTAAGTTAACCAGGGCCTGATGTTCTAACTTATCCTACATGTCTCTTGAACAAGGACTTGAACCTAAATCATTAGTGAATTGTATGTAGGTTTTTAAACTATGGGTGAAAATCCACTGGAACACTGACTGACATGGGTAAGCGGTTAGGGCATCAGACTTTTACAATATCCCAAATGTTGCCGATTCGACTACCAACCCACTAGGTTGGTGGGTGTTGTAATTAACCAGTGCTCTCCCCCTTCCTCCTCCATAACTGAGGTACCCTGAAGATGGTACCGTCCTGCCGCACAGCTCCCTTGGGGCGCCATTGGGGCTGCCCCCTTGAATGGGTGAGGCATACATACAATTTTGTTGTATGCAGTATTCACTTGTGTGTTGTGGAGTGCTGTGTCACATTGACAATAGGAGTTTGAGTTTCCCAGGTGGGCTTTCTTTTGAGGCATCATGTATGCGGCCAGCACTGCCGTTGCTCTCATGACCCACCACCTCAACAGTTTGTGGGCAGACGTGTCAAATGCAGAAGTTAGAGAGAAGAAAGCTCCCGCTCACTGTTCACATTAGCAGCATTTACTTGCAACATTCCGAAGGTTGAATTGCTTGATGACAGTCAATAGACCAAAACGTTGCAAGTAAACGCTATAAATGTGAAAAGGGTGCTTTCTTGAACAGGGAACTTTCTTGTCAGGTGTTCCCCTCCTACACACGAAGGTGTGCAAGAATTCTACAAAATAGAGGTGTCAAATGCAAAATTGCAATTAAATTCATGATATGAGTACAACACTAGCACATGACATGACATGGTTGTTACACCATTTATTCCACTGTCCCTAATGAGGTAAATAGCCACCAAAACTAAATCCAACCTGCACAGAGTCAGCTGATAGTAATACAAGTACACAGATCTATGGTAAGTCAGATAAGTTACCCGTGATGGAAGGATGCAGTGTTTGCTTTCCTTAGCTTTACTTTTGACAGCTCTGCTTGTGGGATATTCTCTGTTCAAGTTTTCTTCATTTTCTTGGTCAGTGGTCACAACATGCAGACATTTCTTCAGATGCTTGTGTACTGTGTGTGTGTGTGTGTGTGTGTGTGTGTGTGTGTGTGTGTGTGTGTGTGTGTGTGTGTGTGTGTGTGTGTGTGTGTGTGTGTGTGTGTGTGTGTGTGTGTGTGTGTGTGTGTGTGTGTGTGTGTGTGCGTGCGTGCGTTTTGGGTTGGTATCTGTACTGCCTCTGCCCTGTATATGAACGTGTGTGTTGGGGGAAAACACAAGGTTGGTGGTTGGGATGGGACAGGATGGTGTGTGTGTGTGTGTGTGTGTGTGTGTGTGTGTGTGTGTGTGTGTGTGTGTGTGTGTGTGTGTGTGTGTGTGTGTGTGTGTGTGTGTGTGTGTGTGTGTATGTGTGTGTGTGTGTGTGAATAATCCCTTCGTTATCTGCTATCAGGCAGTGCGTCCAGGATCGAGTGC
>NC_085858.1:4996539-5001539 GCF_034702125.1 Engraulis encrasicolus
TGTGCGTGCGTGCGTGCGTGCGTGCGTGCGTGCGTGCGTGCATGCGTGCGTGCGTGCGTGCGTGTATGTGTGTCATGGGAGTGCAGTGGAGTGGGCTCTGGCAGAGCTCCCACAGGCGGATGGGAAGAGCGGACAGGGCCGGTGCTAGTCAGTTTAGGGTACCGGTGCTAGTCAGTTTAGGGCCGGTGCTAGTCAGTTTAGCGCCCTATAGGCAAGAACCCCCTTTCCTTTTCATGCATTTAAACATTTGAATCTGTTATGTAACATAGCATTGTGCATCTCATTCAACACACCTTATCTATTGCCCAGGAATAATCGTTGTCAATGAAAAGTGTAAAGAATTCTTCAATGTTTTATTTCGACGTTGTAATTCTGTGGGACTTTTGGGCATTTCTGGCGCGCCCCAAGACATTATTGGCAGTCTAGGCGGCTACCTTGGCTGCCTACATGCCTAGCGCCAGCCCTGCATAGATGGATGGGGAGAGGAGAGGAGGAGAGGAGGAGAGGAAGAGCAAAGATTACTGGTAGCAGGCCTCTACATATGGACACGAGGAAAAGACAGGAAACATGCGGGAGGCTGGGATTGACTGCTGCTGATGATTATGTGTTTGTTTGGTGTGTGTGTGTGTGTGTGTGTGTGTGTGTGTGTGTGTGTGTGTGTGTGTGTGTGTGTGTGTGTGTGTGTGTGTGTGTGTGTGTGTGTGTGTGTGTGTGTGTGTACGTGTGTACGTGTGCATGCATGCCCCTTTGCATCTGTCAGTGTTTTTTTATCTCTGAATTTGTTTTTGTGTATGTGTTCGTCTGTTCAGATGGATGCAGGGAAAAAAGAACAAAAGGGAGACGATGGGGATGGAGTGTCTTTCTGTCTCCTGTTATATGTGTTTGTCTATCGATGTGTGTGCGTGTGTGTGTGTGTGTGTCTGTGTCTGTGCATGTGCGTCTGTGCGTGTGTGTCTGTTTCCGTCTTTTTGTTTTTTGCAGACATTGTCCAGAGTGGACAAGGCAGACGGACGCCAAAGGCTCAATGTAACACTCAGGGATTGTTATGATTATTTCATTTTACTTCTTTCTGTGTGTATGTGTGTGAGTGTGTGTGTGTGTGGGGGGGGGTGCGCGTGTGTGTGTGTGTGTGTGTGTGTGTGTGTGTGTGTGTGTGTGTGTGTGTGTGTGTGTGTGTGTGTGTGTGTGTGTGTGTGTGTGGGCGTGCGTGCGTGTGTGCATGCGTGTGTGTGTGATTCTCAAAGCATTGGCAGCCGCCATAGTGGCTCTGTCATGCCAATAAAGCCTGTTTGAAATTAATTGAATTGACAGAAGCAGCGGCAGCGAGACAAAGAGGAAAGGAGCCTGGAAGGGCTGAGCTGTACAGAGTGAGAGACGAGACCAGACGAGCCAGGATTGTAAGAAATGGAAAGCTCATTACAAACACACCGCCCCCCTCCCTACACACACACACACACACACACACACGCGCACACACATACACACACACGCACACACTTTCTCTGTGTCTCTCTCTCTCTTTTCTTTTGCGCGCACATTTTTTTTTATAGATCTCCCATTTTGTCTCTGCAGTTTGTTTTATTTATTTGAAGTTAGTGGCTTAATGAGATCCCTAAGGTACTACTGAGGACTGCTGCAAATGAGCAGGAGAGGAGAAGAGAAGGAGGAGAGAGAGACACACACACACTCACACACAGAGCCCGGAAAAAGAGGAGAGGTGAGCGAGAGAATTGGCAACAAAAGACAGAGAGGGTGAATGAGTGAGTTAGAGAGTGAGTGAGAGGGAGTGAAGAAGTCATTGCGAGAGTGAGAGAGCAATTCAGAGAGTGACTGAATGTGTGGGTGAATGGGCGAGACAGTGCCTGGACGAATGAGCGTGAGAGATATTGAAGGTGCGAGTGAGTGAGTGTGTGAGTGAGTGAGTGAGTGAGCGAGTGAGCGAGTGAGTGAGTGAGTGAGTGAGTGAGTGAGTGAGTGAGTGAGTGAGTGAGCGAGTGAGTGAGGGAGGGAGTGAGGGAGGGAGTGAGGGAGTGATTTATTCAGTGTGTTGAATGTAGAAATGCACTAAATGAAAGGATGATAAAAAACTAGATAAAATAAGACAAAAATGAGTGGGGTGAGAGACGGTGGTAAGTTTGGGTGGGGTGAGACAGAGGGAGGAGGAGGAGGAGGAGGAGGAGGAGGAAGAGGAAGGGAGAATAGGAGGAGGAAAGACGGAACAGCTCATACGCAGCTCATGACTGCCATCTGGTGGACCTGTTGTCACACAGCAAGAAAAACATATAAAAACTTATAAAAAATAAAAATAAAGCTTCTTCTTGTCTCTTCTCTCATCTTTTCTATCATCCAATTGCTTTCCCCTTTCATACTTCTATATCGATATTGTTTTGATCTTTGTTCTTCCTCACAACCTTTTGTCATCTCTCTCTCTCTCTCTCTCTCTCTCTCTCTCTCTCTCTCTCTCTCTCTCTCTCTCTCTCTCTCTCCCTCAGGTTTGACAGACGGATCAACCAGACCAGCGGGCGGGACACAGCAGGATGGTAGTGTAGTTGAGGCTGAAGTTAAATGAATCACCGTGAGGCAGCGTCACCGCAGCGCTTGTAGTGGTGGTGGTGGTGATGGTGATGGTGGCAACGGTGAGAGCAAAGGCATCGTAAGCCCGGGGAGCGTGTGTCTGTGCGTGCATCCGTGCGTGCATGCGTACATGTGTGTGTCTGGCATACATGTGTGTGTGGCGTGCACGCGTGCATACGTGGCGTGCATGTGTGTGTGTGGTGTGCATGTGTGTGTGTGGCATGCGTGTGTGAGTAGGCCGCAGCGGCGATGGTGGCGGCGCCCACGGTGCTTGTAGCCAGTGCCAATGTGTGTGTGTGTGTGTGTGTGTGTGTGTGTGTGTGTGTGTGTGTGTGTGTGTGTGTGTGTGTGTGTGTGTGTGTGTGTGTGTGTGTGTTTGTGTGTGTGTGTGTGTGTGTGAGCATCTGATGCCCGGTGCGCTTGGCCAGTCCTTCGTGCCGCGCTAACAAATGGAAAACAGATGCCAAATAAAACACACAGCTTTGGTTTATTGAATCGTTTGGTATTTGTGTGTGTGTGTGTGTGTGTGTGTGTGTGTGTGTGTGTGTGTGTGTGTGTGTGTGTGTGTGTGTGTGTGTGTGTGTGTGTGTGTGTGTGTGTGTGTGTGTGTGCTTGCATGGTCTTTAAACAACACTGATTTTATGGAGGCTATAAAACTATTCTGTTTGTTTTATTTTTTGTGTTTTGTTTTTCATTTCATTTCCATG
Organism: Engraulis encrasicolus; assembly: GCF_034702125.1. Taxonomy (NCBI): domain Eukaryota; kingdom Metazoa; phylum Chordata; class Actinopteri; order Clupeiformes; family Engraulidae; genus Engraulis; species Engraulis encrasicolus. The sequence goes on from NC_085858.1 coordinate 4,999,821, forward strand.
ATCTCTTTGCTGCTGTGTGCCATTCTGCAGGGTTTTGTGTGTGTGTGTGTGTGTGTGTGTGTGTGTGTGTGTGTGTGTGTGTGTGTGTGTGTGTGTGTGTGTGTGTGTGTGTGTGTGTGTGTGTGTGTGTGTGTGTGTGAGTAAGTCTCTTCTCCAGTCAAGGACAAAAGGAGAGGAGCTCCATAAATGTTGGATGATGAGCAGGAGCGGAAGGAGGAGGATGACGATGAGGAGAAGGAGGATGGAGGAGGAAGATGATGATGATGATGATGATGATGATGAGGACGACGACGATGATCATGATGATGATGATGATGATGACAACAATGATGATGATGATGATGATGATGATGATGATGATGACGACGGCGATGATGATGAGGATGATGATGTTGACGACAATGATGACGATGATGATGATACTGATGATGATGGTGATGATGATGATGATGACGATGATATCGATCATCATGAGGAGAAAGTTAGAAGGAGGTGGAGGTAGGGTGGAGGAGTAGGATGACGATGCTGATGAGGGAGAGGAGTGTGTGCTTGTGGAGGAGGGAGGAGAGTGAAGGTGAGGAGGTGGAGGGAGGAGGAGGGATGGACAGACGATGCTGACTCTCTGGCAGTAGAGGAGAGGACGGAGGGTGGAGGGAAGAGGAGGATGTGGAGGTGGAAGTAGGTGGAGGATGAAGATGAAGATGAAGATGTGGAGGCAAAAGGAGGGATGAGTGAAGAGGATGATGGTTAGGGTCTGGGGGAGGAGAAGGGAGGAGGAGGAGGAATGTGTGAAGTTGGAGGTGAGAGACGGGGTAAAGAAGGAGAAGGAAGGAGGAGGGTGAAGGTGAGGAGGGAGGAGTGAAGAGGATGATGGTTATAGGGGCTGTAGGAGTAAGGGAAGAGGAGGATGAGGGTGCGGAGGAGGTTGAAGGTGTGAAGGTTAGGGGCTGGAGGAGGGTTCTCCCTGGCAGGGTCAGGGCTATAGGGATGGGGCAAGCAGGGCATGTGCCCCTGTCTCCAGGGCCCTCCCATGTTGGGGTTGGGGGCCCTATTATGACCTTGGCAGACTGTTTGGGGGGGGGGGGTATCAATGTTTTGCCCTGGGGCCCTGTGTGCAAATGTTCCGCCACTGGATGATGGTGCACTGCAGTGTGGCGGGTCGGAGCCCTCCTTAATAAGACGTAATCGGCCTCTTCTCACTGCAACAGCCGTTTTGGTCAGCTGAAGTGGCGGCAATTTAGTGTCATTACTGCTCTCTTGATTAAAATGGCCTCCTTTTCTCCTCGTCCTTCCATCAGTCCGCCTTTCATGCTACTGCTGGATACACTTCCACTTCCTCTGCTCCTCTGGTGTGTGACTCACTGTGTGTGTGTGTGTGTGTGTGTGTGTGTGTGAGAGAGAGAGAGAGAGAGAGAGAGAGAGAGAGAGAGAGAGAGAGAGAGAGAGAGAGAGAGAGAGAGAGAGAGAGAGAGAGAGAGAGAGAGAGAGAGTGAGTGGTCACCGTGTCTGTCTCCTCAGACTAATTGACTCCTCCTTGTGTCTAAAAACCATGGCATGGCACAGATACACCCCCCCCACACACACACACACACACACACACACACAAAACACACCCAGCCCACTCCAAACACACAGACACCACTCCAAGTACTTGTAAGGTGCATCAGGAAGGAGAGGGAGCAGAGGGGGAAAGTTGTCTGTAATATGAGCAGCTTCAGT
>NC_085858.1:5006539-5116539 GCF_034702125.1 Engraulis encrasicolus
AATGAAAAGGGATTAAGGTCATCTGTGTGTGTTTCAACCTTTCAGTACATTGAAATTGTACATTTTGAGTCTGCACCTGGCTAAAATAGATGGGTGTGAGTTTTGAATGAAATCCTATGGAGAGTATCATGATCTGCTTCTGTAGTCACAGTGCATGTTGACATGCATGCTTCTTTAGGTGTAATTCAGATTTCCAATGTTGACGGTATCCATACATCGCCAAACCATGTCAGTCTCTTAACCATGCTTGACTAGCCAGATGATGCACTTTTTGTGTAAAACTCACTTGTTTACCACCACACATGCTTGACGCCATCTAAAGCAAATTTGTTTATCTTGGTGCATGACTTGCCGAATACGGGTCAATTTCTCGGGTGGCAGTGAGGCTTGCATTAGATTAGAGTCCAGTGTGATGCCCAGGAATTCGATTACCTTAACTGGACCTATGTTTTTCTCCTCGGACTGCGCAACACCCAGAGGAGAGAATGCGTTTGAGTGCCGAGATGGAAACGGCGGGCGGGGCGGACGGGGAATCTACCAGGATAAAATCGTCCAACAGATGGAGGACGAATGGAAGCTTATCATCGTTTAGGAGAATCCAACAAAGTGCCTCAGCTAACGTGTCGAATATTTTCGGACTACTCCTACATCCGAAGGTGAGCCTGACAGAAAAAAACAACTTCCCTCTCCATTTAACGCCAAATAGGGGCCACTGCGACGGGTGCAATGGCATAACTTTAAAAGCGTCGGAAATATCCGCCTTTGCGAGCCATGCTACCTCTTTTTTAGAGACATCTACCTGCTTTTTTAATTAAATTAATTGCGTCGTCGATCGTGCTGTAAAACAACAAGAACAGAGGCAGCGGAATTAAGCTGTTGACGCTATCGGCCTGGCCATTGTGAGGGGCGGAAAGGTCGATGATCAGATGTTTTTTGCCTGAATACTTTCGGGTGGCCACGCCTATGGGGTTAATGCGAAAGACGGAAAAAGGTGACTTGTCAAACGGGCCGATCATGAAGCCCTTACTGAGCTCCTTTTCCAACAAGGCATCAACTATTTCTGGCTCTCGTTTTGCAGATAATAAATTTTGGCAAGTGAAGGAGACAGCAGGGAAGTTAGACAAGCCAGCAAAGAAACCGTGAATGAGCCCAGTAATTAAATAATTCACGAAACAGCGGTTGGGATGCTTTTGTAGCGCATGCCCCAGCCTGGGGACATGGACCGGTGTGGATGGTTTTATTGCCTTTGCCTCACGAATCGGGTTCGGCGCGGGCACACCGATTTCGGATGGGCGTCCCCACAGTAACTGCATACATGCAAATATTTACAGTTATACATACGACAGTGATTTTCATTTAAATTAAAGCATATGGGAGAAGCGAGAGGGGTGGCTCGAGGCGCGCCCGTATTCACCTGGGGAGACCTGAGGCTCAAGTCAAGTCAAGTCAAGTCAAGTTTATTGTCAATTTCTTTACATGCACTGGTCATACAAAGAATTTGAAATTGCGTTTCTTGCTCTCCCATGCAGACATAGACTAATCTAGGTAAGGACATAGACAGTATAGACATAGACAGTACTCATACATGGACATAAGACAGTATGGACGTAGACATTGCTCATACAGACATTTAAAGTGCAAGACTGGACAACAGAAGACTTGTAGAGAACATACATTAAGAGGAGGTATTTTGTTGTGCTTTTTCTAAAAGTCCTTTATAGCGTTCTGACATAGTAATAGTAGCATTTGAAGAAAAATAAATAATTAAAAAAAGGTTTATTAAATACACCAGCAGCAGTATGTGTGTGTGTGTGTGTTTGTATGTGTTTTGTGTGCGTGTGTGTGTGTGTGTGTGTGTGTGTGTGTGTGTGTGTGTGTGTGTGTGTGTGTGTGTGTGTGTGTGTGTGTTTAGTGCAGGTAGAAAGTGCGATGTGCGTCTGTGTGTGTGTCTGTGTACCTGTGTATGTGTGTGTGTGTGTGTGTGTGTGTGTGAGTATGAGTTGTGTGTCAGTGTGTGTATGTTTGGGTTTAGTGCAGAAAGTGCGGTGTGCTTGTGTATATGTGTGTGTGTGTGTGTGTGTGTGTATGTATGTGTGCATGTGTATGTTTTGAGTTAGTGCAGGTTGAAAGTTCAGTCACAGATGTAGTAGTGCAGGTGGAATGTTCAGTCGCAGATATGGTGGTGGGGATGAGGGGGGGAGCGTTGTCAGTGGCCTGGCTGGCTAGAGGCTGACAGTGAAGGGAGAGTGGGTTGAGTGTTCAGTATCTTGATTGCTTGATGCATCGTGCTGCTTGCAAGCCTGGTGGTACGGGAACGGAGGCGCCTGTACCTCTTTCCAGAGGGCAGGAGGCTGAACAGTTTGTGTGCAGGGTGGCTTGTGTCTTTGATGATCATCAGTGCTTTCCGGGTGAGGCGTGCGGTGTAAATGTCCTGCAGGGAGGGGAGTGGTACTCCAATGATCTTCTTCGCTGTGTTCACAACACGCTGGAGTGTCTTCCTGTTTTTCTCCGTGCAGCTTCTTCCCCACACTGTGATGCAGCTGGACACAACGCTCTCTATTATTCCTCTGTAGAATGTTGTCATGATGGAGGGTGTAGCACTTGCCGTCTTTAGTTTGCGCAAGAAGTAGAGACGCTGATGGGCCTTCTTCGCCAGTGATGTAGTGTTGGTGGTCCAAGAGAGGTCGTCGCTGATGTGCACTCCAAGGAACTTGGTGCTGCTCACTCTCTCCACAGCATCACCGTCGATGGTCAGTGGTGGCAGTTGTTTTTGGACCCTCTGAAAGTTGACGACAATCTCCTTGGTCTTGTTGACATTCAGCAGGAGGTTGTTGTCTTTGCACCATGGCAGCCAGCAGGTCTACTTCTTCTCTGTAGTGGGTCTCATCGCCCTTAGTGATGAGGCCCACCAGTGTTGTATCATCCGCAAACTTCACTAGATGGTTAGTGCTGTGGGTCGTTGTGCAGTCATGTGTCAGCAGCGCGAACAGCAGGGGGCTGAGAACACAACCTTGCGGAGCCCCCGTGCTCAGGGTCAGGGTGCTTGAGGTGTTATTCCCTACCCGTACTGCTTGTGGTCTCTGCATCAGGAAGTCCAGCAGCCAGTTGCAGAGGGAGGTGCTGAAACCTAGTTTGTGTTGTAATACAGTAATTTGACAATGCAGGTTAATGCAGGTCAGAATGTGAAATACTGCCACCTTGTGGTGCTATGTATGCTCCGTGTTTCAGTTCAATAAATGCTCGTGAAACTTCAATAGGTTATGGGCCCAGTCGGTCCCAGTCAGTTCTAGTAAATAAGCTTAAAACAGTGGTTTTACACGGATTCTGTGTGGAGTACTCGGTGTTGTGTGATTCACAATGGAGGACAGACTGTTTATCGACAAGCTAAGTGGACCAGACAACTGGGCTACGTGGAAATTCCAGATCGAGCATCTGCTGAAAGCTAAGAGTCTATGGGGCATGGTAATGGAGACGGAAACATTAGCACAGGATGCTAACGCAGCTGCACGAGCCGAATTCGCTAGGAAGAAAGAAAAAGCGTTTTCAATGTTCAGGGGTGATAGTGAAAAAAAATCCTGAGCCTGAACTTTTTTCCTGGTCGGGGAGGGGGGGCCGGGGGACGACGGGACATACTGCATATGAGACGTAATGTAGGCCTTATTATTATTCAAACACATTATTCAAACATTTAAAATAATGTTTTCATTTTTGCATTATTTCTATAGTGTTATTCACGAAAACACAGATCATTTCCCTGTTGGTAGGCTACAGCACTTGGCTGAAAGAAACTGACCACCACGTTCAATTCTAGCAGTAAAAACGAATACCAACGTATGCAGTTAGAAATGCATTCTAGGCTTGTGATGTTGCACCAAAGTTATTGAGGTGGGTATTGAACCAATGCAACATTTCAACACCAGAATGCATTTCTGAAAACATGGTGCATATTTTACCACATTGAATTAACTGAAAGCTACATATGTAGCAGCCATACCAAGACAGGTCAGTAGGAGGCAATACTACTCCAAAGTACAGTAACTACACTCTGTCCAAAATAGAGGAGGTGATTACCAATTAATTGAGCAATACTTTTAAATGACATGACATTTGCTGCAAGCTGATAAGTTTCATTTTCATTGGGACATTGCTCATATAACTTGCATAGGCTACTGGACATACGTTTAGATAGCCTACTCGTGGCCCCATGGTCTACCTATAACCACAGATTGTTTAAGGGCTGTGCTATAACCCCTGCCTTTCCGTTGTAGGGAAACGCCCTTTAATTACCGGTACATGATATTTAGGGCACAAGCGCATGATTGGCTACATGCAGGCCCACGTTCACATCGCATATTTCGACTCCACGGATGACAGAACCAGTGGTTATTACGGACAGGACAGTATATATAGCCTGTGTGACTACTGCGCGACTTTCGCATTGGGTTGTAGTCAATTAAAATACATGAAAATCACTCGCGTGTACACACGCCCATTACAATGTACGAGTTGAAAAGATAACAGAAAGCAACAAAAACAAAGTCAGGACCGAATTAAGCTACATGAAAATAGCACAGGGCGTGAAGATAAGATGAACATTCACTGCCCATGTCTAGGTGACACCGTGGTGGCCACATGAACGCAAGCCAAGTATTTGAAGTTCATGAGAGTCTGATATTGATAATTGCACCCTGCCCGAGAGTAGGGATTAAGTAGCCCAGAGCGTGCAGACAATACAACCTGTGCATCGTGCGTGGAATAACTGGATTCGATTACGCAGAAGGGCTACGACAGGGAGCGCGCGAGAGAGAAAGGCTGTGTGAACCTGTGCGAGGCTGTTTGGGGGTTTTCACAGAGCGCGTTGGTTTAGTCAGCATAACTAATATAAACATCTCCCTGAAATCAGTTTGACACGTGGTTTGTCAGGAATGACGCAAAACACCATCCCTCAATCAACAGTAGACCAAAATCCACGAACTCAGCTCACACTAGCCTACAAGGGGTGTAGGCTAACTAGGCTTGCCAAACATTAGCGATCCAAGCATTCCATTGTCATTTGGACATGTCGCAATGGTAGCCGCTATTCCAATGCAGACCACATTTACGCACTACACCTAGAAAAAAAGTATCATGACGGGCATAGCATAGCCTACCGTTTTGAGCATACAGACTTTTTTGAAAGAACGTCTATCTCCATCAAAGTTTGTCAACATTGCGCAGTCATTTAGCGCACATAAATGAGGAAAATAGACGAACCTATTTCAAACATATACTCTCACTGAGCCCGTTTATGCGCATCAATAAGCCGTTTATGGTCAGGTTTTTGGAGTAACCTGCGCAAGGCAAAATCATTCGGGCCCAAGCCAACATGCCACAGTGGGCAAATTAATAACTAAATGGCCTTACCTTCAAACGTTTTCTTGATCACAGAATTTCACTAGTATTCCACTGACATCCACACGGTTCAACACACCCATCACAACTAGCAAGCCATGTGGATTTGTGCTAACAATAGTTGCTAATTTTTATCGGAATCCAAATGGTCTAGACTTGGCCTATAGTGCTTTCTTCCGTTTCTTCAGTATAACGAGATGCCATTTTTGGATTTGCCTCCGTCGACAGTGAAACTATCTGAGAAGGTAACCAGTAGGGGCCTAGAACTCTCTTTACTGTGCATACTGACAGCCAATCTACTTCTCCTTTCACTAGAACTAAAAGACTGCCGCCAGTGCTGTGGTGAGTGACTCAAGAGCAAGACGTAACAAATTGATACATTTTTCAGTAAGATGTCGGGATGATACAATTATGGGCTGCTGCTCATTTGGGTTCCTTTCGCGTCTCTTACAACAGGCTGTTGCGCGCTCATTTATTTTCACCATACATTAATGAAGGCCTACGCGATAGTTTATTATTTTATTAATATTGGGGAAATTATTATTTTATTTTTTTCTACAGCCACGCTACGCCGGATTTCCGGCGCGGCGCCGGACTGCTATCACCCCTGAATGTTGGTGCTTAATGTAAGTACATCTCAACTGTACCTGATTACAAGTTGCCAGTCACCTAAAGAAGCGTGGGATACGCTGAAGGGACATTTTGAGAGAGACACTCTAGCAAATAAATTGTTTCTAAAGAAGAAGTACTTCAGGTGTGAAATGAAGGAAGGAGAAACGATAACCGAGCATTTGAAGCGCATGAAAGAATTAACAGATCAGCTCAGTGCTATTGGTGCTGTAATTGAGGAGGAGGATCAGATTGTGACATTGCTAGGTAGTCTCCCACCCAGCTATGCAACAATTGTCACTGCCCTGGAGACAAAGATGGACAGTTTGACTCTTCAATTCGTGCAGCAGTCATTAGTAAATGAGGAACAAAAGCGAGTGCAGGCAAACGGCAGTACCAGTGTTGCGCCACCAGGTGCCGCCTCTGCGATGCAAACTCAAGTGCGTGGGGATCCACAGCCTGAGGGAATCGACCGATCCAAGTGGAAATGTTTTAAATGTGGGAAAGAGGGACATCTGAAACGAAATTGTCCAAAGTTAAAAAATAAAAATCAAACCCACAAGGCTAAACAAATGACATGTGAGGATAATGAAAATTCTGAAAGTGCAAACGACAGTGCATTTGTTGTCAGAGAAAATCAGAATGAAAAAGTGAAACAGGTCGAATGGCTGATCGATTCTGGAGCGTCAAAACACATGACATGCTCAAAAGAAATACTGCAGGATTACCAGGAATTCACAAAGCCACAGTCAGTGAAACTGGGCGATGGCAGAGTAGTCGATGCACAAGGACTCGGCACTGTAAAAATGAAAATGACTTTCAAAGTGAGTGATGTCAAAGATGTCACAATGTACGATGTGCTGTATGTTCCCAAGTTGTCAGGGAATCTTTTCTCAGTGGGAGCTGCTGTGAAAAAAGGGAATACTGTGCAGTTCAAGAAGGCCCGGTGCTACATTCGTGGAAAAGATGGAGATCTTCTCGGGATGGGAACACAACGATCCGATGGACTATACCAGCTGGACGTGGAGGGGAGTACGCCTGTCCCTCATACAGCAGGAAGTGCATCAGTTGCAGCCAGCCTATGGCATCAAAGACTGGGCCACACTACCATGCTGAAGGAGCTGAAACCTCTGGTGAGTGGAATGGACTTTTCTGCTGAAAAAGAGAACTCCTTCTGTGAAGCGTGCGTGGAGGGCAAGCTGGCTAGGAAGCCATTCAAGTCAGTGGGAGCAATACGCTCAAAGCGAAAACTGCAGCTGATTCATAGTGACGTCTGTGGTCCCATGCAGACTGAATCCATAGGAGGGTCAAAGTATTTCGTGACATTCATTGATGATTACTCAAGATGCTGCAAAGTATACTTCATGAGGCAGAAAAGTGAAGTGCTCAGCAAGTTCAAGGAGTTTGAGAGAACATTCTCCAATGAGTGTGGACAAAGAGTTGCAAGACTGAGAACAGACAACGGTGGGGAATACACATCGAAAGATTTCCAGGAATATCTGAAAGCTCAAGGCATCCACCATGAAATGTCTGTACCCCATACACCACAGCAAAACGGTGTAGCTGAAAGAAAAAATCGGACTTTAGTTGAAGCAGCAAGGAGTATGCTGTCTCATGCAAAGCTGCCAAACATGTATTGGGGAGAGGCTGTAGCAACAGCAGCCTACGTGCAGAACAGGTTGCCCACATCACTTCTAAAGCAACAGACCCCGTACCAGAGATGGAGTGGAAAAAAGCCGAACATCAGTCACATAAGAGTTTTTGGCTGTGTGGCATATGCACATGTTCCAGAAGTAGAGAGGAGAAAGCTGGACAAGAAAGCGGTGAAGCTTCGCTTCGTGGGATATGCCAACAATGCAAAGGGCTATCGTCTGTGGGATGAGGAGAAAAGGAGAATTCTGATTCGCCGGGACGTCATCTTCAATGAGACCGACTTCGACTGGAGACAGGAAGTGGAAGTGTCTTGTTCAGACAGTGATGCTGGCAGTGGTCCTGATGAGAGAGGAGCATCAGTCAACGATGACACACCAGTCAATGAAGCTCCGAGAGAGTGCGGCAGAGTCAGAAAGCCCCCAACAAGATATGGCTATGATGAATATGCAGACACAGTGACTGTTGAACATTATGCAAATGTCTGTAGTGTAAATGAGCCAAGTACACTGAAGGAAGCAATGATGAGCTCTAATGCTAAGGAATGGAAGGAAGCAGCTGATTTGGAGTACGAGTCCCTGCTTGAAAATGATACTTGGGACTTAGTGAAATTGCCAAAAGACAGAAAGCCAATAGGTTCGAGATGGGTGTTCAAAGTCAAGCACCATAGTGATGGAGAAGTGGAGAGATACAAGTGCAGACTTGTTGCCAAGGGTTACTCACAGAAGTATGGCGCTGACTATGATGAAACGTTCTCACCTGTTGTACGATTCAGCTCAATTCGTGCATTGCTGTCCTTTGCTGTTCAGAATAACATGCATGTACACCAGATGGATGTCGTTACTGCATTTCTAAATGGACATCTAGAGGAGGAAATCTACATGGAGCAACCAGACGGGTACGTCAAGCCAGGCCAAGAGCACTTGGTGTGCAAGCTGAAAAAGTCAATCTACGGCCTTAAGCAGTCACCTCGCTGCTGGAGTAAGACTTTCACAGAGTTCATGAAAGATCTTGGATTCAACCAGAGCACATCAGATCCCTGTGTGTTCGTGAGAGCTCGACAGGAGCTAGAGATCTTAGCTGTTTATGTCGATGATTTGATTCTGATCACAGAGTCACTGCAGAGCATGAGTGAGTTGAAAGTTGCTCTGAAAAACAGATACAAGATGAAAGACATGGGTGAGTTGTCTTACATACTGGGCATCTCAGTGATTCAAGACAAGACAAACAAGTGTGTGTACCTTCACCAAAAGCATTACATTGAAGCCGTTCTTCAGAAATACGGCATGGATAAAGCAAATCCGGTCACAACCCCAGCTGATGCAAATGTGAAGTTACAGAAAAATGATGGTGTCAGTAAGCCAGTGAACCCAGGTACCTACCAGTCAATTGTAGGAAGCCTGCTGTACGCAGCAATGGCCACCAGGCCAGACATCGCACAAGCAGTGAGTGCTGTGTCAAAGTTCAACGCTGAACCAAACACTGCACACATGACTGCTGTGAAGAGGATTCTTCGCTACCTGAAAGGTACCGCAAACCTCGCTCTCAAGTACCAGAGGTCAGAGTCTGGAACTTTAGTCGGCTTCTCAGACGCTGACTGGGCAGGAGATCAGGATGATCGTCGTTCTACAACCGGAAACGTCTTCCTACTGAGTGGAGGAGCAGTAAGCTGGCTCAGCAAGAAACAGAACACAGTCGCACTGTCAACTGCTGAAGCAGAATACGTCGCTCTCAGCCAGGCAGCACAAGAATGTACCTGGCTTACACGACTTCTGAGTGATCTAGGAATGGACGTTACACCAACAGTGATTCTGGAGGACAACCAAGGAGCTATTGCCATAGCTAAGAATCCAGTTGACCATTCAAGAACAAAGCACATAGACATTCGGTACCACTACATTCGTGAATGTGTGCAGAATGGACAAATTCAACTGCAATACTGTCCTACAGATGATATGAGGGCAGATATCTTGACCAAGCCCTTACCAAAGCAGAAGTTTGAGTATCTTAGGAGAGAGATTGGACTTTGTGCTGTGTAACTCAGATAAGTACAAGTCGTAGGCCAATGTTAAGTATTGTTAGAGCCTAAGGTAAGACTACTGGTAAGTAAGGTAAAAAATGGCTTGCTAGTATTCTAGTATTACTCTTTTAAGTTTGTTAAAAAGAAGAGGACTTATAGTCTAAGAGAAGAGTCTAAGTTTAATACATCTCCTAAGTGATTTAAGTTAAAGAAAGTAAGACTTAAGTTTATTGTTAAATTAAGTGGGAGTGTTGTAATACAGTAATTTGACAATGCAGGTTAATGCAGGTCAGAATGTGAAATACTGCCACCTTGTGGTGCTATGTATGCTCCGTGTTTCAGTTCAATAAATGCTCGTGAAACTTCAATAGTTTGTCCAGTTTTCTGATGAGTTGTTGTGGTATTATGGTATTGAATGCTGAACTGAAGTCACTCGGCGCAGCCTTGGGTTGTCCTGTGGTGGGCTTAGCCTTCGAGCAGAGGGCAGAGGAGTGGGACGATGACCCGCAGATAGAGCATGTCAACACTTGGTGGCCCGTGAAGTGGCGGCTAATAAGGGACAGATCCACTACGGACCAGTCCAATTTTTGATCGAACCGCTGGATGTAAGTGGCGGCTTTGGCAGAGAACGACTTGTGATAGTCGTAAAAAAGCGTGCCTCCTTAAGACACGGCCAGATCAGCAATGATAGACAGATAAGTGTCTAGTTCGGCTCTGCGGGATGGATGGACCTCGCACATAACGTCCCTATAAATCCCAAATGCCACGCAGAATTCCCCAGAAGAATTTTAACGAGGTTGACGTCGTTACCTGCTGTAATTTGGTTGCGAAGGTTGTTGGAGATTGCAGCAGCGGGGGAGAAGAATGGGGACCCAGATGGTACGGGAACGGCCTCCTCGGGGTGAACTCGGGAACATCCTCTTGGAGCTGGGTAGGTGCGGCGGCGGAGACGGGAGAGGCAGGCGTTGCGGAGACAGCATAGGCAGGTGGAGCAGCAACGCCAGGAGAAATGCCGGCGGTGGAAGCAGGAGAGACACCGGAAAATGGCGTTGTGGACGTCCCAGGGTTCTCAAGAGTGGAAATCCGGGCGTTCATATCGCCGAGGGAGGACTGGATCGTGAACAGGACATCGAGCACTGAGTCGGCGGGTGGAGTGCCTGTGGCAGGCCGTTTTTGGGTGACACCGGCCGGCTCAGTGTGTTTCCGTTTTTGAGTGTGCTTCTTTCCGGATGGTTGGGGTGGTGGGGCTGGCCCCGCGTCGGTGGGGGAGACATCGATTGAGTCGCAAAGCAGAGCAAACAACTCCTCTTGAGAGGCGCCGACCGGATGCAGGATGTTGTTTTTGAACAAGGCCTCCAAGACCTTGGCCACGGGCCAATCGCCGAGGCTGGGAGTTGATGGGTTCCTGCTCGCCAGTCGGGAACTGCGACGCACGGCAGCAGCGGCGCTGGCATCGGTGGATAGATCATCGCCTTGATCCTGTGGTGGCTGGGTGTCGGCGATGGCCTCAACCTGCCAGATTTCGTTGTTGGTGCCTACCGAAGTCGAAGTCATGGCCAGCAGGGAGGTGAGTAGCACAGTAAACAAGATGATTCGATTCATGGAGTTGAGCAGAAGACTAGCAAAAAAACAAGCAGCGTACACGTCAGGGAGAAAGGGGTAGAATTTAAAGGGGCGCGCCACGGTGCGTGGCCAATCGCTAGGGAGGAAAGCTGATCTGCAAAGTTTAAAGGGGATACACCTGGATCAATTAGAGGTGAGGGGAAGGCGGCACGCTTCTTGACTACCATGGCCTGGCCAGAACTAACGTTTGAACACTCGATCTCTGTGAGTTTTTGTCATTGAAACATATAAGTCACACCATTAGAAACCTCAGACATCCCAGATTTCAAATATATATGTAACCAGTGGCAGATAAGCTGCTTGTTTTTCTCGACTACGCCACTTGGGGGCGCTACCCCAAGACAATAACACAGACCCAAAAGGCTTCACAGGTTCGAATGTGCAAAAGTTTGTAAGAATGAGGACAAAAAGGGTACGAATACAATGTCTCTTTATTTTTCTTTTCAATTCAACAATTATAAAAATGGAGTCACAGGGCAATTCTCAATATTTATTTCAAAAATAGAGCAATAGAAAAGTTTAATTTAATTTCTTTTTAAATAGTGTTCATCAGGTACAGATGACAATGACAAGTTACTAAAATCAAGGGGATCGCTATAGGCTACTCCTCCTCACACTCACCAACCACCTGTAGTATAACCTGGAGAAGGAAAGGTTTAGAAGGCAGACTAGACAGGAAAGCCACCACCAGTGCACCCAACACCGCAAGTCACTGCAATACTGCAAAAGAGGGAAGAAAAGCAAATTAAAGACAATACACTGCAAACTTCAAGTCTACTCACTACAAATAAGGAAAATCGAATACACACAGAAAGAGAAAAGGGAGTCTGCTCGACTAGTCCTAAGCACTCCACATGGGAGTCAGGTGGAGGAGAGCTAGAGGGGAGAGGAGCTAGTCCCACTTTAACCTACTGGAGCTGGATTGCTTGCTGAAATAAATCCAAAATTAACAAAGACAATTGGGGAAGAACGTGAAGCCAAACAAACAAAACAAACAAAAAGCAGCAAAAGCGAAGCAGCACAATGCAGCAACACGCAATGCAAACAAAAGACATACAAACACAGAATGACAAACACATCCACACACACACAGTAGTGATTTCACACGCACATGCACGCACACACAAACACTCACACCGAAGACAGCTCCAGCAATACAGGCCTCTCACGCCAACTGGGAGCTGGGACGCACAAACAGCGACAGTATTGCGAAAATAAACAAAGGGCAGCGACAGCAATCACTCACTCCAGGCAAAACAGCAGTAGCGGTTGGGGTTAGACTTCTAAAAGCAAAGGCAGCATGTTAATAGCGTGTTACAGGGATACTTGGCTATAGTGAACATGGCATACAAACTTACCGGTTCGGAGCTGGTCGCGTTGCTTGCCGACTATATATTGGATACACCGTAGGCCTACGTCCGTTTCTGGCATAAGCACACACGTTTCCTGCACGGGTACAAACAGGCATTAGGCTCACTGCTAGCGCTATCTTAGCCGACAAGCGTGAAACATTGGAAACTTACCGAGTTTCCACAAAGTAAGGTGGCAGAGGTAAACAACTGCCCAAACGGCAAGTGAAGCGACAGTGAAGTGACAGCACAGCCTTCACGCTCCGAATGACCGAAAGGAGCTTAAGCAATGCACCGATCTGTCGAGAATGAAATCGAATGAGAAACTACTATTAACTGAAATGCCCAAGAGAAGCAGTGGAAGAGGGAAAAGTAAAAACACGCACCTGGCATAACCGCATGAAGCGACTGCAACCCAACGCTGTTAAAGTGGTAGTTCGCTATTTTAGACATTAAGCCCTGTTTGTGTGACTTCTGGGGTGAAGTAGAGATGTTCTCATCACAATTTTGACATTTGGTGCTGAACGGAGCATTTGGGTATCCAAGACTGCAGCCCCCACACCTTTACATTGACTCCAATAGAGCACTCAAGCAATCGATTATAAAATGGCATTAAACTTTTGTTTGAGAAGACATGGAACTCACCGTGTGGTCAGTGGTAGACAGCGATAAATTGACCCGAAAATTGCAGCGAAATATGCCTTCTAACTGTTGTTTAGCATTTGGCGGACCTATTTTTCCCCAGACGCCGTTGAATAGCAGTAGACATCCAGCCAGTAGGTAGCGATAGTGTGTTGTTTAAGTAGACATCAAGGAGCGAGGTAGAACGGCTATCTTTGAGCGGGACTGGCTACAAAAACTACAGCTTGCATACAAACCATAGATAGTAACGTAAACAAACGCACCCCCATTTCCGGTCGCGCGGAGAAATACTAGTCAAACCAATACAATCAATGAAGACGGACAATAATGAATATATCTTCTCTGGAAGCGTATTTCGCGGTGATTTTCGAGCCAACGTATCGCTGCCCACCTCTGACCACTCGGTGAGTTTCATGTCTCTGCAAACGAAAGTTTAATGCCATTTTATGATCGATTGCTTGAGTGCTTCATTGGAGTCAATGTAAAGGTGGGGGGCTGCAGTCTTGAATACCCAAATGCTCCGTTCAGCACCAAATGTCAAAATTGTGATGAGAACATC
Source organism: Engraulis encrasicolus (assembly GCF_034702125.1). Taxonomy (NCBI): domain Eukaryota; kingdom Metazoa; phylum Chordata; class Actinopteri; order Clupeiformes; family Engraulidae; genus Engraulis; species Engraulis encrasicolus. The sequence continues at coordinate 5,020,383 of NC_085858.1, forward strand.
TCTACTTCACCCCAGAAGTCACACAAACAGGGCTTAATGTCTAAAATAGCGAACTACCACTTTAAGGCGACAATGCAGCGCAGCTCGCAACGAGCTGCAAGGAGAAGGGAATGTGATCACACACGGCCCAAAAACAATAAACCTCATATCAAAGTTTCAGATACTTACCAGAAGCGGATATCAGAGAGGCACAGCCAACTCTTCGGAGCCCAACAGATCCAACGCAGCTGGCTACTACTAGCTCGAAACAAGCCCGAAGTCCGGTGTTTAAATAGGACCGGGTGGAACGCTTCACCACTCACAATGGTTCCGTCTCCATCCGCACTCACCCGGTTACATATATAGGTAGCACTTTACAATAACCTTCCGCTATAAACAGTTAATAAACAGTTAGCAAACAGTTAGCAAACAGTTAACTATTAGTTAACTAAAGGTTTACTATACATTTATAGGTGTATACTAAACACTTAAAGTTTTAAAATATATGTATTAGTCCCTCTGTAACACTTAATAGAACATAATTATAAGTTACTTAATATATTATTAAAAATACTTGTATGATTAATTAACTAACATATCAACAGTAACTTAAGCATAACAAGTGAATTATGAACTGTTAACTAATTATTAGTTGTAGTTTACAATTTATAGTTCAATATTAACTAAGTACTTATTATTTAATCATTAATACATTGTAATTAAATGTTTTTTAAGTGTTAATATTAACTAAACTATTGTTAATTACTTATAAATCATTTAATAATAATTATGTATAGTATTTATTAATGTATTACTAATGTTTAAAATTCAGTATGGGGAACCTTATGGTGAAGTTGGTTGAGCTTTATTAATGTATAACTAATGTTTAAAATTCTGCATTGAGAACCTTATTGTGAAGTTGGTTGAGCTTTACTAATGTTTTACTAATGTTTAAAATCCAGTATGGGGAACCTTATGGTGAAGTTGGTTGAGTTTTATTAATGTATAACTAATGTTTAAAATTCTGCATTGAGAACCTTATGGTGAAGTTGGTTGAGCTTAATTAATGTATAATTAATGTTTAAAATTCAGTATGGGGAACCTTATGGTGAAGTTGGTTGAGCTTAATTAATATATAACTAATATTTAACATTCAGAATGGGGAACCTTATGGTGAAGTTGGTTGAGATTAGTTAATATGTAACATTAAAGTGATACTGTCCCATTTTTGGACATAAGCTCATATTACACCTCCCCTTGAGTCAAGTTATTGAGTTTTACCTTTCCTTTATTTTTTGTTTTACCTGTACTTCTTGTCGTTCTCTGAGTACGGCAGTGCAATTTTTATCTCCAAGCTAGCAGTTAAAATTGAGTTCTGAGACCAGCTAGCCGCCAGCGGGTCTCATAGGACTCAATGTTAACTGCTAGCATGGAGGTAAAATTTGCACTGCCATACTAGAACGGTTGAACATACAGGAGGAGAAAGGTAAAATTCAATAATTTAACTCAAGGGGATGTGTAATATGAGCCTATTTCCAGAAATTGGACAGTATCACTAGAAATGATCACAGTACAAATGATTTTCAATTGGTCTCAAGAAATACATTTTCACACTGTTAGAAAGAGAGAAAAGAATTATCAATGATGTTAAACTGTTGTTACCCACTACTGAGTATGGTGCACGTCAATGGTAGGCCAGGATCAATGGGCTACAGAATGTGACACTAGGCTTTGGGTAGAGTGAAAAAGATACCAATTAAAAGACAACATACAATATGTTTCTACAACATTTTCACCATTTATATTAGAAAACCCCAGCACGCTACAAAACAGAGAACTTGCCAGGGTCACAACACACATTTCCCAGATCAAATTCCCTTACAATACAAATATAATTTCTAACACAAAAATGTAGCCTTAACACAAAACATTAAGTTTCTGTCCTTTTATGTCCTTATTAGATCCACAGAGGCGAGCGCAAGCCGACAAGAGCAGTAATTCAAGAGAGTTGGCCGCTTCACTCCAAAAATGTCCTTTGGAGGATTAAAGTGACGTCCCGTGAATTGAAACAGTCCAAAACAAAAACGAAAGGATATGGGTCATTTCACGTGAAATCAGACACTTTGGGACCCGACCAACCCGGATTTCGATCATACTTGGTGTGCCTTTTCAGTAGCAAGGTAGCACCCCAGAACTGCATTGGTTTGAATCTGACACTAATATTAAGGGAGAAACAGACTAGGAAAGGTTCACATGTGAGGGTAGGACACTATACATTCAGCCTTGAATATATCAGTCAGTGTTAGTCACAAAAAGATGCCTGTGGTGTTGTTTGAAAGCTCTTTTCTGGCTCTACATATTACACAATCACCTTGGAATACAACTACTCTCAGAATATGAATTATGATAAATTGAAAAATTAAAAATTGAATATCTAAAAAACTTATATTTTAAAATGGCCAGTTCCTTGTCCAAACGTAGCCGGCAATGTCATGAGCAGAATCTAAAATGCTGGTGTTCGGTTTGTTATTCATTTCAGAGAGAATTTGACTCACATATATGGCGTCATACAGACCACTTACTAATAATATGGTAATACCATAGTAGCATCACATGACAAAACAAAAACAAAACAAAAATGGTCAGTGTCCATGGTCCCAGGTTTCAGAAACTAAGGCAGATGTCCATTTATACACACCAAATGATGATATGTGAATGTTTGAACATTCCTTCTCTGTGTACCTGTGCCATCTTCCCTTTACCGTACTTTAAAGAGATAATCAATGGCTACACTCTCATTTTGTACTCTACCAGTGCATTTGAAGCAGCAGCTGTGTCTTTTGTAGATAATGTATTAGTACGTCCCGTTGCAGTTACAGGTTCCACTACCAGAAGCACATCCTGATGATCCATGACAAGTCTATCTGGTCTGAAGGGAAAAGTGAAGGATGGAGATGGCCCATGAGGATGCAGGAAGTTCAGTTTCACCTCTCCAGTGCTCGGCATACATTCCTCAGCACATGCTAGCCACCAGTTGCCATCATATACAGCTACAACATACCCTTTGATGCTTGAAAATGTAACACTTTCCTTTACTGAGCTCACTCTTTCAACTCTGCCTTCTCTGAATGCTGAAAATGGCCTAACTTCCACTGTGTCCATTGACAATGGGTAGAAGCTGTGTAGTTTTTGAGTACCTGGAATAGTTCTTGCAGATTCAAACCTTTTCAACAGGTTCTCAGCTTCATGATGGTACATCTCTGTTGTGGCAAACTGGCAATGGATGTTCTTGACATTATCCTTGACTGACTCCCTTGAACCAGGAACGTTTTTAAAACTATAGTTTTGTAATTCAAGATGCTATTCAATCATTTCACTGGAACAACCAGTGCAGGCCACAATCCATCCATTTGTATGCTACTACCAAGATCAGTTGAAACTGGGAAAAAAATCTGTTTTGTTGTTATTTCAGACTGCAACATTCATGATACAATTGCTGTACATCTGTTTCAGAAGCTCCTAATTCAGTTCCTCAGTGACACTTCATCAATGACAGAACGTCCAAAGAAGATCCTATATTTTTTCTGATGGCTGTGCTGCACAATATAAGAACCTTAAAAACACAACAAATTTGTGCCACCACGAGGCAGATTTTCACATACCTGCAGAGTGGCACTTTTTTGCCACATCACATGGCAAAGGTCCATGTGATGGCGTTGGAGGGACAGTTAAATGGCTTGCTGCACGAGCAAGTCTGCAACGTCCTATTGACAATTAAATTGTAACACCATACCAACTGTTTGAATTTGTCAAGGATAATGTCAAGAACATCCATTGCCAGTTTGCCACAACAGATATGTACCATCATGAAGCTGAGAACCTGTTGAAAAGGTTTGAATCTGCAAGAACTATTCCAGGTACTCAAAAACTACACAGCTTCTGCCCATTGTCAATGGACACAGTGGAAGTTAGGCCATTTTCAGCATTCAGAGAAGGCAGAGTTGAAAGAGTGAGCTCAGTAAAGGAATGTGTTACATTTTCAAGCATCAAAGGGTATGTTGTAGCTGTATATGATGGCAACTGGTGGCTAGCATGTGCTGAGGAATGTATGCCGAGCACTGGAGAGGTGAAACTGAACTTCCTGCATCCTCATGGGCCATCTCCATCCTTCACTTTTCCCTTCAGACCAGATAGACTTGTCATGGATCATCAGGATGTGCTTCTGGTAGTGGAACCTGTAACTGCAACGGGACGTACTTATACATTATCTACAAAAGACACAGCTGCTGCTTCAAATGCACTGGTAGAGTACAAAATGAGAGTGTAGCCATTGATTATCTCTTTAAAGTACGGTAAAGGGAGGATGGCACAGGTACACAGAGAAGGAATGTTCAAACATTCACATATCATCATTTGGTGAGTATAAATGGACATCTGCCTTAGTTTCTGAAACCTGGGACCATGGACACTGACCATTTTTGTTTTGTTTTTGTTTTGTCATGTGATGCTACTATGGTATTACCATATCATTAGTAAGTGGTCTGTATGATGCCATATTTGTGAGTCAACTTCTCTCTGAAATGAATAACAAACCGAACACCAGCATTTTAGGTGCTGCTCATGACATTGCCGACTACGTTTGGACAAGGAACTGGCCATTTTAAAATATAAGTTTTTTAGATATTCAATTTTTAATTTTTCAATTTATCATAATTCATATTCTGAGAGTAGTTGTATTCCAAGGTGATTGTGTAATATGTAGAGCCAGAAAAGAGCTTTCAAACAACACCACAGGCATCTTTTTGTGACTAACACTGAATGATATATTCAAGGCTGAATGTATAGTGTCCTACCCTCACATGTGAACCTTTCCTAGTCTGTTTCTCCCTTAATATTAGTGTCAGATTCAAACCAATGCAGTTCTGGGGTGCTACCTTGCTACTGAAAAGGCACACCAAGTATGATTGAAATCCGTGTCGGTCGGGTCCCAAAGTGTCTGATTTCACGTGAAATGACCCATATGGAAAGCAAAATGAACGGGGAAAACCATAATGTTCGTGTCAAATGTCCATCTTGCATAAATAATAATAATTATTATTATTTATTTATCATTATAAATAATCATGTATCCATAGAAAATATTGTATGCAACCCTAATGAAGAATGACATTCTTATATACAAACATAGGATATAGGGAAAAATAATAAAATGGGCATTAACAAAATGAAATAAAAACATCACAAGTAAGAGATTGAAAAGTTTAAATATTTACAACCCCCCCCCAAAAAAGGTTTGAACATTAAAAAAAATTGTTTTTTTGAATTGTCCTTCAAAAATTGGAAATAGTCCTTTAAATCCTCAAAAGAGACGATGTAGAGAGTTCCTTTAAGTTGTTCAAAAAGAAAAACAGCTCCTTTCAAGCAGTTCAGTTCAAGGCGTTGAAGTCAGTCAGTCAGTGATGTGACACGAGCAGGCCACAATCCTACCAAATATGCCATGCGCAATGTAGAACAGGATCACATTCGAATGAGTGGGTGGCTCGCCATCTAGTAGTCGACGAATCCTCAGCAGAATCCAGATCCAGCTCAAAAACTCCACCTATGTGAACATATGTCATCAGTTAAGTTTGGTTTATTTGATAGGGACAGACACATCATGTAGCCTAGGCTGTAGAGCAGCATAACAGAAAAGCATCATAGCAGTTACAGCCGTAAGCTACACACCCAGGACAATGTTGAATTCCTATCAAATATCATCAGTTTAAAATCAAAGTTGTGCAACATTTAAAATCAATCTTCTCAAAAGAAAAGCTATGCAAACTGCAAACCTGCAAACACTTTGTTCCTACTGCATTGCATACCATTCAGTTAAATAACCATTATCAAGTAAACAGAGTGAATACTATGAAATAACAACATAGTGTACTGAAATTGAGGTAACCTTGCAATTATACATGGGCCCGTACAGTGTTCAACACAATGTTATGAGGAGGGGCAAGACACTGGCAGCCAAACATGTGAGATAAGTTTTTGACCGTCAGCGGTTTCCAACAATCAGAGGTGGAGTTGTGCACAGCTAGGTTCGCGCAGTCTGGTTATAAACAACATTTACACCCATGTATAGGCCTAGAGAATTACACCTTGCACGCAATGGGTGCGTGATCACAGCATGTGAAATACAGTCTGCTTACTCCGAACTCATTTCAACCAGCCAACATCAAACTTAAGTATTAACAAAACAAAATACAAATTGCAGGTTTCACCTGAAGTATGTGGCAGTGATAGACAATATAAGACTTAGGTTACAACAGTATGGGGAAAAATAGACAAGTTGCCTTACCAAGACGATTGAAACAGAAGAAATACTCGATGGAATACTCCATGGAATCCATACTGAAAAAGAAACACAAAGGACAGGAGAGTCATAACATACACAGGGCAGCCGTGGCCTAGTGGTGAGGCAGCCGTGGCCTAGTGATAAGAGAGTTGGTCTTTCAATCTGGGGGTTGCAGGTTCGAATCCCTCTGACCGCTCCCTACATCTCCATGGCTGAAGTGCCCTTGAAAAGGCACCTAAACCCACATTACTCCAGGGACTGTAAACAATACCCTGACATATAATAACTAAGTCGCTTTGAATAAAATGAAAGTGTCAGCTAAGTGAAATGTAATGCAATGTAATGACATCACAGTTTGAAATCATTGGCTCATGGCTCAGGAGTACATGATCAATGCAAACAAATATATCTCCAGCACATGCATTAAGTTTTTTTGTCTAAAGTAAAATGTATTCCATGGCAAACTATTATCAGTTTTTTTTTTTTTTTGTAAAGAGGCTTGGTTAACACATGCCAGTTGAATTATGACTGAACAAACTAACCACGGTATGCGAATGATGATTCTCCTCTTTGGCTTCTCTGAAGTCCAGGCGAACAAAGTTGGCAGGCACAGCATCCTTTATTAGCGTTGTCATACCACGGGTGACCTTAACAAAGCATTGCTTCTCAACGTGCTCAGATCAAACCTCGGTCTCAGCGTTGATCTGTAACCATAAATACCAGCATGTATTTTAGTTCGTTAGCAAAACAACTTCATTTTGGCACAAGTATGCTACTGGTTCTGGTAACGGTGGTAGATGAACACTCCCAACTGAGATCGCTCCCGGACGTGCAGTCCCAGGTGTTTCTATCACTCCCGGACGTGTAGTCCCACCCGATTATATTTCACGTATTATCATACACTGCCACATACAAGCAATTTAGGGTAAGGGTTAGGTTTAGGGTTAGAAACAAAAAACGAACATCAAAAAGATAACTAGCTCCGTTATATGGCGGTGGGACCGATAGTCTGGCTAATGGGAGCGAGCCGACAGGGGAGCGTCCTGCGTTGGGAGCGTCAATCAGGGAATCTTCTGGTAACACATCTGGTAAGCCATCGGATCGCGTAACACAAAATTGAAAGCATAATTTTGAAATAGCGATCTGGAAATACCATATAAATGTAGCGTTGTGTAATTACACATTCATATTTTTTTAATTAGGCTTCATTAGGCTACATGAGTCATGACAAGTTTGGCGAGCTAGCTTATTTGTGCTAGCTAATGCGTATGATTGGACATAATTATGCATCTTACCTTGAAATATGGACCAGGATCCCTCTTCATGTGATTAATTCATTCACGCCGAAGTGCCTGCTCTTTGGCGAAACGGTGGAAAGTCTGTCCACGGTAGGATTTGTTTCTCTTTGAGGACGTAGGACTACATTTGGGCACACAGCAGTGAGGCGCCAAACAGCTGGTGTGCAGCCGGGTGTACCCCTGAAGTGTACCCCTCAACTTTAGAAAGTTCCGGGTGAATAAGGCGAATTGAAACAAAACAAATACTCGATGAAAGGAAGCCTCTAGTCTTCAAAACTTACATCATTCACAGAGCTGGACGCTCCGTACTCCAAAAGGAAACTTAAACTTCATAAAAAACGAAATATTTTCTTTTGATTGTTTCTAGCTCCAAAGAAAATTCGACTGGCTCGGCAGACGACAGACTGAAGTGAACGGCTCCAAGGGAAGCCACAGCCGGTTTCAAAATAAAAGTCCCAAATCGTAATTGTCACAGTAAAGGTTCTGCTATTTCAAATTCATTTAAGTCATGTTTTTAACAATAACAACCCATCATTAATTCATTGTTTCACCAGAATTACCTCTATTTATTATCCCATTTTACTGTGTATGCTTTTTATAAACTATTTATTTTACATTTTCAATAGGCATTTGTCGACTGGGTTGCAGATGAAATAGGCTATCAAACAACTAGAACAGCATACAATAAATAAACAGAGGAAAGATATCAACCTAATCAGCTGATTTATTTTATTTATTTCAATGACTTGAAAATATAAGACAGTTCAGTGCAATAGAAACTTTAACTTAAAGGTGCAATTATATTTACCAATATAAAACATAAGATTGTTTATGACTGAAAAATTGGGAAGGTGCACTTTTTTGTGTATTAATGTAATAAACATTAAAACCACTGCTAAAACAAAATATTTGGCCACCAGCCTTGAACCACAAGAGTACAACAGTAGGTGCCATCCCATTGCCAACTAGGCCCTCATAGGCCTATTTACACAAGAGGAGAAGAGAAAATAGAGAGGGAAAGAAGAGAATGATAATAGAATGGAGGAAGAAAGGAGAGATGGGTGAGGAGGAGTGAATGGCAGAGAGGAGTTGTTCTCTTTCTCTTGCGCACACAGTCTTCTCTCTGTCCACCCTCTTTCTGTCTCTCCCCTCCCCTCTCCTCTCCTCTCCTCTCCTCTTCTCTCCTCTCCTCTCCTCTCCTCTCCTCTCTTCCGCTCTGCTCTATTTTCTTCCTCTCCTCTCCTCTTCTCTCCTCTCCTTTCCCCTCTCCTCTCCCCCCTGCCATCTCCTCTCCCCTACTCTCCACCTCCTCTCCTCTCCACTCTCGTCTTCTCTCCTCCCTCTACTCTAACCTCTCCTCTCCCCTCCTCTCCTCTCCCCTCCTCTCCTCTCCTCTCCCCTCCTATCCTCTCCCCTCCCCTCCTCTCCTCTCCCATCCTCTCATCTCCTCTCCTCTCTCCTCTCCTCTCCTCTCTCCTCTCCTCTCCTCTCCTCTCCTCTCCTCTCCCCTCCTCTCCCCTCCTGTCTCCTCTCCTCTCCCCTCCTCTCCCCTCCCCTCTCCTCTCCTCTCCTCTCCTCCCCTCTCCTCTCCTCTCCTCTTCTCTTTTTTCCCCTGCCCTGTTCTCCTCCTCTCCTCTCCTCTCCTCTCCTCCTTTATAATTTGTAAACTACAACTAATAATTATAATATATTAAGTAATAATTAGTTAACAGTTTATAAGTCACTTGTTATGCTTAAGTTACTGTTGATATGTTAATTAATTAATCATAAAAGTATTTTTAATAATATATTAAGTAACTTATTATTATGTTCTATTAAGCGTTAAGGAAGGACTAATGAATATATTTTAAATGATTTATAAGTAATTAACAATAGTTTAGTTAATATTAACACCTAAAAATTATTTCATTACAATATATTAATGATTAAATAATAAGTACTTAGTTAATATTGAACTATAAATTGTAAACTACAACTAATAATTATAATATGTTCTGGCTACGCCAACTATAATCTTCTAAATACTTGAAAAGACTCTTACTTTGACAAATGTTTACATCCCGAGGCTCAGAATGTTAGAATGTTCAGTATGGTTTGACAGTTACAACTCAGCTACGTGGAAACCTCCCGCACGCAGTTTCAAGGCAATCTCTTTTAACTGTTCTGGCCTCACAGGTCATCTGCTAGCCAGGCAGGTAAACAAACCTTCCATAAATGATGAACACGCAACCAGTTAAAAGAGAAGACCGGTGAAGCTGCAGATGACCCGACTGCATTGTCGTACCGGTGGAAGCCCGACTCAGTGCAACAACAGCAACGTCACGTCTACAAGGAAGGTAAAACACATCCATAGCCATGGACAGGACAAACGCATCCGTGAGATCAGCGGACCCTCATACAAGTACAGCTTCATTAGCATTGGCAGCAGCTACTGCACGCGCTAAAGCCCAAGCCGCGCAGGCAAGAGCTGCCTACTCACGACAAGAAATTGAATTAAAAATGGAAAAGGCCCGACTAGATGCAACACTCATCGCCTTAGAGAGGGACAGAGAGGCAGAGGCTGCCATGGCTGAAGCAGCTGTAATGGAGGCTGCAGCTGTAGACTTTGAAAAGGAGTACAGACCAGAGACACTACCTGCACAAAGTTCAGAACAACGCACCAAGGACTATGTAGAAAGACACAGCCACCACAGTGGCAGCTCACGATCAATCCAACCAGACTTGCATCAAAGTGCTGAGCTGAATCACCACCTTGTGGCAGGTGAAGTGTGTGTGGATATATCTCATTTTGAGACTCTGAGTAACCAGTCAGGCTTGTTTACCCACAAATCTAGACATGGTGACAGTGACAGCACCCCACTCAGATCATCAGGCTTACCTGCTCACACATCCAGGGAGAGCAACTACAGTCCTCCTCCAGGCTTACCTGCCTATGCACCTCAGCGCACTGGCAACAGCCATCCCAGACCCAGATCACCTGACGACGCACCCCAGCACACCGTCTACAGCCATCCTAGACCCGAATCAGCCAGCTACGCACCCCTGCACACCGGCTGCAGGCATCCCAGACCCAGATCACCTGACATCGTACCCCAGCACACCGGCTACAGTCATCCCAGACCCGGATCACCTAACCAGGCACCCCAGCACACCGACTACAGTCATCCCAGACCCATATCGCCGGACGACGCACCCCAGCACACCGACTACAGCCGTCCCAGACCCGGATCACCTAACCAGGCACCCCAGCACACCGGCTACAGCCATCTAAGACCCAGATCACCTGACTACGCACCCCAGCACCCCGTCTACAGCCATCCCAGACCCAGATCACCCGACCACACACCCCAGCACACCGCCTACAGCGATCCCAGACCCGGATCACCCATCTACGCGCCCAAACAGACCGACAACAGCCATTCCAGACCCGGATCGCCCAACTACGCACCCAAGCAGACCGACAACAGCCATCCCAGACCCGGATCACCCATCTACGCACCCAAGCAGACCGACAACAGCCGTCGCAGACCAGGCACTACCCACGCACCCAAGCACACCAACTACAGCCCTCCCAGAGCAAGCTCACCTGCCAACGCATCCAGACATCCTGAGCCCAGCCCTGTTAGACCAGCTTCACCTGCCCACGCGCCAAAGTACAAAGAACACAGCTCTTCCAGCCCAAGCTTACCTGCCCACATGCCCACGCACCACAACTACAGTCCTCCCAGACCCAGAGCAGCACATCACCCCAGTGACACACCCACATCTGACTTAGCAAGGTACATAGTACGAAGTCAACTACTGTCATCAGGACTGACCAGGTTCGATGACAAGCCTGAAAATTACTTATCCTGGAAAAGCTCATTCATGAACACGATCGAGAACCTAGATCTTAGAGCAGGAGAAGAGCTAGATTTGTTAATACGGTGGTTAGGCCCAGAATCTGCAACACACGCACGCCGCATTAGATCTGTAAATGTGAGAGATCAGGCAGCAGGATTGTGGCTCGTATGGGAGAGGTTAGAGGAAATGTATGGTGCGCCCGAAGCTATAGAGGGAGCTCTCTTCACGAAACTTGAACAGTTCCCTAAAATATCACACAAAGAGTACCATAGGCTTAGAGAGCTGTATGATTTGCTGTTGGAGATCGACTCTGCAAAGCACGAAGGCTACCTACCTGGCCTATCCTACCTCGACACAGCAAGGGGGATAAATCCAATAGTGGAGAAACTGCCATACNCACTTCAGGAGAGGTGGGTCACGGAAGGTTCGCAATACAAAGAGAAATATAGGGTTTATTACCCCCCTTTTGATTTCTTTTTAGAGTTTGTACGCAAGCAAGCAAAGGCACGTAACGACCCAAGCTTTAGCCTTCTCACCCCTACCACAGCAAGCAGGAAAGATAAGGTCAGTGAAGGTCACAGTAGCAATGCAAGATCAGTCTCTGTGTATAGAACCGACATTGCCCACTCACACTCCAACACTGCAAACGAAGATCCAGAGAGACAATGCCCCCTACATCTAAAGCCGCATTCCCTGCAAGTATGCCGGGGTTTCAGAGAAATGTCAATTGATGACCGAAAGAGGATTTTACAGGAGAAGAACATATGTTTTAAATGCTGTGCATCAAACAAGCATGTAGCTCGCAATTGTGAGGCAGTAATCAAATGTACTGAGTGTGACAGTTATAGGCACCCAACAGCCCTGCACCCAGGCCCAGCTCCATGGAGCTCCACGATCTCGCCACTCCCATCAGAGAATGGCGGGGAGAGCGATTAAGTATTAGACATTGTTGTTGTGATAATATGGCATCTCTAAAGATACCAAACGGGGAGTGTTCTGGCTACGCCAACTATAATCTTCTAAATACTTGGAAAGACTCTTACTTTGACAAATGTTTACATCCCGAGGCTCAGAATGTTAGAATGTTCAGTATGGTTTGACAGTTACAACTCAGCTACGTGGAAACCTCCCGCACGCAGTTTCAAGGCAATCTCTTTTAACTGTTCTGGCCTCACAGGTCATCTGCTAGCCAGGCAGGTAAACAAACCTTCCATAAATGATGAACACGCAACCTTCGGTGTCCAGCGTCTTTTATGGGGTTTGTTTACCTGCCTGGCTAGCAGATGACCTGTGAGGCCAGAACATAATATATTAAGTAATAATTAGTTAACAGTTTATAAGTCACTTGTTATGCTTAAGTTACTGTTGATATGCTAATTAATTAATCATAAAAGTAGTTTTAATAATATATTAAGTAACTTATTATTATGTTCTATTAAGTGTTACGGAAGGACTAATAAATATATATTTAAAACTTTGTAAGTGTTTAGTATACACCTATAAATGTATAGTAAACCTTTAGTTAACTAATAGTTAACTGTTTGCTAACTGTTTGCTAACTGTTTATTAACTGTTTATTAACTGTTTATAGCGGAAGGTTATTGTAAAGTGCTACCCATATATATATATATATGAAATAAATTATATAGCTGGCCCAATTTAAAGAAAGTGAAAAGAAATCTTCGAATATTCTGTACTCTCTGCCTGTAGCAGCCACACCTATAGCTATTCACATGTAAAGTACCGGTGCTTGAGTGGCTGTTCAGAGGTGACAACATGCCCCTTTCAGCTAGGATAAACACAGTGTCCTGCCACAGGACAAAGAGAGTGACAGGGGGGTGTGCTATCAGAGCACATGGAGATTGACAGGGGGGTGTGGGCCATTAGAGGTTTTTCACACCTATCTCATTAGTATTCAAATGAGACAGGCAGTGGCATGACATAGTCTTTCTTTTTTGCATTTTGTATGAAAACAACAAAACATTTCTAAATGCCCTTTTTACTTTTATGCAGCCAACACATTTGTTTACAAGATTCAAACTTCAAAAGTCTTGGCTAGATATATTTATTATGTGTTTTCTTGCACTTTTTGAAGACCTCTGAAACCCGTTTTTATTTTGTACTGTTGTGTTTATACTCAATTTAAATAAAACATGTGTGTATGGCATCCAATTTTCTTTCAAGATTATTTCTTTTCAGGCTTTTCAGAATACAACCATATATTCTACTTTTGCATAGATGCTTACTGTTAGTTGAAAATACTTGAAAATGTCAGGGTGGTGCAAGCAGCCTAAAGGCCTCTGAAAGGCCTTAGACCTCAGAGGGTTAAGCAATCTGTTTTGCCTTTTTCTTGTAGCTCTAGCACAGGAAAATCTGTCTTGATTCGGGGAATTGGCATGACAACATTATCAGTACCTCAGACCTGCAAACTCGTCAGAGAAAAAAGGTGACAGTCTCCAGCGGGCCAACCCTCAACTATGTTCTTGAGTTGCACTGACTGACTGTCTGACTGCAGCCCTTGCATGGCACACACAGACACACAATCTCTCTCTCTCTCTCTCTCTCTCTCTCTCTCTCTCTCTCTCTCTCTCTCTCTCTCTCTCTCTCTCTCTCTCTCACACACACACACACACACACACACACACACACACACACACACACACACACATTTTATATTTGCATTCTCTTTGGCCCAAACACAGTGCTGGTGAAATCCCAAGGGAGTCCCAATACCAAGGCAATTATCCAACAGCTCCACCCAGATATTTTCGGTAATGGGCAAGGCAGCAAAGGATATCCAAGTCCCTCTCACAATAATTGCTTAAACACTTTTAAAATTTGCATTTATCTTCTAAAAAACAGTAACTTTTGTCACAACATACCGTTTTTCTTTCTTTAAAATGTTGCTATCCTTTCAGTTGGCTAACTGGACATGGAGTCACTGAGTGTCATTCCAAATTTAAAAAAGGTTTATTCTATCATTTTGCAGTTGTCTGAAATTGTGGGTGTTATAGGGAAGTTCATGGGCAACATAGGATGGTGATTTTCTGCTGTCTATGCTAAATGTTTAAACATTCCCGTGAGAAAGAGGGAAGCACTTGACACCACAATGGTGTGGGTATCTGTAACCACATTATTTTTGCCAGGCTGATAGATAACCCAATCTCATATGACTTGCGATCCTGGCTTCTGGCTGATCTGGCTTCAAAGAAGTGTTGGGCACAAAAAAAGAGAAATGTCAGAAATGTCCGAAACTTTTTCCATAACTGCAAGTAGGCTATATGATAAAAGGAGACCAGGCAACATTTTTTTCACTTCATGGGTGACCCAATACTACCAGTGCTTATGGGTTTGAGGTTCAACAAAACAAAATTGGCAAAAGAAAATCTCATTTCATGTAACGAGGCGTGACCAAGTTTGTATCGATAGCACTCTGGCCCATTTTAGGACATCTTAGCATGCATCTCCAGCACATGCCTACCATCACTTTAATTTATTAGAAATATAGGCTAAATGTGTCCTGGCCCACTGACTGAAAAAAAATATTATTTAACATAATATGTAGGCTTTCTAAAGATCCACTGGATGTGACATTTGTGTTGTGATATCTCCCAACTTCCTACATTCCTCTACCTTAATTACCTTCGCCGAGACAAAGAGATTCTATAAGTATAGAGATATGCCAACATAATAGGTTTCTATGGGCACCTAATGTGACCAGGTTCCGGTCTGCCTAAAGGGGCGTGTCATAATGCTCCTAGCATTGAATAGAACAGTCCTCAGGTCTGCCTAGGTCTGTCTAAAGGGGGATTTTCCCCCCAATAATAGAACCCGGAAACAATGGGCCAATGGAACCTTTCTCTTTCTACTCTCTCTGGTTCTTTGATTCACCTTTTCCACAGCCAAACCAGAGATTCTTTAAGTATAGAGATATGCCAATGTAATAGGTTGCTATGGGCACCTAACGTGACCAGGTTCCGGTCTGCCTAAAGGGGCGTGTCATAATACTCCTAGCATTGAATAGAACAGTCCTTAGGTCTGCCTAGGTCTGCCTAAAGGGGGATTTCCCCCACTCCCCCTTGCAATAATAGAACCCGGAAACAATGGGCCAATGGAACCTCTCTCTCTCTATTCTCTCTGGTTATGTTTTGACCGCTGTGTATTTATTTATTTATTACCTTCGCCGACTTTGTTGCGAAGGTTATGTTTTGATTTCCTTCGCCGACTTTGTCGCGAAGGTTATGTTTTGACCGCTGTGTATTTATTTATTTATTTGTGAATATGTTTGTTTGTTTGTACTTCGTATAACTCAGACAGAACTGAGCCGATTTTTATGAAATTTTGTGGGATGATTGGTCATGACCCATGGAACAATCGATTACTTTTTGGGAGTGATTGGGTCAAAGGTCAAGGTCACCAAAAGGTCAAAAACGGGCCAAAAATGTAATATTTCGATATTCCGGTCCGATTTAAATGACACACTCTGAAGATGGCCAGAAAAAAATAAGTGGCGTAGGCGAAGGTTTGCGCTCTACCGAGTGCCCGCTCTAGTTCTACAATGTAATTGCAGAACTTGCATTTGCAATGCATTTCAATGGTCGGCATCTAAAGTACCCGAATTATGTGCATTTAGCTATCTAATCCATAATCCAAAGGTTCATAATGTGCATTGAAACATCTCCCAACTTCCTCTATCCCTACATAAGCTCTGTAAAGTCCTAAAGATTTCAGACTTTTAAATGCATTGATTTTTAATGGACGGCCATGAGTTGTGGGTCTAAAATAAGTGGGTTATTTGTAGTAAGTTATCCAATCCATATATTTTCTTAGGTCTATACACTGTAGATGTGATATAATGTGCATTGAGGCATCTCACAACTTCCTACCTTCCACTATACCTTAGTTATGTAATGTGCTTTGCATTGCATTGAAATGCATTGGTTTCCATTGAAATCCATTGGACGGTTATAGGTTTTGGGCCTAAATAGGTGTATAATTTATATTAAACTAGCATACCCATACCCTACAGATATGATATAGCAATCATTGGGATTTGACCCACCCTCCTACAGGCTTCTGCATCAATCTAACCTTGCATTATATTGCTGAAAAAGTGTACGACGGATACATTTTGACTTATATAATTCATAGGAAAGTACATTATCCATCAAACCTGTATATTTTTCAAATCCCTAAGGTGTCTACATGTGATGTAACATCAATAAAAACATATACCATCAACACAGACATTTGCATACGCCTACATCCATATACAGGCATGCATTGCGAAATGCACTGGGTGTCATTATAAAAGTGAGTAAAAATATAAGAAAGCTACCACTTCCAGAGGGCTATCATACCAAATAATGTCCCTCAGGCATGGAGGATTACAAAAAACATTGATAGACTTTGCCACCCCAGGTGATACCAATATGTGAAAATTTGGCCTCTGGCTCACACCCTATCAGTGCGTGTGCAGTAACAAGGGCAAAAAAAGTTGTGCATGGGGGGATGAGCGATTGATGTTCAAACTGCCATTCTTCACGTTTACATCATGAAGAACTAATCTCAGCTCAGAGTAAAGATGGGCGTTTGTCTGAGTTAATTGCAAGTGCTTTGCCCGCTGACCATATGAAGAATGCAGAGGTGGGTTACTTCGTAGTGGATGGGATACTGGTGCGTAAATGGTTGCAGCATGATGGGTAACCGGGAGTAGACATTTTGCAAATTGTGATACCCGAAATGGCTGGGCATTTTGAGGTACATAAAACTTATAAACGCTTGTTGCAGCATTTTTACTGGCACAGCATGAAGAAAGATGTTGCCGCGTTCATCAAGACTTGCCATGTGTGTCAAATAACTGGTAAACCAAATCAGTGCATTAAGCCAGCCCCTCTCCACCCGATCCCCGCTGTGGGCCGTCCCTTTGAACATTTAATAGTGGATTGCGTGGGCCCATTACCCCCATCGAAAAGTGGTGCAGCGTATCTCCTGACGGTTATGTGCCAAAGCACTCGATATCCAGCAGCTTACCCATTGAGATCCATTACCACCAGGTCCATTGTAAAAGCACTGTCTCAGTTCATTTAGATCTTCGGCATTCCCAAGGTCATCCAAAGCGATAGACGGAGTAATTTCACGTCCAACATGTTTGGCAGGTGTTAAAGCAGCTTCACGTTAAACATAGCTTGAGCCCCAAAGTCAAGGTGCGCTAGAGCGATTCCATTCCACTTTGAAATCATTGTTACGCGCCTACTGCGTGGAACTGAATCGTGACTGGGAGGATGGACTTCCCTGGCTTATGCTGTCAGCTAGAGAGGTCACTCAAGAAAGTACTGGTTTCAATCCCAACGATTTAGTTTTCGTTCATAAAGTCTGTGGCCCCCTGTCTGTGCTAAAAGATGACGTTAGTGAGACCGATCCTCCAGTTAATTTACTTGAATATGTCTAAGGGCTTCTCTCATGTGAACTCACAAACAAAAACTTTCCAAAAGCACAGGGCAGGATGAAAAGATTGTTTGACCGTGGGGCAGCTGAACGAGTCCAGGCGATCAAGTATTGGCTTTATTGCCGCTTCAAGGTTCACCTTTTAAAACGCGGTTCTCTGGTCCTTATACCGTTGTGCAGAAAGTCACAGAGCTGGACTATTTAATGGCAACACCAGACAGAAAAAAATCGTCGTAGTTGTGTCATGTAAACATGCTAAAACCTTACTATACGCGGCCATGCAAATCTGAACCTTCTGACAGTTAAGTGTCTGCTGCGCTGACTGTAGACGCGGTGCCTCGCGCGCCTCCCCAAGTGGCAGTTGGGGAGGACGAGGGAGCACCCGATGACGTGGTGTTGATGCCCAGAAATGTTGAGCGATTTAAATGCATTGTTGATTCATGTGTCTTGTGAACAGCGTGAGGAACTAAAATCTCTAATTTTGTCTTTTTCCTCTCTCTTCTCTGACACGCCCACTTGCACTGACTGGATAGAACACGACATCAAGCTGGTTGGTGAGATCAAGCCAATTAGACAGCGCTTCTATCGTGCCTCACCTGACAAGAAAGGCTTTATGGATGCTGAGGTTCAGTACCTCTTAGATACTAATTTAGCACAGCCCACTAATTCCAGCCGGACGTCCCCATGCTTGCTGGTAGGGAAACCAGATGGTACATTTCGGTTTTGTTCCGATTATAGAAAATTAAACACAGTAACCAAGCCTGACTCCTTTCCACTCCCCAGAAGGGAAGATTGCATTTGTAGTGGGCGAGACCGTTACAGGAAGTAGTTCGACTACGCCACCCCCGGGGGTGGAGCCCCCGGAGGAAATGAATTAGGGGTAGTTACAGATACCCCGGACCAACACACAATGTACCCGCACAATAGATTACCAGGCAAACACAGGTTCGTGCACAATGGAGGCAGAGACAGTGGTGACAATTAATAATTCAAATCTTTATTATTCTTTGCGTTATAAAAATATATTTTTCTCACTCTTTGTAATAAAATATAAAAAGGTACTCACAATTCACAAAGTGCAGTGGGGTGGGTGTGCTGTCGCAATCACCCGCAGATCGATAAACACTTGCCCCAAAGTATGTTCACGTTCACAGTAAAGTGCAGGGGTGGGTGTGCTGCCACCACACCCGCGGATCTGTAAACACCTGCCCCAAAGTATGTTCACTAATTCACAATAGACAACACACCTGGTAGGCCTAAGGCCTTAGAACCCACACTCAGGTTGTCAGACTTTGCCACTAGGGGCTGGCACGGCTAACACAATAGGGCGAATGGCACACCTCAGGATTAACAAAAGAAAAAGTAAAGAAATAGTTCACAACAAACAGAAATAGTTCACGGCAAACAGAAACAACAAGAAATCACAGCAAACCATGCAAAATAAATCAAAATCCAGTAAACACATGCAGTTAAAGGTAGGGTTGGAGATCTTTGAAAAACGGTTCCTGTGAGCTATATTTTTGAAAATACACAGCCCGCCTCTCCCTTCAGCCCTCCCCTCAAAGCCACGCCTTCAAAACACATGAACGCGCATGCAGTCTGTCAAGTGTTCGGATTATCCCGGGAACCCACGAGAGCTCACGAGGCGGGGGGGCGGGTCTAGAAGCCACGACAAAGCGACTAGCCAAGCTAACTTCCAGCCATGGCACTGTCTCCGGCTACGGTAAGAATGTTCAACATCACAATAAACGCACAGGCCGTCATGGTTGCCATTTCAAGAAATATTGATGACAGTAGATGTATACTAGATTAGTTATTGAACTTGACTTGATACGTGTTACTTAGATATCTCATTCTAACTTCCTAACACTGATGACAGATGCTATACTGTCATCCCTAGACAGTAAGCTTAGTTCTAGCCAGTAGCTACAGTACTGACACATGGATTTATTTTGACAGATGTGTACCGCAGTATACATTTTACTATTGTATTTATATATACCCGACACCACAATCCGTAGTGTTTTAGGCTATGACTTCAGATTTCACTTGGGTTGTCGCACGCGCAGACACAGGGACAGAGGGAGTAAAGAAAAACAACCGAACTGATCAACGCTAATGAAATTGTTTTGGCTGACGATATTTTCATATGCTTTAGACCTTCCACGACCACGAGAGCTCCAGCTCTGACTTTCCTGGCCCATCACAATCATAACGACCTAACAGCCCAGTAGGACCGATGGCCAGAGATGGAGGAGGAGGAAGATAGACGCAGCAGAGGTCGGTTTGATTAGGGAGACTCCAACAGAATTGACGCCCTGCTAACTGTAAGGATGTACATTCATCCCTCAATAACATTGTCCTGCTGTATTCCTCCAGATGTGTAAGTATTGTAATGGATGTTATCACAACGGATGTACTCTATATCGCAACACGAGTAGGCTACACGAGTACACCTGTTGTGATAACCATTACAATATTTCTACTCCTATGAGTAGTAGTGTGATATTACATGGTTGTAGGTACACAACACCAGTGGTAGTTCAAGTACATCCATAAAAGCCCATCTACTTCATACATCTGTGTAACCCCTGGCACAACACCAGTTTGTAAGAAATTGACTGAAAACGTTGTATGCATATAATTGGCACATCTTTATTTATATACACAATAATGATTGCTTATGTCCATATTGGTCTTATTGTCAATAGAGTTATTTAGTCCCCATCATCAAATAGAAAATGCACTACATAAAATGTATTTATTGCTTTGCAGGCCTTGATTCAATCATTGAATTTGAAGCAATCCCATCGGTTACTGCAGCGTGCCCTGACCCGTGACCCCAGTTTGATGTTCGACCTGGCACATGACATCTGGTCCTCAGTCACAGCCCAGTAGCACAACCAACCTGGCGCCTCTGCGCAATCTGTAAGGAGATGCCCATGAACATTGAAAGGAAATGCTGTGGTGTTCTCAGTTTTGATAAGACTTTGGGCTGATGTAGGACCAGGTGAGAGAAACGGTCTCTTCAGGCATGCAGCCTGCAGACAGTATGGGGCACTTGAACAGGGCTGACCTTGTAATACACAGTACAATACCCAGGATTAGCCAGGGTTACCCTGCTCCACTAGAGCAATATAAAAGGTTTATACAGAGTACGGTATAAAACACACAAACCGGCAGTGTGCAGACTTTTATTATTTTTCATTATCTGTAGGAGCATTCATCTGTACATCTCACCTTTTTGGTTTGGAACCACGTTTGTCTTGTTACCATTGTTTTTTTCATACATAGAAAATAAATGCAACCTGTCAAATGTTCTTCTGATTGTGGTCTTGTGGAATATATAAATTATGTAACCATGCATTTTCAGTCAGAGAATGAATTAAAAAAAAAAAAGCCACACAGTCAAATTGTGTCCACCAATATTTAATGTCATTGAAATGTATGGACAATTTAAACAATGTATTACACATGACACTAGATACATTACTTTATACTATATTTACAGTTGTCATTACCACACAAAAACTCTGGGAAGGTGGGTAAGTGCAGCAACTGTGAAGGGCCTGGTTTGAGGTTGGAGGCGTCTGTGCTGTAAAAAGATAAACAGAATTAGAAATCACATATCTGACAGTAGCTCCAGTGACATTTTAAATGTAAGTAACCTGGGTTGTTGGGGCAGGGACACCAAAAATAACTCCTTTATCTGGGCTCACCTGGTTGTGAGTGTCTGCGGTCAGCCATCCCTCTTAGGGTAGAAAGTCTTCTGCGCAGGACGGTGCCCTGAAGGTTGACGTTCACAGTATGCAGCCTTCATGTCCTGGAACTTTTATTGTGCAATTTTCCATATCTGTAACAAGCAATGTGTTAGACTATATTAGGGCTTCATTACATCAAATTACACAGCAGGGTTTTACAGGGTGTTGGCTACAGTCCCAGGACCTAAGTGGACTTGTGTGCCTTGCTCAAGTGCACTTCAGCTGTGGATGGAGGTGTAAGTAGGGAGAGGTAAGGATGGGATTTCAACCTGCTTCTCTCTGATCTTAGGACCACCTCTCACCATCAGGTGATGGCTGGCTGCTACCTCAAATTTCATTCATGGCCCTAGTTATGTTCTGTAATCAGCATTGTTTTGACCTTACACAAATAAATGTAAATGCATTCTGCACCATGGGGGGCTGTGAAGACCTTTGAGAATATTTGCAGAACTACATACTGAATTGAGCCATCCGCCTTTCTCTTGGTTGGTGTGTTGAGATGGTGACTGCAGTCCAGGCTTCTTGGATTGGAGGAGAAAAGCTGTGGCTTTTACTGGCATAAGTATGTGGTTGTGGAAGGACCCTGTCGGCTGTTGACCTGAGGGAAAAAAGAGCACAAATTGCATATTAGCACAGAGCCCATGCTTAGACCATAGACAGATAAATCATCTGGCACAATCTGCATGCAACCAACAGAACCTAGAAATAGAAAGATTAGCAGCAATACACAAAGGGGACAAGTATACAAAAACATGCAAAGTGTTCTGATAAGGTGCATGGAGGTAGTCTGTGTTGATTCCAGCAACCTCAAAGACTGAAAAGTGTCCCAGTGTGTTGAATTGAAAACTTGGCGCGTGCGCGCGCACACAGAGGAATATCATAATTTAGTGCAGTGTTTCTCAACAGGGGTGCCGGGGCACCCTGGGGTGCCGTAGGGCCCCCTCAGGGGTGCCGCGGAAACGTGGCTGATAAATAAATTATATAACATAAAACATATTTGTCAAAATTTATAAGTTAATGTTAGTCAGTGGAATCTTTGATCTGCCATTTACGCACAATAAAGTAAATATTGGTCACCCCAGCTGCAACTTTGAACGTAGGTCGTGCTAATGCCACTAATGTGTTACATTCTAAGCTTGTGTGGTATCGGATGTGATGCTATATGGCTACTTGGTTTGGGGTGCCTTGAAATTTTCCATGAATTGAAAGGGTGCCTCGCCTAAAAAAAGGTTGAGAAACACTGATTTAGTGTATCAATTACAACTACAGGATCTGTTCGCTTTTGTCAGATAGAACCATTGTTTTTCAAAGGCAGATCATTCCAAAAAGGATAGTAGTATCTGCAACTGGACGAAATTACACCCACAAACATGAATAAAATAAACTACCAGTGTGCGGTGATTCATTCTTCATTTACTTGGCAGCCTTGATATGTTGTGAAACAGGAGCAAGGAGCAGCTATGGAAACACCACACCTTGGAATGGACAAAGCAGAACATTTCAATATAACCAGGGTAAAACAAATAATGTACCGGCATCTCCATGGGTTCATTCAGTGTAGCCATCACAATAAAGATCTGCCGTGTAGCCGCCATGGTCATTAGGTGGTATTTATCAAATGCAAAACTACCGTCTTCTCAAAAACGACATCAGCGAGTTAACAACATTACACCCACAATCATGTAAACATTTGAAAACCCAAGGCAATCTATTTTGCAATGCTGGAGCGGCGAACAGGTTGTGCTTGTGCTTGCCACTATTACCAGAGTCATACAACAGAGACGTACCAAAGCAAAACATGCAAACGATATATTTTTGTAAACCACTAGAAAGACATGGGCTTTGCTGGTCAAAGTAATGTGTGCGTAAACATGGTAGGTTACTTACTACGGGGTGGATCCGTATTTAGCAACTGAACGCGGATGGAGAAGGGGTGCTTCCGTCCTCCTCCCAGCTGGTTTGTCTGGCTCGTTCGCACAACTAGCAGCAAAACACACAAGAGTAACCGTCTGAGTTACACATAGCAATTCTGAAAACGTGTTCATGTGCACAGAATAAATGCCACAGGGGGGAAAAACACACAAAAATAAAGCAATTGAGGTAGCAGCTATGTTAAGCAAGGTAGCAGGTAGATATGTTGGAGCTTGAGCTAATCCTCTGACCCCTCTCAATGGATACTTGCTTAAAAAAAGACACCACTGTGTCCTAAACCAATTCACAAAATATTATACAGACAAATATATTATCTCACCTCTCGATTAGAAATATGGTCACCAAAGCGTATTTGAAGCCGCTGCCGTAGCCGACATCTGTGTCCAAGAGTGTCAGGTCCCATTTCAAATTTTCAGCCCGTGTTGGAGTCTGGTTTTGCGAGTCCGATGATAATCCAAGGGAGTATGTTATCCTGACATGGTTACCGGTAGTCTAGTGTTCCAAAAGCCAAAGTTCTTCCTGTAGCTCTGCAAAAGCCACCAAAGTTTCCAAGTAGCTCAGCCTGCTGCTAACTCTCGTTACCTTGCTACTAGCCGAGTGATGATGAGCCTTGTCGCGTGTGCATGAATGATGGGGGCGGGGTCGGTCAAGTTCACGAGTCGGTGAACGCGCAGGGAGGAGGGGTGAGTGCTGGCGGTTGATGGACGTGTCAGAAACCAATAGAAGTGATGATGAGTATTACTTCTATTGGTTGCCGTTTTCTTCTGACTACGCCCTCTACACTGGACCAAAAGATTTCGTTTTTTTTCCAAACACTCTATTTCAATGGGTGCTATGGCGTCATGAGGAGTTTTTCAGATGATATGGTAAAATATGTGCCAGAAAAACATCTCCTATCCCACCTTTAAACAAGAAATTAGATAATTGAATGAAATAATGAAAAAAAGGAAATTAGGCACAGCAAACGAAAGAAAACGAAAATCAAAACATGAGGTAAACCAACCCCCGAGGCTCAGCTCAGTGCAGTCCCCTAGGTATCCCCACACTCACTTGTCACTACCTACACACGCACTCACACGCACCAACGTACGCACACGCACACACACTGTGGAATGGCTCACACACCAGCTCACACCGAGCCGAGCGCCCACACACACACACACACACTGAACTAAAGCGCGCCAACGCACACACACACGAATGTCCAATTTCCCGAGGCCGGAGCAGCAGCCTAGATACGGGTTCCCGGCGTCCAGAGGCACCACACAACCGGGGCTAAAAGTCGCTGCTCGTGCACCTAAACGCGTGGTGTGTCTGACCACGGCCACACAGATACAACCCGGAGATGAGGGTGCACCGATGCGCAGCGCAATTCTCACAGTCGGAGTGCCAATACAGAGGTACACGGCCGAGGCGCCGGTAGCGACCACACGCGGCGTGCAGGAGACGGGAAAAGCGCAAGGTAACCGTTGGTATTGTCCACCGAAGTCCTTGCCAGTGGAGAAGCAAGAGATCACTCTAGCCAAGTAAGAGACGCCAAGTTGGAATCACAACGAGGACAAGAAATGGTCCACATCTCCTCGATCTGAACAGGACACCGCACTCCTCTCGACGACGAGGGGAGAAGCAACCACAGCATTCGCCGGTGGCGATGAAACGCGCAAAGGGGGACTTTGCAGGCTTACCGAATACTAGCCACTGGCAGTGTTTATGAAGAGACTTCCCATAAGCCTCTACGAGCGGCGTGGTGACGTGTGCCGCAGCGTCAGACTTTCCCTTAAAGGAGCAGCGCTCCACTACACATTGATTTGGTGGGTTCTGCACGCTTTGTCACTAAAATAGATCTCCTGAAGGGATACTATCAAGTACCTTTGACAAAAAGGGCCCAGGAATTGTCTGCGTTTGTGACTCCATCAGGCCTATACTCTCATAATGTAATGAGCTTTGGATTGAGGAATGCGCCTTCTACATTCCAAAGGCCCATGGATCGTGTAATATCAGGTCTTGAAGGATGTGCTGTCTATTTGGATGACTGCATTGTGACAGGTGACACGTGGGAGCAGAACTTAAGCAGACTTTGTGCTCTTTTTGACCGTTTAGTGGAGGCAAACCCGACCGTGTATCTAGCTAAATGTGAATTTGCACAAGCTACTGTAATCTATTTGGGGAAGGTGGTGGGGCAGGGGCAGGTGAGGCCCGTTCGAGCAAAAGTGTTAGCCATTGATGGTTTCCCACCTCCTACCACAAAAAAGGAGCTGAGACGGTTTTTAGGTATAATGGGGTACTACAGGGGGTTTTGTGCTAACTTCTCTTCAGTTATGTCTCCTCTCACGGACCTGCTGAAGGACAGAGTCACATTCAGAGCCGGTTCTGACCTCTGTGGGGCCCTAAGCAAAAATATGCCAAGGGGCCCCCCTAACTATATAAAAAAAACAATCTCTCATTTTTTCCCGTCAGTAGGCCTATATATTTGGGCAGCCATAGGCACTACATACTCCCACAGACCCTAGGGCCAGATTACACTTCCGGCCTGATAAACTGACTCACACGTGGATATAGGCCTACATGAATGACATTATTAATATTATATGAAATTATTACCCACAAAGGTTAAACATAAAAAATGCATTGGTACCATGGGAGTCTCACAATGTGGCATACAAGTCCTTATTAGTAATCTAAAGAATTTGAAAAAAAAAACATGGTCTAACCATAAAAGTTCCCATTAATTTAGAAATGACACAAACTAGACTGGATGGCTGCCAACAAAATACATTTCCTTTAGCACAGGTGTTGCCAAAGAGTAGCCTAAATTAGATATTGGAGGCTAGGCTTTCACATCTTAAGACATAAGGCTTGCACATGCAAGACGTGGTGGTAATGTGAAAGTAGGTGAGCAAGTGAATAGCCTACACTGCGCGCCCTCGCCAAAGTCTTCTCTGGCCAGGAGGAGTAAAATGAACAGGTTGCATTTCTCCTCACAAAGTTAACGTTCCAAGCGGAGTTTAGCATTTATTGCTGTTAATTCGCTGTTAAAAGTTTGTTGATCTCTTTCCATCTCCCTCTGCAAGCGGGGCTGGTGCACGATACCCACACACGACTTTCATTGTTTTGTCGAGCTTATTAGAAAAGCCGACTTGATGATGGACTAGGCTAGCCTACTGACAAAATTATTCAATACATTTTTCGGGAGATAGACAGATCATAATCGCAGCTTTCAGTCGCGCACACATCCAAACACACAGACGCGCGACCCGTCCCTTTCCTCTCCTCTCCTCAGGGAGGGCACAAGCACACGCACACACACACACACACACACGGCACCCCTTTCTATCTCATACTCTCCTCCGTTGATTCGATTGCACTCACGTTTCGTCGGCTAGAAGTCAGCTGATGTTTCTCAACTAGGCAGCTACTAGGCCTACAACTTTCACAAACAGCAGTAAGGCATTGACAGCAAGACATCATTTCCTTCACTCTTCCCTGTTGATTCGATTACACAGGCGGACTTAAATTCCCGCGGTAACGCAAACAGGAACGCTTGTAATGCGCACTATCGAAGACATGGGCAGGAACTCGGCATTGTTGTGAGATTCTCACTCAAGATTCTCACTCCTGGTCAATCCGAAATTAACCACATAAGAAGGGGCGAATCACGTAGGCCTAGTTATGTGACGGAATCAATAATAAGTTAGTCATTTTTTAAATTAGCCTATATATTTTTTTTTTTACCTCAACGTAAGTGACGTCATGGGCAACGCGAGGCCCTACGCTGTGAGCGTAGTGAGCGTTATGGGCCCGCCGGCTCTGGTCACATTTAACTGGTCTCCTCCTTGTCAGTAGGCCTTTGAGCAGGTGAAGATGTTGCTGAGCACTGCACCAGTGCTGGCTGCACCAAAACTTGACCAACCCGTTCAATTACAGGTGGATGCGAGCCATGTGGGTGCA
Source organism: Engraulis encrasicolus (assembly GCF_034702125.1). NCBI lineage: Eukaryota > Metazoa > Chordata > Actinopteri > Clupeiformes > Engraulidae > Engraulis > Engraulis encrasicolus. Next base: position 5,047,928 of record NC_085858.1, read on the forward strand.
GGGGCTGTGCTTTTACTGGGTAGTCACAGTGGGTTTACATGCAGTGTTGAATCTCGCCCTCCAACCCGTGCCTGCAGTTCACCTAGGGAGCGCTGTCGAGACAGCAGAGCTCATAAGGCTGGCGCTAATAACTGACAATTGTGCTCGCTGTCGGCTGAAACTTGACAATATTACTGTAAGTTCTGAGAAACCAATGTGGATTTCAATGAAATGTACAATAACCTGGGAGTTATGTTCTTCTGATTTCCTACAGCTTTGGCATTTATGAGTCAGGCTCCGCTAGCATCTTGCTAACAAAATTGCTTTACGGCCGTCGTGATCACAGCAATGCAGCCGGACGACCAATCCAAACGCAGTGTGTGAAGCCACTCGTGACGTCATATTGACAATAAAGACGTATTTTACAAAGATCCAGCGAGTTTAAACATTCAAACTAAGTGCTGTTTGAAAGGATAATCTATCCTGCCTTTTGGAAAAATAAAATGAAACGATGATACCAATTCTCTCCCAAAGCAATGGCAGCATGGTGGTTGAGCTCCATGGGATCCCATTCATTTCAACAGCCTCTGCGCTCCTTGGCGCTCCTCTGCGCTGTCTGGATGGCGCCACTTAGTGGACAGTACCACCCGGAAAAAGTTGCGAGATTCCTCTCTCGTACTACCCATAAACACTCTCTGGGGTAGTCCTGGGACAGCTCCGCCCTCTGTCAGCTGTACCCGCTCGATGCATTTGGCTGTGCTCAGCATCTGATGGAGCGCAGGTGCGCGTCCTGATGAGGCAGAATACAAAACCGTGCTATACTGGCATGGCGGGGCCTCCCCCTTCCTTTCCGTTGGCAGTTTGTTTTTTTTGGCTTGGTCACCCCTAGACATTTTTGCATACACTCAAACAATTACTGATCTTGCACCTCATTATTCTTTATTCTACTTATTTCAAATAAATACCCTAAATCGTTATCCTGCGCGCAGATTCCTTTTATGTTGCACCTTTTGAGCCAGGGGTCGTAACATGTAAAATAAGCTTATTTCCAAAAATGGGACAGTATCACTTTAAGGCCCCATGGTCCAAAAGAAGAAGGGCGTGACTTACAGTATAGGTGCCCCATTGTTACCTCCAGTTGGCTGGCATGCACATGCAACATGTATGAGGGAGGGAGTTGTTGGTTTGTTTAATGAACAGTGCTGGGAGTAACTGCGTTAGAGTATAACGGCGTTACTAACGGAGCCTCATTTTGAATAACGTAATAATTATTTAATTACTTTATCCATAACTGTAACGGCGTTACCGTTATTCGGGAGGTAACGTGACTCGTTACAATTTTAAGAATTGCAGCGCCAGTGTGCACTGGCTGCTGACAAAATCAAGGAGCAAATGGCAACACCGCATAAATCTGTACCAAGCGGGCTTTTAATATGCTCACATTCACCCTTTGCATGCATGAGAACAACATAGCTGAACGTGATTTGCTAAAAGTGTTAAGTGGGCGGAGTGCTGGCTATCTTCCTCCCACACGCGTAAACACAATCATTCTATACACAGAGTTCACAGGGACCGCATAAAGAATAGAAGAGACAATGGCAGTTAAGACGCAAGGTTGCATGTTCCAACGGTAAATACAGGAATCATTTCACGCTAGTTGCAGTCAAATGCAATAATGTTTATATCCAAAGAATACTGTGCCTTGGAAACAAAGTTATGTCCGTAACGAGCAAGTCCAATTTCACTAAGCACCTCTCAACATCGCACGGTGGCACACCTCCAAGCCCCGTGCAGCTAGTTTCAGCTGTAGCTAAGAGGCAGACAGAGGCAAGCCAAACCTGATTTCTCAGGGCACGAGTGAGCTCAACAAAAAATCGCCAGGTATGTGGTTGGAAACATGTTTCCCCTATCGGAGTTGTTAAGGGCTCTTGTTGCAAAAAAATCCATCTCGTGGAAGAGAAATGAGCACATCCCTAAAAACGTTGTGAACTGGATTAACATTCACCATTGATAATAGGCCTAGGTCATGAAGATATTTGATAGTAGCATCTTAAGCAAAAATAACATCACAGCCAAAATAACATCACAGAACAAGGATGAAAACCCCATTTAACTGTTCTTTCGTTTCTTTGACATTTTCGGCAAAAAAAAGTAACGCAAAAAATCGAGCGTTAGCGTTAGTTCTGGCAGACCACGTAGTCAACGCTCCCTTTTGCCTATTGGCTGACGCCGACCTAACCCCTACAGCAGCCCTCTAATTAGCTGCGCTTTAGTTAATCAGCTGCTGCTCGCAATTGGATGCTGGCTTTTGGCGCGCTTTATTTAAACTACCGAATTTGTTTTCCTGTCATTGCTTTTGCTGCTTGTTTTGCACCCACCACCTCCCCTGCTCCACCAGACTTATCATTGCCAAACAATGTCATACTGTTGTCATTGTTGCTTGCTCTGTTCTAGGGGGTATGTTGCCTTTCCAGCTAAATGGAAGGCACTCCACCTGAGGATGCTGCTGTTCCCTGTCTTGGCTTCCATGGAGCTCATGGAGAAGCCGGGGAGCTTCCTCCGAACAGAGCCATACCGCCAAACACAAATATGCAATCAGAAATAAAGCTTCTGAAATGTATCTCTGTTTCTCGTTTCATTTTTGACTAGAGTGGATCTGACAGAAATACCTTTTCTGATAACTAGTGACTTTTATAGTGAAGTAACGCAGTTACTAACGCAATTACTTTTTGGATAAGTAATTCGCCTTTGGCTAAGCCCCGCCCTCTTTAGTTACAGTTGCTAGGTCGGACAGATAAACTTTCAATGCTGAGATATCAACGTGATTTATGCAGTGACTGCAAATCGCAGCAGTTATTCACTCATAATAAATAAAAAAAACGCATTCATAGTATTGTGAATATAAGTATTTATTTTCTGAACGGTCATGCGATACATCACAGCTGTTATGGGCTCTTCTTGCATTGTAACCAGCACCATGGTAAGCTGAGCTCGCATACTTTTGAGCCCTGACTCAAACTTGCTAGACGAAAACGAAATCACACAACTTAATGGCTGTAGTCATCTTCAAAGCTACCACAGCAATGTGTAAAATTAACGTTTGGCGTTTATATCTTCAGTAGCTTAACAAAGTCACGTCCATCAGCTGCTAGTCAAAACTCCTGCCGTGACCGATAGTTAACTTTGCTAGCGGTGTTTCTTCATTAATTAGGTCAGAAATCCAAAATCCTACTCTGAAACAGGTTCGTGGTGTGCTTACAACCTTACTGAAAAGGGACATGAATGAGATGGTGTCATGATCGGAGCACACAAAGTATGTTTTTGATCCGTGTGCTTTCTAGTCGAGTGCGAGGCTGCCGAGACCCTTCAAGGCAGACTATCCAGCTGCTAGTAATATTAGTCCGGTTTTAGGGAAAGAGGAAAGTGATTACCACCTGTTACATCGCGGGGAAACTTGCACATTTGTCACAAATACCCCAGGCACAATTTCCAATCATATTTTAATAATAATACGACCGTATCTCGCTAACTACTTGAAAACATGCGATTTCAGCATTGAGTTCAATGGAGCGCTGTCAAAACTGTCCGAGGTTTGTCCGAGGTCGTCCTTTTGCTGCGCTGTGATTGGTCAAAAAGCACTTTAGGGCGGGCCTTAGCCAAAGGTGAATTGGTACTTTTTCAAAGTAAATTCCCCACACTGGTAATGAATCACAAATCATGCTTCAACAAAACTGCCTTCTGTGGTGTGGGCTATTTTACACAGTAGAAGAAAGCACATTTTTTGTCAGCAGAGCAACCCTTGCATTATCACACTCACCAAATGCTAAATGTCTTGGCGGCTCCATAGTAATGCCCAAAATGTGCACTCTCAATTAGAGATGCACCGGATCCTGATTTTTAGGTTCCCGCCGGATGCCGGATCCACTGCCTAAGATCCTGCCGGATCCGGAACCGGATACCGGATCCTACGAAAGGGTTGAAACACATAGCCTACTCACACACGTGGGCCCTTTTTATCACGTTGGCTCAAACTATTTTGACTGAAAAGCCTCGGCTACCGGATCCTGGATCCTGGAACCGGATCCGGATCCTGTGAAAAACCCTATTATCCTGCCGGATCCGGAACCGGATCTTGGATCCGGTGCATCTCTGATCTCAATAGAACATCATTCTTGGGTACCCAGTATATGTACTGTATGTAAGTATGTGCTAGACCATACTATGTACACCAGTATATTTACTGATGTCAAGCCATATTATTACTGTGTATACACTGTGCCTAAAATGGGGGCAAGGAGGGGGCTGGTCTAGGCCTCAAAACTGACTAAAACCGGCCCTGTAATGTAATGTCATGTAATGTAATGTAATATAGACAGATAAACTAACCTAGGAATTGGGGATTGTCATTCACTTTCAAGCTATAAGTGACTTCACAACAACTTTAAAAGTTTGAGTCAACTTTCTTTCCCGGACTGTGTGGGGGATTAAATTGACCAGTTGAAAAGAAATGTTTCTGTCTCAACTTTCTTTCCCGTGCTGTGTTGGGTAAAAAGTTACCCGTTTTTAATGCATCCATCTCAACTTTCTTTCCCCCACTCTGTGTTGAACTTGAGCCCAACTCTGATGGCCAGTGTAAGCAGTGAGGCTCTGATTTCCCTGGAAACAAGAGGGTTTCTAATGGGAGCAAAGGGCTGTGTGTGTGTGTGTGTGTGTGTGTGTGTGTGTGTGTGTTCGTGTGCGTGTGTCAATGCTTTCTGATGGGGGAAAAGGGGCTGGGGGATAAGGACAGCAGCAAGCTGAAGGCAACATAGAGAGAGAGAAAGAGAGTGTGTGTGTGTGTGTGTGTGTGTGTGTGTGTGTGTGTGTGTGTGTGTGTGTGCGTGCGTGTGTGTGTGTGTGCATGCGTGTGTGTGTGTGTGTGTGTGTGTGTGCATTTGTGTGTGTGTGTGTGTGTGTGTGTGTGTGTGTGTGTGTGTGTGTGTGTGTGTGTGTGTGTGTGTGTGTGTGTGTGTGTGCGTGCGGCGCATGTGTGTACTGGGCCAGCATCATAATTAAAGACACAGTTGGCTGAGAGGTGGGCACTGGATGGATGTGAAGGGGCAAGGGTGTGAAATCAGCTGGTGAACTTGGGGCACACACTGTGTGTGTGTGCGTGTGCGTGTGTTTGTGTGTGTGTGTGTGTGTGTGTGTGTTGGTCATGGCAGGATGGGTTCACAACCGAAGCAGAACTGTTTCACAACAAGACTGTTACTGTTTATTCTGATACACACCGGAAAGAGACTCTGTGTGTGTGTGTGTGTGTGTGTGCGTGCGTGCGTGCGTGCGTGTGTGTGTTACTGTTTATTCTAATACTCCAGAAAGAGACTGTAATTGCATTGGCACACGCACACAGTACATGCACACACGCCAGGGCTGGACTGACAGTATGGCATACCGGGCATTTTCCCGATGGGTCGACGCCCCTCGAGGACCGAAGCCCCTCTTTAAAAAAAAAAAAATATTATTTTGTTTTATTTTTACAAAAGAGACCGGCGGCCCACGACGTCATTTTGGCCAGGGCGGTACTAAGGAGTGGCAGGGGGGTTGGCATTTGCCAGAAATATGATATGCCAGCCCAGGTGCCCCCTCAGATATAATAGACTCTAGCCCCGCAAAAAACGCGTAGCGCACCCATGAAACCGCAAATAGCGGTTCAACAAAAACTCGTTTTCCCCCCACACACTCTTTGATGCATGTTTGTATAGACATCATGGCATGCGGGACATGCGGGGTACCATTCAAAAGCTTACATTCTCCTCTTTCCAATGGTATGTATGATATTTAGTTGCAATGTACATTATGACAACAATGACACAAAGAAGCAGAGGTGTGCTTTTATATCCCGAGGAAGACAAAGTCTCAGAGAAAATGCACTGTATTTCAGTCATTTGGTTTTCCTTTTCCAAGTTGAATGTGTACAAATGGAGATTTGTAAGTATATGCCTATAGTCTATAGTCCATGTGATAAATATATAGATTTGCTTTGATAGGCTACATGGAGATTAATGTCAAACTTTATGGCTAATTCCTGAGACTTCATTTTATTCCTCTTGTAAATTCTGCTCATTTTTAAGGCCAAAATATTCACTGGCCTGTGTTAATTGCTGTCTTTGTGGTGGAATGTTGCTGTTGGTGATTCTGTAGAGTAGACAGCGAGTAGCCACTAAGCACATTATTGTTACTACCAATAAATATTTCAAGAAGACGCTTTCGCACACCTCTGTGGTTGGGCTGGTGGGGTTGTGATTCAAGTGTAGAGAAATCCTGCACTCTGTCCATTCCACCAACAAACTTTAATTCAACATTTCGGTCATCCGACCTTCTTCAGAAAAAGTTTGTTGGTGGAATGGACAGTGTGCTGGATTTCTTTACATCTGACTACCAATAAATATAAATTTGGATATTAACTTTAAGTATTGTATTATTTGTGGTTAATAACTTATCCCTCTGTTCTTGTCTTGTCAAGCCAGACTGTTGAGGCAGAGGTTAACTACTTCTGAAGCAATACACTCCAAACCCAATAGTGAAGGTCTATGTGCCTAACATTAGAATAGGTATGTGCCAGTAACGTGCGGTCAATTTTATGGCTGGTGAGGCACTGACTTTTCCAATATCAGATTTTCAAATATATAATACTACAGCTACAGTATAAGTACATTTTAGTTAATTTACCAAATAGGCCTACCTAAGTTTCATATGTCATAGCTTTCTTAACATAAGGTAGGCCTACAAAATAAAACATGCTGCATTTCCGTAGAGAAAATGTTATTAGATCTCTCACTCTCTCACACACACACACACACACACACACACACACACACACACACACACACACACACACACACACACACACACACACACACACACACACACACACACAGGATTCAAACAGTGGTCTCACATAAACCACACAGCAGCAATGTGGACAAACAGAAGCATCACGGCAGAGAGAGCTGGAGAGCAGAGGAGAGGAGAGGAGAGGAGAGGAGAGGAGAGGAGAGGAGAGGAGAGTAGTGGAGGGGAGAAAGGAGAGAGGAGGAGATGAGTAGTAGAGGAGAGGAGAGGAGAGGAGATGGGAAAAGAGAGGAGAGGAGAGGAGAAGAGAGAAGAGGAGAGGAGAGGAGAGGAGATGGGAAAAGAGAGGAGAGGAAAGGAAAGGGAAGGAGAGGAGAGGAGAGGAGAGGAGAGGAGAGGAGAGGAGAGGAGAGGAGAGAGTAGTGAAGAGTGTAGCTCCTTCACCGCCCACTGCTCTCACACACACAGGATTCAAACAGTGGTCTCACATAAACCACATCAGGGCGGATGCTCAATGAAAGACACACACACACACAGGATTCAAAACATGGTGTCATATAGACCGCTGAGCACCACGGCGAACAAACTGGTGTGATAGCTTTTGTGATAAGCACCGGATTCTCGTGCAAATGTAGGCCTACATCTACTTGTACGAGGCTACGGCAAACGATGTGGGACAAAGGTGTGGCAGGAAGCGAATGTCAACATTTAAACAGAGATTACTACACAAGCTTCGATATGGTCACCAAATATTTTGGGACTGTCATTTATGTTATGCCTACACTTTGGAATTAGATCAGAGTCTTGTAGTTAGGCTACACGGGTATATTTGATTTACCTCAACGCCCTGTACTCAACTTTACAAACAGTTACAGGGCACATGAGAATCCTGTTCAGATCACAAAAGCTACCACCACACCAGACAGAATCACGGCGGATTCTTTCTCTCCCCACGGGTCTCACAAACACAGGCTTCACACACATAGGAAACACTGATCTTACCTTTAACTCGTACATCAGGTCCATGCGCCGCTCTTTTCCTTCACTTTTGGCGTTGCGCATGCTAACGTTACTTTAGCCGGCGCTGTTCATCCAAAGCCACATCTATTCGAGACGCCCCGAACGTCCAAAGCAATTTGGCATTGAATATGAATATGAGTAGCCGTGAGGATTTGTTTCGTGAGGCTCCTTAGTATTAGTCCTTAGTAAATTGTTAAGTCGTGAAATCCCATGCGAATGTTCTTCCACACATTCTCGCCGGTTGCAAACAAGACACAGGGGAAACAAAAAAATAGTTTCTGTTGTACCGCTCACTTTGAAATGATCGGGTAGTTGACCGGTCACCTGCAGCAAACCCTTCAGCTCTGTCGGTCCTCCATTCTTTATCACATATTTTCCCCTTGGAAATCCAACTTTGAGAATGGTCTTAGTTTCGTTATGAAATCCACTTGTAGCAGTCAAAGTGAACAAGCTAGCCAACAACACCGACTGACTGTATTGTGAACTTCAGATTCGCTATGACGTAACTGGCCAGCAAGACTCAACGCCAGAAGGAGTCTGCGGCCAGGCTACTGCTGGCCTCACCACTGTATATTTCAGTGGGCGTTCAGAGTAAAGAAATGATAATCACACGTAGAAAATAGTAAAACAAATTATCAGGAAATGAGGGCACACCATACATACTTCTATTAAATGTATAAAAACGTTTAATACAATATTACCAGGTTGCATTCACAGAACGAGCAAAATGGCGCATGCGCTCAAGCCTGTTAACGAGGGATTGCGCAATCCGGGGGTGAGGCAAGTTCAGAGTTGCCCCAAATTCAGCGTATTCGGAGGAATTTGACATGAAATGGGCAAATATTACGATTTTGGCCACAAAAATGATTGAAAACGAGTGAAACCGTTTAAACACTGCTTAAATGGTAGTTATGGTGCAGATGCTCGAAAACAATAGCTGTTATTGTAACTATTATTCACATTTACTGCATCTCATCATAATCATCTGGGGCTGGTGAGGCCGTGCCTCCCCTGCCGTATTGGAGTGCACGTGCCTGGTATGTGCCCCCCTCTCTTTGTGTGTGTCCAAGGAGCTGATTGGACTGAAGAGTGCAGATAAGGCCAGTTCATCCCCAGCTGCTAGGGGCTCTCTTCTCTCAACTTGCAGGTTTTCTGCCAGCTTACATGACCAATCATAGATTCATTTTAAATAAACAATTGAACGTAAAGTCACTGCACATATGGTGGGGTTTTTTGGTAGGCCTACCTGAAAGAGGGGGGTTTTTCCGTCAGAAGACATTAGTTACGTCAATTTAATGGCGGTGCTCCGCTAATTACCGGTATGTGGGGCCGGTCTGAGCCAAAAAGTGCCCGGGCCGTTTTGTTCTCCCAGTCCAGGCCTGACACACGCACACGCGCACACACGCACACACACCACATGCACATGCACAGAGGATACTGGTAATTGCTTCTGAAAAGCTCCCACACACACACTTGTGTAAACAAAAACAGGCAGGGATTTCAGGAGACATGTAGGCCATTCACACTCCCAGCATATGGTAGCTAGCGTGGTGTGAGAGACAGCACTGGAATTTGGTATAGCAGCGCGTTCGGATATTCTCTATGTAATAGCCTAAGTACTCTCTGTCTCTCTCTCTCTCTCTCTCTCTCTCTCTCTCTCTCTCTCCCTCTCTCCCTTTCTCTCTCTCTCGTCAAAGTCATTAAGGTCAGTCGTAAAATTATAGGTGACCACCAGCAAAATAGCCTCACTGACCTGTAGGTTACAAGAAAGCCACGCTGAGGAAGGCTATCAATCAGTGCCCACCCCCCTCCATTCTGAATTTCAGCTACTTCCATCTGGGTCATGCTTCAGGTTCCCCTCTGTCAGAACCAACATTCATTTGTTCCCAGTGCCATCTCCCTTTTAAATGCACATCCACATTGATCATTCGACCTGATCTCTGGTGTTGTCTATGTGGAATTGTCTATGTTGCCAGCTGAGGTGTGTGAACTTAATTGTTGCCAAAAAGTGGGACTTAATTATGCCAAAACGGAACTCACTCAGAACGTGCATCCAGGGCTGCTGACAGCTTTGGCTGGGCATAGGACGATACCATTTAGCACACACACACACACACACACACACACACACACACACACACACACACACACACACACACATACACACACACACACTGTATATATGTCATGGGGACCCAATTCTGCATCCTTCCCCCACGCCCAAGTGACTGTTTCTATCTGCTTCTCTGACAGTATGCGTATACGTGGGTCTCAAAAGTTTTACACCACTCCGCTTCTCCTTGTGCTCCAAATCCCCTTCCCCCTTTTAAATCACACAAACCCGCAGCCTCTCGTGGCTTATTGCTTTATTATCCCAAAACCAGAATCTGCAACCCGGAACCCGGAACCCGGAACCCGCACCTCTGGTCTATGTTTGTGCTCTTCAATAACCTTATGCTCTCCCTATTACTTTTCACACAGGGGTCCATAAAGTGTGTCAGTTCTACCCATGGCATTAGGGACACTTATCGTGGGAAGGTACACCTGGAGTGATTCAGTTGTCACAGTGTGTTTTCCCCCTTACTTTCACACAGGGATCAGTAAAATAATAAATCTCTACTTTATGGCATAAACTGTAAAACGCAGCAGCCAGTTAAAAGTAAAAGTAAAAAGTCTGTAAGTTAGCTGAACTTGAGAAAGCCTGGAGTTGAGTTTAGCCTCCAGTTGAACTCACCTACAAACTTCAGGCAACTTACTTCTTTTATGCTTACACATAACTGACTTGCAATGTTTTACAGTGTAGGACCGTCATGATGAAAAGGAACTCCTGGAGTGATGTCAGTTTTCAGAGTGTGTTGGAGAGTGTGAGTGGGGCCGGCCTGACATAGCAGTGTAGTGTAGTGTAGTGTAGTGGTAGTGTAGTGGTAGTGTACATATATACACACACAAACACACACATTTACCTGTGTGTGTATGTGTGTGTGTGCGCGCGTGTCCGTGCAAGTGTGTGTGTGTCTGTGCAAGTGTGTGTGTGTGTGTGTGTGCTCTCCCGGCCATCCTCCACGTCATAAAATAAATGTATATAAGCTCCAACCCCCACAGGTTACATTACAATTAGCTGACATTTGCATACAATGTGGCTTACAGACATTTTAGGTGCAGGGTATTAGTCCATAGAGCAGTGATTCTCAAACTATGGGCCGCGGCCCTCTGGTGGGCTGCGGCGGTATAGCAGGTGGGCCGCAAGAGGTCATAGAAAAAATATCTTCAAATGTTACAATGCCGTTTTAATTACTGTTGTGTGTAAATTTGTGTGACGTGATTGAAAAGAATATGTAAAATATACTGAAATCACTATATTCCACCATCTTGTGAATCAACATCTACATTAACGCAACACAAATTGGGTCAGGTGACATGTCATTATCGGGATAGGCTATATTTGGAACACCTGTAGCGTTGTCACGGTTTGCATGTTCCGTTGCAGCAAGTGAAATGGAGAGGTGGCTTGGTGTCAAAAGAAAATCAACAAATGAAGCAAGTGATCAAAATGAACATGTCAAGTGAGTGAGCAACGGCGGAGTGGAAAGACTCACCAAAACACTCAAGGACAGGCCCTGCCGTGGCCAACTGGTAGGGCACTCGCCTGCCATGCAGCTAACCCTGGTTCGATTCCCTGCCCGGGTCCTTTGCAGACCCCTCCCCGTCTCTTCCAATTCGCTTCCTGTCCACCTCTCACACTGTCCTATCAAATAAAAAGTCGAAAAAGAAAAAAAAAAACACTCAAGGACGGAGCCTGCCTGGAAGAAGGGAAAACATTCAATGATGCTCTTAATCAAACCCTTCGGACCATCATGGCATCCAAGCACTCCACTACAGGGGTGTCACCGGCCCTGCTGATGATCGGACGTGAACTAAGGCAGCCGGTGGACTGTTTGAGAGCTGAGCCGACCCCTGCCCGAACGAGCCCTGGCCTGGAGAAAGGAGGAAATGAAAAGAAGATTTGTCACAGAAGATTCGGAGTGCGACCCTCCTCACTGGTTGCTTGGGACTGGGTTAGGGTCAAATATCTCCATCGCAAATACAAGCTGCAGTCAAACTGGTCGGAGCCACTTCAGGTGGAGAAGCATCTGGGACCGGCCACCGACAAGTTGAGCGACGGGGCTCGCTGGCACGCTAACCGCCTACACCAGGTCGCCACCCCCTCTGCACCCGATCTCTTCCAACCAGAAGTGGTAGGCCTCAGCGGGCTGATCAGGCCTGTTGCAACTGTGGCGACCATTCCTCCTGAGGCGGCCACACAGCCAGGGCGGGGCCAGCCGGCCCCACCACCCGACACGGCCGCTACCCCACCGGCAACACCCCAGCTACTGGGGGGCCTGTCTGCCCAACCCCCTGGGGCAGTAGCTCTGCTGGCAAGGCTCCAGAGGCTAGGGAACTCACCTAGCCAGCCGCCAGACGACGCTGCTCAGCAAACACCAGCACGCCCTCAGAGACTGAGGGGTCCCACCAGTCCGGTTTGGGGACTATATAACCGAGTAGTGAAATCAAAGGGCATAGTTTGGGGTTGGGTTTCTTTGCACTGTTAAGGTTTCGAAAAGGGGTGGTGTTTGGTTATTGTTTAACTTGTGCCCGTTCTGGGCTGTTTCCCTATTAGGGGACGGCGGTGGCTATCAAGTGAGGCTCAGGAGTGTGGAAAAGGTTCTGTGAATAAAGAGCATGGCATGGGGAATACACCGGTGTGTTTATTTCATAAATATACGGATATAACATTGTAGTTACTGCAAAATTGACAAAGCATCTCTAAAATGGGGGCTTTGTCACAAGATAAAGGAAGTATTATAAGGACAATTTTCATTGTAAACTCAATTTTGACAAAATATGTAGTTACTGCACTTTGCCTTTGCATGGCAGTATGCCCATCCCATTCCTGATCCTCCACACCACAGAAGACTACAGTCACAGGACGTAAGTGTGTACGTTCATTATCCACATCCACACGCTTGAATAGGCTATTGTCCAGCGGCCCATTCCTCCATCCGATCTTTTATTATTTTTACATGTCAGTGCATTCTCTGAGGACTGTTTTATGTGGTGGAATGTTGGAATGAGAGAGAGAGAGAGAGAGAGAGAGAGAGAGAGAGAGAGAGAGAGAAAATGAAGACCCCCAACATAACATGATGCACCAGGACTTACTGCAGCATGTGTGGTATGCTTTAGCCCAGGTGTGGTGACCTTATGTTTTGAGGGCCATTTTTATCCGGCAATAGATATCATTTTAATGTTATGCAGCTTCACATGAAATATGACATAGTTTGCAAAGGAATCTGTGCAATTACATTTGCAATACAATTAAGGTGGGGTCTGTTTTAAAGGTGGCTGCCTTCAATAGGCTAGGACTAAAGTGCAGGGGGAAATTTGTGTTCAAAGTGCGGCCCTTGGAGGAATTTGAAGTGGCCCCTCGATATACATTTAACTTGCTTACAGTAGGCCTATGTTTATGAGCGATGATCCCTGGATTGTTTTGCTTAATAATTGCTGATTATTAAGGTATTCTCTTTTCTATTTGTTTAAGCAAAGCGTCTGCTAAATGCTATGTAATGCATTGTAATGTAGCCAAGCGGACCTTAGTTAAAATTTAAACAAAATATTAATTACCAAGTTTGATTTATAAATTCCGACTACGCCAAGAGGGAGGGGTTTCCCCTCTAGAAGGTGATGCGCAAAGCACACAGGTAGGCCTACTGTATGTAAAGGACCACGGAGACGGGTTGACAAGCCATTTTTTTTATTTCGGTACAGGTGCAAAATCTTTAAAATGACACAAATACACTAAACACAGTAAAGTACACAAACCCACGTCTGAGCCAATATGGCAGGATTTGTCCCCACACTCCTAGAGCTCTAAAGTTAGTGAACACAGCATAGTTATAATAATAAAAACACATGGTAGTACGGCACACAATTTGTTTTTAACTAAGTAACAGCACTGCAAACAAGGAGCTTGGGGCATGGGGTACAGACAATAGGGTGGCCCTATTACAGGTGTGGTGTACCGACACAAAAGCAAAACAAACCAAAAGAAACAAGAACAGATCATAAACAAAAACAAACAGAAACTGGACGAAACGAATAGGTGTCCATACGCACACACACTCACGCGCACTAGACCACAACTGGCACGCTTTCCAGCGAGCGACTATGACTTCGCTACTGTAACCACGATCATATGCACGCACTAGGCACACTTCAGTCAAACAAAACAGCCTGTTAGCGGACAGTCCGGCATATTGAGAACCACCAGGCTACCTGCACACACAAAAGTGACCAAAGCGCACGTGTAACCAGAAATTATAAAATTAAATATAAAAGGAGTGATTTGGAGAGAGACATAACTGGTGGTGAGGCGTCCGTAGGTAGTTGCAGCAGTAGGCAAGACGCGGGGCACCCATATAAAAGCCTAATAAGATGTGATGGCAGGAGATACACTGCATTTTATAGCACACTCAACGTAGGGAGACACCACATAGTAGATACATTCCATACCACAAGCCTACGCGACTCGTTGATCCAAAATCCAGCGTTCTAGGAAAACTCGGTCTCGCTTCGAGGCTCAGCCATACGAGACACTTTTCCGCGAGCGCGGACACGGTTCTGAGCTCCAAATTGACGGACGATTGGATAGGCTATAACTGGCGGCATCGCCACAAACACTAAGCAGTATCTTCCCACGGGTAACCGGTGCCATGGTTTTAAAAAGGATGCCGGTAATGGCAAATGGTGCGCACCTGTAGCATGCCACACCCAGGACGCATCAGACTACTTCCCGTGACATAGGAGCGCATACAACCGATATGCTACAGTAAGCAGGGTTTTTTAATCTGTTTTTACGTTTTACAGTGTTGTGATGCTTTTTCATTGTGATTGGTCTGTGGATCTTTATCTGTCAGGAATAAAGACCAATCAACCAACCAATAGCCCTACTGTGGGCTATCTGTTGTGAAAAGCTTAAGTGGACCTCTCCGAGGAAGTTAACTGTCACACATCCAGCGGATGGTGAGTAAGCAAACTGACGTCTTTATTTTAGCTGTTTATTTCGCCATTATTTGGTAGCAGTGCGTATGCTAATATAAAATTATTAAAAATCCACGCAGGGTGATTTATTGCTCGAATGTGCTGCTTTATCAGATCTCCCTGCTTTCCCCCGCACATGCGTCCGCGTTATTTGCCGTCTTTCGAGAGAGGACAGAGGACATCACTCTTAAAATATGGTTCAGTAACCGTCCTCTCGAACTTCTTTTGAATCTTTTGTCATCGTTTAAGGCCTTGTCTTTCGAGACTACGCGCATCAACTCTTAAAAAATGAAATAAAGAACTGTCCGTTGCTAGTTTTTTATCTGCGTTGGTTCATTTTCAAGTTGGTCAGGTTTGAAGTAGCCACGGGACAGTGAAATTCCAATAAAGGTTTAGTTCTAGTCGGTTATTGCAATCTAGCGGACCTCTGCATGTAGTTGGACATCTGGACATGCTGGCATGATCTCTCATGCGTGACGGCCTGCTGGATTGATGGAGTCTGTAGATGAGTGTTTGTCATAACTTTGTCCATTGCCACCTTGCTTTAGTTTTGAATGATATTTTACATCTATTAGGTTAGTCCTAATGCTTTAATCAAATTGCGTTTTGCCATACTATTTTGTACTCAAGCCAACGTGGTTATTATGGTTCATGAACCTTTCTTGTAATACCCTAGGCATGAAGATGCAAGATGAGGATTGCAGAACTGAAAGGTGAGACTAATGAGTTCTTCATTGTGCAATATTCGTGTGGGCTACCCTTTTCAGGCATGATGGCCACTACATCGTAAGCTTAACTCTTGTAAGGTGTTGCCGTTTATGTAGCCTACATAGAAGGTGTTCAGGTCTTTTTGACCCAGGCTGTCCCAGGCTGGCCAGGCATACAGGGCCGGATTAATGCACAGGCTAGATATGGCTGCAGCCTAGGGGCCCCATCCTTCCACAGGCCCCCCTGATTGGCCAAAAGTGGAACAATTGCAGAATTGTGACTAGATGCAATATTGAAAAATATATAGTTTTTATTCAATACAGTTGGTAGACATGTTATCCTCAATCTCTAGCTCGTAATTATGACACTGTCTATGTAAATTCGTCACAAAATTTGCCTTCCGGGGGCCCCAAAGCAGCCTGTACATAGCTCATACACACTCATGTTCCCTTCATTCTGATTGTGAATTTCTGTGTATGAGAGAGGTTAACAAGGTTAACTTTTCAACAAAAATCACTCTCTGCCTTGTCTCAACATGTGATCAGTGTTATATCAGAGTTTAGAAACTATTTCTGTATAAGCCCCCCAAAATGATGGGTGTGTGTGTGGGTGGGGTGGGGGGTCTTTCTCACAGAAATGAGCCAAGGACAGTGAAACTCAGTGTGAAAATATAATAATTGATAGGCCTTGATAGACTATTCGCTTACCAGAAAAGTAATGATCAATCCTAATGCATTACTAAAGAAAACCCCCCGCACACACACACACACACACACACCCATCATTTTGGGGGGCTTATACAGAAATATTTTCAAAACTCTGTAGCCTACATAGAAGCCTGGTAGATACACCTAAAGGCTGGAGATGAACTGGGAAACTGATGGTGATCATAAGAACTGTCAATGTTCTCAATGACAGTTGGTCTACCCCTTCCAGTCGTAGATATCTGTCCCGGTCGCACAGCTGCACTTCTGTTGGATTAGCACACTATAATAGGCTATATGGCCAAATACAATCAAGTCTTAAGACCAGGCCTAAGCACATGAAATGTCGTTGCGAAGGTTAAATTGCTTGATACGTTTAAGTAAAATGCAGGACATGAGCTTGAAATGTACCCCTAAAGAATGACTCAGAAGTTGTTGTGTCATTCTACACAAACTAAAGCAGTTCAAGGGATGTCAGGCAAAGCACTGTTTCTTGCGTCAGACAAAGTAGACCTATTCCATATCCAAAACTCCAATTCTCTTTCAGACACTTTCTTTTGACTGGAGCCACTTGTTTTCCGTTTCTCTTTTCCATACAAGAATGATACGTTTCTTCATAGTGAAAATATACCTACTATGACAGTTCTAGTCATAAAATATAAGTTAGCTATATTATTTTAACCTTGTGTTGTGTCAGAATTTTATAACTTTACAATAAAACTACACCAATAAAACAAAAGATTATATGGTTTTACGAGAGAAAGCCCAGTGTCCCAGTATGACCCGTGTGTGTGTGTGTGTGTGTGTGTGTGTGTGTGTGTGTGTGTGTGTGTGTGTGTGTGTGTGTGTGTGTGTGCGTGCGTGCGTGCGTGCGTGCGTGCGTGCGTGCGTGCGTGCGTGCGTGCGTGCGTGCGTGCGTGCGTGCGTGCGTGCGTGCGTGCGTGCGTGCGTGCGTGCGTGCGTAGCAAATGTCCCCGTATTATACTGTAGGCCTATTATACTGCCGAAGTTCATTTAAACAAGGAAGTGGCTCATAGTCGACAGGAGCAATTTTGCACAAAATGGAATATTCTGTGATTAAAGAGTACACAACTTAAAAAAAACAATTACCGGTATACAATCAATAAAATATCTGTATAGAGGGTTTCTCTCTTTTCCAGACCTTGTTTTCATTTCTTAAGGATGTAAGAAAATTATGACTGAATGTACATGCATGATGGACACAGTACATTCACAGATGAAGCATCTAGAAACTATTGACTTTTTTTCTTACAGGTTTAGATCACCTGTCAAAACGCCCCTACAATGGATTATTTTAATTGCAGTGCTTGCTGCTATTTTGTATGTTTTTACATGGGATGAAGCAACAGCTTCCCCTCCAAAACCATTCGGTCAAATAGTCCATCCCAACAACACCAGCAATGTGAAAGAGAAGGATACCGTTCTCCTCATCTGGTTCATACCTTTCGGTAGAAAGACTCAACTGAAGTCCTGTGCCACTGAGTTCCGCATCGAAGGCTGTTGTCTCACTGACGACAGAAATGCTTACCTGGACGCGGACGGAGTGCTCCTTCACCACCGAGACATCGCCAGAGACATGTCTAACCTGCCCCGCCTCCCTCGCCCCGTCTTCCAGAAGTGGATATGGATGCTGTTTGAATCGCCTCACAATTCCCAAAAGATCCCAGGCCTGGACGATCTATTCAACGTCACCATGTCCTACCGTGCGGATGCTGACATCTTGGTGCGCGAGCAGCTGAATCCAAAGTCACAGGGGAGTGAGGACCTGGTTCCTTTAGAAGCCAAATCTAAAATGGTGTGTTGGGTTGTGAGCAATTGGAATGAGAATTATGCACGGGTGAAATATTACCGTGAACTGAAGAATCACATTGAAGTGGAGCTCTTTGGCAGTCATGCTGGCCGTAGACTGAGCAGTGAGGAGTACATAGCAATGATGAAAAGCTGTAAGTTTTATCTGTCTTTTGAAAACACACTCCAATGCTCTGATCATGTCGCTGTTGACTACATGACAGAGAAAGTCTACAATCCACTTCGTTTTGGCGTTGTGCCTGTGGTGTTGGGACCACCTCGAAGTTCATATGAAAAGTTCATACCCAAAGATGCTTTCATTCATGTAGATGATTTCAACACTCCCAAAGAGTTAGCCAATTATCTGCACATGCTAAATAAGGATGATGAGAAATATCTGCAGTTTTTTGGTTGGCGAAAACATTTCATAGTAACCAAAGTTGACTTTCCATTAGAGCATGCCTGTAGAGCGTGTCAGTATATACGTCAAAGAAAAGGCTTCCAAGTTTTTAAGAATCTTAGCAAATGGTACTGGGGATGACAATGAATACTATTGATTGGTACTCATCATCAGAGAAAGAGATCCTCAGGGAAATAATTAAAAAAGCATTCACATGTGATCATACACTGAAGATGAGGAATGTTATCAGTTGGTATTCATTGACGCAGGAAGAGGTTCTTAGCCAGGGAAGGCTATCATAGGCCTACACATATTTGATCCATATATTTTCTGAATCACTTTGTTCTAACACTTCAGTCATTAGTTTGTTAGCTCAGGCACAAAAGGATTGGAAATAGATGGAAGACATTTTATTGTCAGAAGTGTCTTAATACAAGACGTTGATTTAAAAAAATGCTGACTTCATAGGATGCTGTTCAATTGTGCTAGGCCTACTATATTGCTATTTTTCAAGTGCACAGCACTTACACTTCAAATTGTGCCGTAAATTTCAGGAATGAGTGTTGGGGATTACTAGTCGGGATAAGAGATACCAGTAACTTGTGATTGCACAATTGGTGTCACTTTGTGTATTGCTGTAAAATGTATACAGGATATATATAATATAATACAATATAATATAATAATACTTATTGTTATTATTATTATTATTATTAATATTAATATTTTCTGTACCTTACCAATTCAGTCAGCAACATAATGTTTCTATGATCCATTTGAGATTACGTGATAATACTTTGAACTACGGGGTTGAGGTCTTGTACAAGTTATGACACTGGTACAGTGATATTATAGTATTTGTATATAACATAGGCCTAAATCACCTCTGTCTGGTGATTTTAAATTGCAATCAAGTGTATACTGTCAGTGTATACTGTATAAAATATACAAAATATATAAAATATTTTGACTGACAAGATGCGTTCATAATAAACATTTAGTTTGTTTCACAACTGAAGTCATATGCGTTTTTTTGCACAGTGCATTTTTGTTGCAGTGAGTGCCATGGTAAAGTTCCATGGATTCTATTAAAGTGCAAGCAATGGGTGAAAAAATCGCTCACAAGGTGATACAAGCATGAAAATTGGCACAGGTGTTCATTGGGACATGCTTATCAATAAAGATAATCAGGGGTGGAGGCACTCTAAATTCCATGTTGCGTAGCAACGGTTGCTAGGTAAAGCATTTCCCTTAGCAACCAGCATCAATTATGCAGTTTCTAATTGATTGTGTGGTATTAAGGCATCTGTACCCTGAGCCATTGTCTTCAAATCACTGTAGCAATGCTGAGGAAGGTTCCATCTTACAAGTATGCACCCTTTTCCTTACAGTAGCAACCAGCATCAATGAAAACAGGTTCCGAACAATTATGTGGTATTGTGTTTTATGTCTGAATATTGACTGTGTGTCCTAAAATCACTACATGAATCCTTCAACATTACAACATTAGCAATGTGTGTGACAGTGGCCCCTTTGATGTCATTTTTTCCATTGAAGTCATAGAAATTATGTGAAAAATACAATATACACTTCTATTTACTTTTTGAAGACATGTCTCAATATGTCTTGCATGTGTCAGTACACATCAGGCCTGTCTACATAAGCCTAGTAAAGCCATTTGACTATTCAGAGGTTAAAAACTGAATGTTTTGGCAAGACAAAAAGCATACATGAACACAGTTAGGACAGTGTGTAACCTAGCGAAGGGATTCTTGAAATGTCCTGGTAGTCTTTTATTAATCAATGTATAAGTATAGTGAGTTGGGTGATACCATATTTAAGCAATATGACCCGAGTGGGAGGGATGATGTGCACTGACATCCTCCCTGGTGTGGTTCGGCCATAGGCACGAAGCCGAAGGCTGAGTGCCGTCGGCAATCACACCAGGGAGGATGTCAGTGCACATCATCCCGACCACGAGGGTCATATTGCTTTTATACAATAGTTCAATTGCCAACAAAATACCAGAATAAATGTTCGAATTCGTGTTTATTAGTTACCTTAATCATACTTTGTTTACCTGCTCCGCTAAGCAAAGTAGTTCCGAATTGATTGTATGGTTGCTATGCAATGACGAGCTGACAGCGCCAGTGCGCAAAGTTCCATGAAACGGTGTGAAGTGCATTTCTGTGTGTGGGCTTCGCTTACAAAAATGATGCATGATAAATGAAAACGCTGTGCAACTCCAACATTTTAGTTAGATGCCTATTTTATAAGCCTTTTGGCCGATATTGATTTACACATTTTTGTGGACCGCAAACTTGCTTAATAGCTGCGTAAAGACACCCCCCCTCGTCTTTCCCTCTCCAGTGCCGCATGAGATCCGAGCGCTGTTCTCACACGCACAACTACACAAATCAATCCCTTGTAGGCCTATGATACCCCGATGTCTGCTAAAGTTTAGGCTACTGCAGGCTACAACTTTGTTGCTGAAACACTTCCTCATGCACACGTCTGATGTGGGTGCGAACCCGAGAAAGGGGTTCGCGTTTTCCCTCCTAATAAACTAAAAGGCAACTCATTCCAGTTCCAAGCGGCCATGATTTTAAATTGCATGGCACACGGTATCTTGCTTCCAGATGCCCACTTTGTAGCCTACTAATTTGCATGTGGTGGACGGCAAGCTTCGCTGATAGCCTAGGCTATATTTTTAAGGGCACCTCTTCCTCGTCATTCCCTCTCCCGCAGCACAAATGAGATCCTATTGTAGCGGTTCTCATACACTGCAGGAGACTGACATAGCCTTTCTGTCTCTGTGTCAAAAAAGTGTCCGTTGTCCCGCATATCCCCCATTTGAAACTATCTTAATATTTAAAGTAGGCTACATTTTAGATTGCCTTCAAAAGACTACGAAATAGCGGCCGCAGAAGTCTGCCAACTGCCTAGACAACTGCACTAGAATCAGATAACTTCTTTCCTCTCTGCCAGAATCCAGCTACCAACTGGGATAGCCTACGCTCTCTGTCATGCGGGCGTGCGTGCGCCCAACTTAGTCCAGCATAGAACAATGGAATAGAATGATGGTGAGTTCAAACTACGCGGCCCTGGATACACTCACTTTCTCCGCAGTAGACTATGAGATAGAATGATGGCGAGTTCAAAATGCGCGGCCCTGGTTACATTCTATCCATGGCGGAGTGATTATTAGTTGTGATGAGTCTCCGAGGATGATGTCCACCTAGACGTCATCCTCCTTACCGACGCGTAGAATGCCAGTAGAACGCGTCTCATCCAATCAGATATCGCAAAATAAATTGACCGGATCTAACTATTGTATAATAAGATACAAACTGATTTACAAAAAATTGGGACACTTGGTGTTTTGTAAATGAAAACAAAATACTCTTCAATTCATACAAACATCCAATCCATACACAAGATGGAGAGCTGTGCAAAGAGAGGAAAGCTGAAAGGAAAGCAATCCAAGTTGGTTCCTCTACATCAGGAGAGTTTTGACCATGGGGTGGCCAGGTTGGGGCCCATTGAAATCCTGCTACTTGGAAATATAACAATTTCGTATTCTGGTTCTGAGCATCTTGTATGCTGTCCCATTGAGAACAATGGCATTATAATAGAATATAATATAATATAATATAATAGAATAGAATAGAATAGAATAGAATAGAATAAAGCCTTTATTGTCATTATACAAAGTATACTGAGATGTGAGCTTCCCTACAAGGTGCACAGTCCTTTATAGTTCAGTGTAGGGGGAAGAATATTAATTTCAAACTAGGCTAGTCTGTGTGGTGCTGAGCGTTCAGCGTGGTGTCCCATTGATATTACTGTAATTATA
The DNA here is from genome assembly GCF_034702125.1 of Engraulis encrasicolus. Lineage (NCBI taxonomy): Eukaryota > Metazoa > Chordata > Actinopteri > Clupeiformes > Engraulidae > Engraulis > Engraulis encrasicolus. Next base: position 5,070,312 of record NC_085858.1, read on the forward strand.
GCATAAGCATATCTCATCATGCATGCGCACATACTCATATACAATATACAGTAGTCAAATAAGTATTGATCCCTTGCTGATTTTGTTGGTTTGCCTACTAACAAAGACATGATCAATCAATAAATGTTATGATAATATGTATTCTAATATGGAGAGACAGAATATCAAAAAGAAAATCCAGAAATTAACTTAAAAGAATATATATTAATTTATTTCCATTTCATCGAGCAAAATAAGTATTTGATCCCCTGCCAACTTGTCGTGGTTTCCAATCGATGTGTCAATCACCAGGCCATGTGAATATGGGGTAAAATACGAATAAGTTAGGAGACAAATCATTCAATAGGCAAATACACCGGCATAGTTTGTTGATGGAGACTTTTATTAACTCGACTCAGGTTAGGGACATTGTAGAAGCAAGTTCAACGTACAAGTTTCCAATGCAATACATCTTAGACTTGAAACATTTCAGCAAGACAACAAGTTTTTGTAAAACCAAAGTTTTCTCCGGAGGCTAAGTTTTCCTCGGAGACTAAGTTTTTGTCAGAGGCTAAGTTTTTGTCAGAGGCTAAGTTTTTGTCAGAGACTAAGTTCTTTCCAGAGACTAAGTTTTTCTGAGAGACTAAGTATTTTCAATAAACTAAGTCCCACAAACCAAAGTCGAGAATTACTTACTGCAAAGCCAGACAGCAAAGTTGATCAACTGAGGAGATGCGTCAGGTTGTCTCTTGGGATTCCGTTGGCATTGTCCTCTCGAGCTCTGGACTGGCCATCTTTTATGCTCCCAAGCCTGGGGCATCTTGTACACCTGACCAATCCCTGTCCTTTGTCCACCTGGTCCGATCATCTCTCGGCCAATCAAATTACAAATGACGTTATGAGAAGTCGGGGAAATTTACAATCGTGGATTTATCGACGGGAGTTTTCCAAAAAGAATATAAATTAAGGGCTATTTTGGGTTTTGACAAGTGACATCCTGTGCTCTCCAGAGGCGTTTCTAGGTTCAGATGGGGCGCCAATCGAAATGCAAACGAATGAACATTTGCCCCAGACTCACCACTACTGTAGTACAGTATGGGCTCTTATTCATTATCTAGGCGCTTGGGGGGTCCCAAGCAGCTGCTGGTCTTGCTTGGTAGCTAGATACGCCTCTTGATGTTCTCTTTACGGGAAGTTTTGATAGGTGCTTAAATCATATTCCTCATTAACACTGGGAGATGGGATCAGCCCTGTCACCTAGAATTCGTTATCTATAACTTATGTCCAGACCTAACGAAGTTGCAATATGTAACTTATGTTTGACCCTACATGCAGGGACGCTACTGGGCCTGAGACAAAGCAATTTGAAAGGGCCTCTGATCCAATGAATACTATGTAACGAGGACCCAATCATGGGCCTCCTCTGTCGGTGTTCCTGCCTATATGGACAAGAAACTCCCGTTTTGTTCTTTTGGAGCCACGTAGCCCCTTCTCCTAACGCGGGCACGAGGATGCACCTGATGCTCCTAATTAAGGCAGTTTGCGGTTAAACAACACCTGTTGCTAGCTGTCACAAAGATACTTTATGTTACTGTAGGTCCATAGGCCACTATCAAAAGCAGTCTAGCCGCTGAAGTCATATTTTATTGCTGTCACCCTCATGGACGTCTAGGGGGTCCTGGACACCCAGACGCCTTCACTCCCTAGTCTTCAAGGCCACGCACCTGGTCTCTTACGGTGGAAACTTCCCAACGATGGTCTGGCCTAGCTTGGACTTTTTCAGTCAGTCACATTGTATGTGGAGAGGGACTCTATTAGTATATGGTCACATCTAGGGACCACCTTTATCTTTTTATATAAATAGGGCTTCAATAAAAACCAATTTAACGTCAACTTAATGTAATACTTAATATGTTTTTTACTTCTCTTCATTGTAAGGTATAGGCATGTAAGTTAAGGCACACGCACACACACACACAGACATGCATCCCTGTTAAGACAGTGATGTGCGCCACCTGCACTTGGCAGTCTTCCCAGACTTCTTATCAGGTCCTAGCCACTACTGCGCACACACACACACACACACACACACTTGCCCACATACAAGCCTCCCCGTCAAAGCAGTGATGTACACCTGCATTTGGCAAAACGCCCAGACTGGGCCTCTGTCAGGCACAGCAGCCCTTATTAACAGACACACACACACTTTGGGTTCTGTGTCTCTGTTCAACATAAGAGAGTTAAGATATTTAAAAGTAAGAACTGAAACATGCAAATATAATAGAAATAAAAGTATATAAAAGTAATAATAGTAATATAAATATAATGCAAGTAATATAATATACGGTTCGTTTTTATTATCCTTTAGGTGCAAGCACTAACTAATCTGTCACTCTATATACCAGATTTCCTCAACAAACTGATTACAGTTCTGGGCCCACAGACCAGATGGGCACTTCCGATCAACTTGTCATCTGAAATAAAGACACCTGTACATACTAACATGCATAAAAGACACATTGAATCAGCAGAATCAGTCCATAGTATGAGTGAATCAGTCACACTCCAACCTCACCAGCATGGGAAATACCAAAGAGCGGTTAAATGATATCAGGGACAAGATTTTAGACCTGAACAAGATTAAATGGGCTACAAAGCCACAAGAAAGAGACTGGGTATTAATGACCCAGCTGTTGATGCATTTCTTCCAAATGTGATCATGTGATCAATACAAAATGACTATCCATCAGGCTGTCTGGGGTTCTATACAAAATTTGACCTTTTGAAGGGATTTGATAATCATGAGAACAGAAAGAAAGCACCCTAGACCTATACGGGATGAAAGGTTTGGTTGGCTACTTTTAACTTTGTAAATACAATATACACTCAGTAGAGTGTAATATTATTAACCTGACTAGTATAGGGAGAAACACACGTCTTTGCCTTCCAAATACTATCTGTTGTTTTGAATGTAACTTATCTTTAACTTGACATATAATTAGGCCATTTAGGTTGAAAGAATGTTTCAGTTATCCTAAAGATATGTGGCACCCATTTAGTTTTGGATATATTAATTAATAATATGGGGTAAGCATGAGGATCACTGTCAGATGACACTTCTCAACACAGCACGTATGTATCATGTAGGCCTACTATACTATATGCATTCTTTCTTCCTGAAATTATTTTTTGTCTGGTCAATTGGCAGTATTTGGTACATGTATATATTAAGATAGGCCTGCCATATAGAGACATTTGTAAAGCCTGTTTCACTTGACATGATTTAAAAAAACACATTATAATTTTACATGGTATTATTCGCATAATTACAATGATTTTGGGTGGATAAAATTACATCATAAGGGGTCATTATGGTACATATTTGCCGTATATAACCTCTTGAGGTATTGCTACAATGATTTTAGGACAATGGCTCAGGGTACAGATGCCATCATACCACAAAATCAATCATAAATTGCGTAATTGATACTGGTTGCTAGGGAAAGTGCTTTACCTAGCAACAGTTGCTATGCAATATGGAATTCTGAGTGCTTCCACCCCTGATATTGATAAGCATGTCCTAATGAACTCATGTGCCAAGTTTCATGCTTGTATCATCTTGTGAGCGATTCTTCCATTATTTAACACCCATTGCTTGCGCTATTATGTGTCTTCTGTTGGTGTACTGCAGTGTTTAGCCCTGTGTACATCAAGGGCGAACTAGGCGACCTGCGAGGCGGAAGTCATTATTTCTCTATGGAGGGAAGGCGAATAAAGCTACCAGAGCGAACTCGCCAGGGGCGAAGCTTCTTGAGCGACCAGAGCGAATTTTGACGATTAAACTCAAGCTAATCGTAAGCGAATTATTCGCTATGATGCGGTTCGGCGAATTCGTTCATATCGACAAATGTCCCAGGCTGTCAAGACAGAGCCGTAATGTGATTAGCTGAATCAAACATGTCAATGCCACGTCCAGAGCGAATGAAGCCAATTCATGGCGAAACTTCTTCAACCACCCCAGCTACCTGGGTCGCGTAGGTAGTGCCTGGTATACACGGGCCATTTTTTCAACACTGTGGTCGGGACCCCATTTGGGGTCGCCTGGAATTATATGGGGTCGCCTGAAATGTGTGAAAAAAGAATACGGATAGATATTACTTATTGATAAAGCCTAACTAGCTATTCAATATTGTCTTTGAAACTGTCTATCTATAGTTTTAATGTTTCATGTTTAATGTATCATGTTTTAGTTTTTCTTGTGAAAAAATGTTTATGGGGTCCCCATACATTTTGGATGTCAAAATGGGGTGCCCAAAAAGGTTGGAAATCACTGGTGTACCATGTTAAGTTGTAAAGTGTCTGTATATCCCATAGAGGTGGTTTCTTTATTGTTGCTACAGTATATTGACAACAGTGTGTGGCAGTTCATGACAGAGTATGGGTGTTTTCACACCTTGTCCCTGAACTCAGACCTCAGCATTTTCTGTGCATACTACATGTGAACGCGCCAAAGTGTACCCAGACCCCCTCAGAAGTGAACCGTACTGAGATCTGTATTGACGTGGTCTCAGTACAGTTCGCTTATTAGTCCTCACAAGTTACACTTTTGACAAGGTGTAATTGTCACGGGGTGACAAGGTTTGGTCAGGAGGGGAACTAAAAATCTTGTGTTTGTTCCCATAGGGGCGCATTGTAGTGGCGGAATGGGAAATATAAACAGAAGAGAAAATGCATTGAATTGGACACAATTAACTGGGGATCATTAAGACTATTAATTACAGGTGTGGGGTGGGAAGAGGAGAGCTGTGATTGGGCCACAGGGGTTGGGGGAAATGTTTTTATTTCACAGGAAGAAGAGTAGCAGGAGGACCGGTGGAGGAAGGAGACCGCGAGAGACGCACAGAGGGCCCTTGGAGAGAGAGCCAGCCGTGCCGGGAAGCTGCTGCAGGAGGGGAATGGACGAGAGCCGGTAGCCGGTGCGGGACCATGGCCGAAAAGGAGAGGAACAGAAGATCCTAAGGATCTGGACACGGCAGCCTGCGAATGGACCGGCGCAAGCGTGACGGATGGAAGGACCGCGACCGGGTGCAGGTGGATCTGCCGCTGTGATGAACAAGAGGAGGGGTGAGGACGCTCCCTCCCTCGCTGAAGTTAAGTGCCCTTTGCTCTGCTCTTGGTGCCCGGACTGCATGCTGTCCCTGGCTGCTCTCTCTCTCTCTCTCTCTCTCTCTCTCTCTCTCTCTCTCTCTCTCTCTCTCTCTCTCTCTCTCGCACTTTCTCTCTCTCGCTCGCTCCAACTGTGTCTCCCTCGCTCCAGACCGGTGGGATCATTGTGTATAGCCTAAACTCCTGTCAGGACTGCTAAATATACATCGCGCCAGTGATGACCGCCCCCTTATTGTTATAGTCTGAAACGTGTGCTGTAGTGTTGCTTCCACCGATCACCGTAGTTTGTAGTGTGTGTGCAGTGTTTCCACGTGTGCTCTTAATCAGGGAGTAGTCCAGCTGAGTGCACCTCTTGTGCTGCAGTAGCCTGATCCGGAACACATTGACTGGTGCCGAATGTCATTCACAGGTCCGTCTCCCACTTGAACATGACTGAGCCATGTCCCCCCTCTAGCCAGCTGGACGCCACGGATATTGCGGGACATTTGCTGTGGACTGACTGATCCTGGACTCTCGTAACCAGATGGACAAAGAACTGATTAGCCCCTTCCCCCCTAGCTTCATAGTATCATTTTAAATCAAATATAATTGTGTCAAACTTGGAAACTGGTGTCCTGGCATACTTGGTGCATATAGCATGTTCCCCAGGATAATTGTTTGGTTAGTAAATGGGGGCGCCGTTTGAAAACACGAGCGCCCCCTACCTGCTTCACTGTTAAAAGAATGGAATCTGTCCTTACTGCCCCTTCAAAATATAATGCATGAGTTTTCATGCTGTTTAAACCCCATTTATAGCACTGTATTTAACTCTACAGATGAGTCACTGTAGCACAGGATGAAAGAATTGACTTCTGTAACGGCTGCTGACTTCTGTACGCAAAGGACAGTTTCCCAAGTCTTCTGGGTCTACTTTGTATTTCAAGTGAGTTTGAGTGCATAGGAGAATGTTAAACCCCTCTATCATTTGCACACATGAAGCATTCTTAATATGGTCAGTTTTCAATAGCTGTAATTCTTGGAGTGCTAGATTGAGACTAAAAAATATGTCTTATATTTACCCAATCATGGTAAATCAAAGGGAATTTAAAAATGTATGTAATAGCTATGGTAATTATTCCCTCCGCATCTTTAATTCTGAGTGGCTCAGCATCTATGTGATGGTCCTATACCTGGACACTCACATTGTCCATCAGTACAATTGATTTAGTTTTATCTTATTTGAATGTTTATTACATTTCACTGATCCCCGTCCCAACTTATTTGAAACGTGTTGCAGTTATCAAATTAGAAATGACTACATATGTCCCTCAAACCAATATTTTTTACTCGGTTTTTACACTTAATATGTTGTCTTTTCACTATTCCCCATCTAATGAATGGATGGAATGTTTTGAAAATGATAGCATTTTGATTTCATTTTTCAGTTTACCAAACCTCCCAACTTCACCGGAGTTGGGGTTTGTAGTTCCTCTTGGCCATCTCTTTATGACAGATTTACAGCAATGGATTAGCGCACTGCGCTTACGCCCAGTTCTCCATAGGTCCCATCTGGTGACAGTGTCCAGCAGCTGCCTGGTCTCCATAGTACCATGGAGGGGGCAGGATATTTTTGGTAGAAGATCTCCGTTGGGGACAGTCTCCTCTCGCAAAGTTCTCTGTGACGGAATTGGTGTCAACGGTACCTGGTCTCCCCAGTGTCCGTATGTCACATTACCAACCTAGAACTCCAGACGGTGTTCCTGGGTCAGAGGCATTTTGAGCCTCTCCTACTCTGGTCCGTACGGACTACGTGACAGTGGTAGCCTATAATAACTATCAAGGCTCCGGTCGGTGATTCAATCGGGAGTGTTTGTAACTCCCATAGAAGAGGAGTCAAACAAGCGACTGAAAGAGAACATTAGGACATGTGAAAGTGAGACCCCAACTGGGAAATTCCAACTCCCATTGTCATTGTGACACAGCACTCCACAGCACACAAGTGCACACTGCACACAACGAAATTGCATGTATGCCTCACCCGTGCAAGGCGACAGCCCCCAATGGTGGCCCAAGGGAGGAGTGCAGTGCGATCATGCTCAGGGTACCTCAGTCATGGAGGAGGATGAGGTAGAGCACTGGTTAATTACTCCCCCCACCAACCTGGTGGGTCGGGAGTTGAACCGGCAACCTTTGGGCTACAAGTCTGACGCCCTAACCACTTACCCATGACTGTCCTAATATGTCCCCGGTTCTCTGAAGGAGTGGAGAGAACGCTCTCTCGTTCCCCCTCTATGTGCGCGCTGTCGTTTGTTGCCCCTGAGGACAGCCTTCGGCAGTGCTGGTTAATGTTTTCGTGATTGCTCTCCTGTGGGAGTCTCATCCTTTGTAGTACAGTCTCCCTCCACTCCTTTAGAGAACCGTGGACATATACATGTCCTAATGTTTTGTTATGCGCTTTTTGATTCTCTGAGTTCAACGTGACTATTTTCAAGCCCCAAGAGCACGGCCAGGTGCTTCCATATAAACTATTTCAATGAAAAAAAAAACCTCGATCAGTACTAAAGTTTACTCCCATTTCTCTGAATTGCTAGCTACTGGCAAGTAGCCTGATATAAGCCACCCTACTAGCTGGTGCAATAGGCTGGCAGGCAGGACCATGGGATTTCTGGACCAACACTTGTGAATGTTCACGTATCACTTCCTAGAAGCAACAGATGATTACATTCATGTTTCATTCATGTAGGACCCAGAGCTCTGGTAGGACATACACGCTCCCATTAAAATATGGACTGTGAATTTTGAACAAGAAGTGCGCACACAGGACTGTGTAATGAGTAGAGCACTGACTGTGGTGGGAATGAAAGGCAGCAGAGCCTGATACTCTCCACACACACAGTTGTCTGAGATGCCATTGTGCAGGTATGGAATGAATGTCGTGTGCAAAGCCAGTATTTGTGGTCACTGATGGAGGATATGCTAATGGTTTTGGCCATGTGGCTATGACGCAGATGTAAACAAATCCGTTTTGGCTGCAACAATTGCAACGCGAACGACTGCGTTCCTAGATCTTCTCACTCTGGAACCCATTCTCCAAAGTTATCGTTTTAGGCTACCCAGGAAGATGGCGTTATATAGCCAGGACAGGCGAACGATAACAAAGTTGTCGTTTACTGAGAAAACATTGCCATGTAGTCAAGCCCTGAGTTCAGTTCACCTAAACAGGTCTAGGCGTGAAAATGCCCAAAGTTGCTCAAGTAAAAGTAAAAGTACCAACCTAAAAATATACTCAAGAATGATAAATTAACTTTTCTTCTTGAATATTTTCCCCCATCACCTCTGTCCGGGCACCATGTATCATCTGGTAAAACAGGTGATGGTGCCACCAAAAGAAACTGTTTTCAAAACCTTACCAAATTGTGAAGAATGCAAGATAATTGTGTATATCGATTTACAGAGAAAGTGTCAAGGCTGAGAATTAATGTTTAGTTTCGATACTCTGTTGATATGCACTGCAGTGTACATTCAATAGCAGTTCCAAATATGACCACCAGATGTACCTAATAAATTGAGGGTCAATAGGAATAGGTTCTTTAAGTAAGTAAAGATACTTTCACTTTATTACGAATGTTCAGTACTCTTTCTACCTCTGAGAGGACGTTTAAATACTGTTTCTGTTCAGTACAAACCACTTCACAACTAAAGCCCTGGTAGAAACCACCCATGATGCCTGGTACAAACCACAGCATGGTAGGCCTGGAAACCACCCAGGACACCTGGTAGAAACCGGTTGCAACCAACCGACCTACAAGTTTGGATTACTGCACGGGCCTACCGGGCCCAGGCACAGGGTCCCAAGAGTCAAGGGGGCCATGAAGACTTAGCCTCTATATTTCCACTCTCAAAATGTGCTACAATTACACTTTTGACAAATTTATCTTCAGATTCTATCAGGAGATTCTCACACCTGGTCTAAAACTACGCAAACATGCGAACGAAGATGTAGTGCTTTTCATTTTGATTACTTCCGTTTGAGTTGTATTAATGTATTTTTATTCAGCATGCATAATAGTCATAACAACTTACCAACACTGACCAGGCACAGCCAGTCTCGCTGCAACACAGGGTCTTCTCTTCATTTCCACTAGAGGGCGACACATAACTGTAGTTTGTGTGTGTGTGTGTGTGTGTGTGTGTGTGTGTGTGTGTGTGTGTGTGTGTGTGTGTGTGTGTGTGTGTGTGTGTGTGTGTGTGTGTGTGTGTGTGTGTGTGTGTGTGTGTGTGTGTGTGTGTGTGTGTGTGTGTGTGAGTGAGTGAGTGAGTGAGTGAGTGAGTGAGTGAGTGAGTGAGTGAGTGAGTGAGTGAGTGAGTGAGTGAGTGAGTGAGTGAGTGAGTGAGTGAGTGAGTGAGTGAGTGAGGTCGGACTCCAGCCCCATGCCCACCATGCATGTCCATTCACGGTATGGCACAGTGCGCAACTTCACCCCCTTGCTTTTGGTTTTTAATGCTACTGAATTATATTGTTTTGGACTTGACCCGTTAAAGGTTTCAAAGTCTGCTCACTTATCATTATTTGTTAAACTTGCATTTTTATGTGAATAGTTCTTTTCCAAAACGCTATATCCACCATTTTAATATTGAAATTGTCCTACCATCATCTATAAGTGAATTCTTGCCATTCAAATGTTTTGAGAACATGCTTTTTAAACCTCTATAAAATTAATTTTGCAATGCAAGTCAATGGAATGCCCAATACAAAAATGTCAATTTGTTGTTTCATGTTGTTGGCATAGCCAAAAAGAGAACGCTCTCATTTTATGCAGGTTAGTTTTGCGTAGGTACAGGCTGGTTCTCCACCACCCACTCACTTCCTGTAGTTTCTGGGTTGGCAGGAACGGATTATGACTCCATGGGCCCCCGGGCCAGACAACAAGAAAGGCCCCCGGGCCAGACAACAAGAAAGGCCCCCTCAATGGGTGTACAAAACGATTGCCCCGTGTGTATCAGTGTTGTGTATATGTGGCAGCTATGTATGTCCAAGACAAATTTCCTTCGGGACAATTAAAAAGAATCTTTAATCTTGAATCTTAGTCCTTTATTTAAATAACCGTGACAAGGTATGTAGTAGGCCATTGCTTCTGCTAAACACATACCTCACAAAAATTCCTGACTCCAACTCGTTCAGTTTTTGAAGACAGATTAGATAGATGGAGACTTCTCTGCTGTCTCCCTCCTGTTACCCTCTCTCTGCCCTCTGCCATGGGCCCACTAACAGCAGAGAGGCGCTGACTGAAGTGGAAATGGACAACAGAGAACCTCAACTGCCTTTTTCTAGTTACGAGATAACTTGTGGGAAAGAGAGAGTTCTCTTGCTGCACTTTTGCTTTTGAACATAGATGCGCTACCTAAGACTTGGGATCAAATCTTCTCTGCCTTCAGTCTCCCTTCAGTCTAAAAGCAGAGAGGAGCTGACTCATGTGGAACTCAACAGTAGAACCTCAACTGCCCTGTTAAGTCACCAGAGCACAATCTGGGAAAGGGAAAGTTCTTTTGCATTTTTCCTTTTGAAGATACTATAGCTGTGCAAACTAAGACTGGGGATCAGATCTTTTCCACAGTCTCACTCCAGTCTCCCTGCACTCTGCCTCCCTCTCTGCTGTCTGTCATGGGCCCACTCAGAGTAAAGAGGGGCTGACTCAATTGGAAATCGACAACAGAGAACCTCAACTACCCTTTCAAGTCACGAGAGCACTTGTTGGAAAGAGAGAGTTCTTTGGGGGGGGTTTTGTCACTCATGTCTGCCACAATACAGAGACGATTGCATTGACTATGACTCATTGCCAGATTTTGTTTAGAAATACGTAAATCAACGCATTTTTGAAAACACAATTCGAGAATACGCCTGCTGCCATAGATGTTGCGGCTTCTGTCATCAGCTATTATGTAAGATACAGTCACAAATTTCTACCCAGAGTCAAATCCAGGACATTACCTACTACAGCTATTGTAATCACAAGTCGAATACAGACAGATTTAGTGCTCCTAACCCCCTTCACCCTGCTGAGATCGTTCTTCTTTAGGCGAGCCAAGGAAATGTCTCTTCACACCCATTTATATGAGAGCAAGGCGAATGACAAAGCCACACTCACCACCACATCACTGTTATTAAGCCTTACTCACATATGGCATCACAGCTAGTGGGTGCTAAATCAGGACCAATGGGAATGTTACACTTTTTTTACATGTGATTTGTATTTCATCGCTTCAGAGGCATTGAGACAATAGGGGTGATTGCAGAAACTACTGCGGTAACACTTTATTTTAAGATTCACATACTAGCCACTGAATCAATGATTTGTTAGGCACATAGGCTACTGACTAGGGGTGTAAATGATAATCCATATGTATCGACGCATCGATCCTACGGCTGACGAACAAATTGAATCATATCGTGGGGCATTCTTAAGTAGGCCCTATCGAAAGTAATAGAATCGCTGGCCTCTGCCCAACGCTCTAGCTCCATAACATAATAGAACCTCTTTGTCCTCTTTGGCCACAGGAGTCTTTACTAATGTTTTTGTACGGCCGCTGAAGCCAGCTCACAGATGTGAACGTCCACTCGTAATTTGTGTGTAAAGTGTAAAAACTGGCAAATATAACATTTTGTAGATAGAGAGTGGAAAGATAGCGCAACATTCAGAGTAACACGTGCAAGCCCATGTGTGCTTGTGTGAGAAAATATTAGACCAGGTTTTGCACGTTTTGTAAATTTTTGCAGTCTTGACAGCCTGACAGTGAGAGTGTAAGTCCATGGACATGCGTAAATCCATGTGTGCTTCTGTGAGAAACTATTAGACAAGAGAGGAGGCAAAAGAGGTAGAGTCAGCACAAAAAGTTCAAAAAAAGAAAGAAAGAAAAAGAAAACTTTAATAGTTTCCCGAAGCGCTTGCCAAAGGCAAAGTAGGCCACAAACCAGGGTCCTGTGATCACACTGAGTCCAGACGTCAGAGTGCTGTTGTCATAGAGACCAAGCTTTCCACATCACCTCCACACTTCCCCTCTGAGTGACACACCGATTAGCTGGAAATACAAATGCAATACAATGTATGTATGTTCACAGCCAGTACAGCTAAATCATTATGCAATTATGCAAAATTCTATGAAAAAAATGACACCAGCAACAGCGACACCCAGCAATGTTTCTTGTGTGTTTAAGCTAAAGCACTGTAGTAGACGTGAAGGGGAAATATATTCCTGTGAGATAAAGGGAGAGCTGCAATGTTCACTGTGGGTTATTTTTGATCGCGCAGCTACATACGTACCTATGTCCGGTTTGTTTACTGGTTACTTGGAAACCACTCAAAAGTTGTGAATGTTTCGATACTGTGGTTTTTCGAGGTGATATCTTCAAGAGGAAGTGGCTGAGCAGCAGCAGGCCTAGAGAGCTATAAAAGCACAAGGGACCCGAAAAAAGACACAGAGAGTGAGTGCACATGGTGAGGCAGAGCAGAAAAAAGCTGCGCGGAAGAAAGTGTGACTTCACTTGCATGGTGACATTTAAAGCACCATCTCTGAAATCTTAGCGCCCATGTTGCTCTTTTGCTAAAACTTTCAACAGTCCATTTTATTCCATTTCCTCTGTTTACTGGCCAAGGCAGGAATTGTCTTGGTTATTTTTCTCTGCCTTGCTAGGAGCTAAATAAAACAGTCTTGTATGAGGACAAAGCCCGGCTGGCTCTGCTATAAATACATGCAGGATGGAGAGGCAGGTCCTAGACAGGGAGTAATGTCGTTGGCGTTGCCAAATGGATATCTACACATGTTGGATGGCCATCTGTGACTGACTTTAGCCCAAGACACGACGTTATCAATGTGCTGTCACCAGAATGACAATGACCAAGTCGTAGTGCATTACTAAAGTGCCTGCCACTGCCACATAATGCACTGGTGTCCCCATCTATTCTTGGTCCCCTGAAATATAACTTCATTGCATTGCAAATGTAAAGAGATTCCTTTACAAAATATGTCATTTCATGTGAAGCTTTATAACATTAAAATTACATGGGGGCCGGATAAGATGTCCTCAAGGGCCATAAACGGCCCTCGAGATATAGGTTCCCCACCTCTGCTTAGAATAACAGTCCCTTTAAAAATTTTATTAACTCTTAATTAACGTATATTCATAATTAAGTAATTATATACAAACATTTACACAAGTTTGTACTAACATAGGGCTGTACAGTGGAATAGGAATCAGCTCCTATTGGATAAGTTTGATGGACATATATCCTGTGTTTTCATGTCTTGCTCTTTGGAGGGCAAACGTCCAGGACCGCTCTGGCTGTGTTGTGTCTGCTGAGTTATTTTTCACTCTTTTACAGATATTTGTGAATGTTTTGTTGATATATTTACAAAGTGTTTATAATGCTTTATTAGACTGGTATCCTTAACCCCTTTGCGCAGAGCCCATGTTATAACCATACTGTCACCAAAATTGTAATGGCTATGTCTTAAACTGTGTCACTTAAAGCACTCAGTAATGTCATAGCAAGTTTGTTATGATGTAGTTGAGCGATTTCAGCAACTAGTGAATAGGCCCGCCGGCGACATATTACTAGTCAGGTCAAGAGCAATGCAAGTACTTTCTGAGTTCCCTAAAATACGGGAACTCCTCCCACTTTGTCAGGAAGCTCACAACCATAAGCAAACCAAGGGAGGCAGGTCAACTATGCCATTTGGGAAATGTTAATTGTTATGCTGTTGGTCAGACCAAGTCTTGAAGATATTTGAATGTCGATGATAATCAGGCTAACATATTACCACATACAATACATCACATATGAAGGCATCTTTGGTGTGACAAAGGTCAAGGTATGAGGTCATCTCCATAAGCCCTTATAAGGAGAAAGTACAGCTCTATTGAGGTGGGAAAAGGTGGAAGTGGTAATGAGCCTCAGATACCTCAAAGCTCACGCTGACACAAAAGAACATACAATATACAGCAGCTACTGTAGGCCATGCAGGCATATGTAGGCCTACATACATAAGTCAAGTCAACTGTATGTCAACTGATCTATGTAACAGGGTTAGCACAGAAGTTTGAAATTGCGTTTGACCAGTCTCCAATGTGCAGTTTAACTACAGCATATAAATATAAGACATTGACAATAATCTCTCTCTCACAAACACACACGCACACGCACGCACACAAACAAACTAACCCACTCATACATGAATTTACAATTCTTTTCTCTGACACATTCACTCACAACACACACGCAGCACACACTCACACATGTGCACTACCATACTCATGTACAACACACACACACACACACACACACACACACTATATACATAAGTATGTACGTGCATGCATACATACATACAGTACATGAATTCATACATAGGCCTACATACACATACATACATACATACATACATACATACATACATACATACATACATACATACATACATACATACATACATACATACATACATACATACATACTGTACATGCATACATACTGATGTAAATCCTGAGAAAAAACACAACCCAGAGAGAGAGAGAGAGAGAGAGAGAGAGAGAGAGAGAGAGAGAGAGAGAGAGAGAGAGAGAGAGAGAGAGAGAGAGAGAGAAATTGAACATTTAAAAAATAGTGAGTCAGATGAACAGGATGTGCCATAAACGCCTCTTCAAAAGTGTACTTCCCTTTCACTATGACCATGGGACATTTCTAACTTCCTACCGCTGCTACGTACATACACAGTAGACATGTAGTGTTACTTCAACACTCACAGTAGGATTTCTCAACGGGGGCTCTACAGCCCCCTAGGGGGCACGCACACACACACACACACACACACACACACACACACACACACACACACACACACACACACACACACACACACACACACAATCATCCTCCATCAGCAAGTTGCAGGAATCATCCTTCCATCGAAATCAATGCTTGACCTCCTATGACCTTGGTATTCTGTTGATGGCATAAGCATTTCAGTGAAGCACATGGCTCCCCTGTTATATAGGCCTACATTTCCTGTCACCAGAATGACAATGACAAAGTCATAGTGTGTTAGTAGAAGCGATGTTGTAGGTTTGGTGTGGGACTTGTATTGTATGTGTATTGTATTTTTATTAACCCCTTAGTGCAGCACTATGGCTCTCTGTAATGTCATGCCAATGTTGTTATGATGTAGTTAAGCATTTTCAGCAAGTGAATAGGGTCGCCGGCAACCCCTGCTGCAGTAAGAGGCTACGCGGGCTTGCCACGCTTATAGTAATCTCTAAGTCCTAGGCCTTTCGAGATAGAGACACCGTTCAAACACTAAAACGACCGGCTCGGCTTGGAGATTTCAAAAAATTGTATTAACACTTTCTAAAGCAAATTTGTTCATCAGACCACACGACACGGTTCCAGTGATCCATATCCTTGGTCTGTTCATCTCTCTTGAGACCAAGATAAACAAATTTGCTTTAGATGGCGTCAAGCATGTGTGGTGGTAAACAAGTGAGTTTTAACCAAAAAAGTGCATCATCTGGCTAGTCAAGCATGGTTGTGGGACTGACATGGTTTGGCTATGTATGGATGCCGTCAACATTGGAAATCTTAATTACACTTAAAGAAGCATGCATGTCAATATGCACTGTGACAACAGAAGCAGACCATGATACTCTCCATAGGATTTCACTCACGTCCATTTTAGCCAGGTGCAGACTCAAAATGTACAATTTCAATGTACTGAAAGGTTGAAACACACACCGATGACCTCCCTTTTAATCCCTTTTCATTTCGAAATGAAAAAAGGAATGTAGTTGCTGCCAAAGGTGGTTCTACAAAGTATTAAGCAAAGGCTGTGAATACTTTTGTAAATATGATTTCTTTGTTTTTTATTTTTATAAATTTTCAAAACTGTCAAGACAACTTGTTTTTCACATGGTCATAATGGAATAATTTGTGTAGAATTTTGACAACAGAGATTCATTTGTAGCATTTGGAATAAGGCTGTAAGATAATAAAATGTGAAAAAAGTGAAGCGCTGTGAATACTTTCCGGATTGACTGTATGTCATTTAGTGTCAATGGCAAAGGTGCTGGATTAGAGATATGGAGGTTGTGAGTTCGAATCCTACTCGGACTATGTTGATTTTCAAAATTATATCATATGCAGTGTTCCTTAGCCTGTATGTCATTTAGTATATCCCCAAAACGCAGAGCTACAACACTTTCAAAATGGCTGAATCCAAGATGGCTGAATTGTTTGGCCCATAACTTCTGACTGGGTGGATGGATTTTTCCAACATTTCTTTTAGCTTTGTGTTCTCAATGATAGTTTGTTTTTAATTTAGGGATAGAGATATAAAAATAAAACTGCTCATCTCTGCCCCAAAAGGCAAGCCCGCTTCCAGCATTTTCTGTGAGATTGCAATCTAGTTGTGTTTTATTGTTTTGAATTCATGTATTGGTACCGGTCATCTCAGAAGTGCGTATGTACATGTCCCACAGTCCACATCATAAACTATGCCCACAGGTAGGAGTATATGGTATTGTAGTAATGTCTTGTGCAGCAGAGGTGTCAAAAGTAAAAGTAAAAGTACATTTGTGGTGTAATTAGAACACGAGCACATGGCATTACATAGCTGTTGCACCATGTACTCCATTGTAGGCCTACTTAATGAGATAGATAGACTGTGTTGTTACTGAAAAAACACTGAAAACCTAAGAAGGACCCACCACAAACTTGATCCAACCAATGCAGAGAGATAGCTGATCGTGAAAACAAGTAGGCCTACCCGGGTCTACTGGTTACTAAGAGAAGTTACTGGAGGGAATCTGTGTTTCTTTTTTTAACTTTTACTTTTGACACCTCTGTTGTGCAGTGGTAAGCATGGGGTTGGGGTTATAGCAAAGAGTTTCACTATAGACCAAGATAAGACATACCACGTACTGTATCACTACTAATGCAACAAATAGTGGAATCAACTCAGGTCTCCCAAAAGGCCATGATTTTCCACTGAACTGAAGAGAAGTTGTGAGAAAGGTCCAGTGAATGCTGTGGAGCAGTGATGCGCATAAACCAGGAGCCACTGTTGAAGATGAGGAAGACATGGGAGGTGAAGGCCTGAGGTTGGGTGGAGTGGGATGGGATTGGGTTAGGGGTGTGGAGAAAGCTTTGTGGTGCATTTAT
The DNA here is from genome assembly GCF_034702125.1 of Engraulis encrasicolus. Taxonomy (NCBI): domain Eukaryota; kingdom Metazoa; phylum Chordata; class Actinopteri; order Clupeiformes; family Engraulidae; genus Engraulis; species Engraulis encrasicolus. The sequence continues at coordinate 5,087,645 of NC_085858.1, forward strand.
AGGCTTGCTCACTAGAAAGCATGAGTGGAATGTGTGATCAGTCAGTCAGTAATTATTAAGGGCTGGTATGGGATAGAGAGAGAAAAATAATTTAAATTTCCTTGAATGACTTGTGCAGATGAAGAAACCGACAATATGACTGACGTGACGTGACTGACCTGATGGGGAACTTTTCATGTGCATCTCTATGACGCAGAGTCTCCTTCACACCGGGAGAGATGCTACCCCAGAACACTCTGTTCCCCACCACAGCAGAATCACCACATGTCATGTAGACAGTGTAGGTGTGTAAGTTGTCACTTCCCCTTGTAGTCACACCTTTTTTTGTATATTTCACTGTGGCTTGTAAACACACTGCTGCAAACACACTACTACATTGCTGCAAACACACTGCTAGATTGCTTTCAGTGGGCCCGTATGCACAGCACCGGTACAGAATACCATCACTTACCAATATTTGCCTCTTGCGTACTGGGACTTTTCATGGAGTATATGAGCTCGTCGCACTCTGATTTCTGAGCTTATGTTATAAATGTATTATCACCAAAATTGTAATGGCTATGTCTTAATCTGTTACTAAAAGCTCGAGGTATTGTCATAGCAATGTTGTTATGACATAGTTGAGTATTTTTAGCAAATAGTAGAGTAGAGTAGAGTATCATTTACTGATTTCGAGGGAAATGAAGGTAAATAGGGGTGCCGGTGACCTCATCTGCACAAAGAGGTTACCAAGTTGTAATGTAGGCCCTGTGCAATATCATAATGGTGTAGAACTATCAGTTGCGTTTTTTTCAGTGACTATTACAACGTCCTAGTGGCGGGATTGGTGTCTGGTAAGGAGCTATACAGGTTTACAGTCATTTAAAGTGTGTTATGCAAATACATCTCTTTCTGTGTTTCCCAGAATGCACAGCCATCAATGTGACTGTGCTATCACACATGACCAGAAATGCAGTACATAAATGGTGTACTTTCATCAAAGGCACAGCTTGACATTCCAGATGCAGTAAATGTAAAATGTCCTTTCGTCTATTTGGCATATGTTGTATTTGCCCATTTGTTGCAATCCTACTGAATTTAGCACCACTCCTCATTCACGTAGATGAGCTAATAAGTGAAATCGCCTTTGCAGAATTACATAGGGATATAGGGCAGGATTATATACTTTTTATCTCTACTATATGGTTTGCCCATCTCTGATCCAACATCTTAATTAGTTATACATCTTTATATTACATATTAAAGTGTTGAAAGGACAAATAAGTGCCCTTCTGAAAAGACTGTAAATACAGTGACAGAGAGGGTTGTATAGGCTAAGTACTAAACTCTTAATTTATCTAATTTAACATGTAGGCCTACAGATCTGTTTCTGCTCTCATTCTGCACATCAGAGTTGGAGTCTAAATCGCTACATCACTGACGATGCTCTTCAGTTAGTGCTGAGACTGTGAGGCCGGCTTCACAACAAGGCGGTGAAGCGTCGTGAGACGGAAGCGATTTTTACCGGCAGTGGCGAAAATACATGGAAACATATCTGTCCTTACACACAAACCAGCGGTAGTCGGGCGGCAGCAGCACGGGAGCCGGCTCCACTCCGCGCTGCATTTGGAAAATGGAACTCGAGTGGATTTTGGGCAGCAGTGGCCAGCGGTCTCCCATTCAAATGAATGGCAAAGTAGCGTGCTAGGTTTGACTGTGGGGGGGGGGTTGGTGAACAGAACTGGCCGTGCACGCCGATGCTGTTGGTGTGAAAGGCAGAGTAGAACACACCGGCCGAAACTAAGCAGAAAGACCTCATTCGTCTCGCTTCCGTTCCGCGACACCTTGGTGTATATTCGGCCTGATTGTTACAGTCCCTGGATCAACGTGGTGTTGTTTTGCTCAAGCTCAGTTATTGATGAAGTTGTAACACGGTCCCTTAAAATCTTTATTTTGAAGGACAAACATTTAGGACTGCTGTGACTGTGCTGTATCTGCTGGCAAAATAATATTTCTTACTAATTTATGAACATTATTTTGTTCATATTTAGTTCATATACATAAGGTGTTTGTAAAACTATTTTAAAGTGATACCGATGAGGGTGTCAGGAGACCTTAATCATTCCATGGAAACTATAAGTAGACCATGGTAGGTGTGACTTGGTAGTTAAGGAGATGAGCTTAAGATAAGAGGGTTGCAGTTTAAATCCCACCCTTCACTCCCTACTCCACACTCTACGGCTAAGGTGGCCTTGAGCAAGGCACCGACCTAACCTCACACTGCTCCAGGGACTGTAATCAACACCATGGACTTAAAATAACCGTAAGTAGCTACAACCTACAACCTCAGAAGCAACGGAAGTCATTATTTCTCTATGGAGGGTCGGTGACTAAAACGACTAAAGCGAACAAAGCAAATTCACCAGGAGCGAAGCAACCTGAGCAACCAGAGCTAAATTCAGCCATTTAAGTCAAGCTAATATTATGGTAATGAGCTATGACGTGGTCCGGCGACAACCAATTAGAATGTCCATACCTCTGAATGTCCAAGTCTGACAAGCCAGAGACGTTACGTGATTAGCTAAATTAAACATGTCAATGTCACATCCAGAGCGAATAAAGCAAATTCATGGCAAAACTTCTTTAGCGACCTCAACTACTCGGGTAGCAGAGGTCATGTCTGGTGTACACACGGCATTGTGCAATGTAACATTATGTATTTATATACTAGTACTTGCACCAGAAGACCTTTCTGACCACCTGTAGCTGCCCCTGTACTTTCAGAGTGACTAGTTTCAGAACACCCTGTATAGCCTTGCAAAACTGATAGCTTCTTGAATGCTACTGTATCTATGCTGTGAACAAATATTTACCAGCCATCTTTAACAAAGGTTAACTGATTTAGTGAACTGAAAGAAATAGTAGAACTTAAAACTAACTGAACGCATGCTGTCCACGTCCAGTCCAGAAACAACTGTGGGAAAAAACAGTAAACAGTAAACAGTAAACAACAAAAAACAAAAAAAGCGGTGTTAATTGAACACTTAGAGGGTACTCTGGAACCAAATGCACTCCACAGAATATTGAATCGACTCATTAAGTGTTGAATTAACACTGTTTTTTTTTACTATGTAGTACAAGCCGAGAAAGGACAGGAGAGGAGTATTGGCAAAATAATTGGGTTTTTTTGGGGTTTTTTTAAATTACATAGGCCTATATTTAGCAACTGCCACCCCACAAAAGAAGTCTGTTTATGACGTCACCAATGGAATTTCTTCCCAGTGTTGAATTCATTTCCCTTTTTCCTTCTTTTCCTTCTTTTCTTTCCTTCTTTCCTTTCATGTGAACTCTGACATTTTAAAATGCTTATTCCCCTGGCCCTTTCCTCTCTCTCTTTGCTCTCTCGATTTTTTATTCTCGTGCCTCCCTCTCTCTCTCTCTCTCTCTCTCTCTCTCTCTCTCTCTCTCTCTCCCTCTCTCTCTCTGTGTCAGCTGAGGGCGTAACCAGGCGGTCGGCTTTCCAGATGAGGTTCTGTGCTAGCTCTGCTGTGTCAGACAGATGGAAAGAGAGGCACGGGGAGGGAGGGCAGCACCGTCAAGAGAGATAGAGACTTGGAGAGAGAGAGAGAGAGAGAGAGAGAGAGAGAGAGAGAGAGAGAGAGAGAGAGAGAGAAGCAGCCGGGAGATATCTCAGTGTTGTGGTGTAGACAGGGCAGGGTGGGGAACAAAACTGCCCACAGAGGAACAGCTGGACAGCAACAGGCAAGCGATAACCTACAACAAATCATTCTTTAACAGCTGGACACCAACAGATAAGAGATACAACAAATCAGAAGCATCCAAAACCTCTACAATCAGTTTTGCCGTGTGATTTCCAGGTTCAAGCCTGGTGAAACTCTTTTTACACTCACTTCAAAACTTCAAGCGCCACGCGCCTGTGGTTAGAGTCAACGGTTTTTCAGCCAGCGCCATGAGGTACAGAGGGCATCTCCTGGTTTGGGGTGAGTCATCTGCTGTCAGAGTACACTTCTCGTTGCCATGGAAATGGAATGTGTTTAGAGCTGTTGGCTGTTGGTTGTTGGTATGGTCTCTTCCGTGCGCATGTTGTTTTTCACTTGGAAACCTTGAACCTAACTCTTTGGTCAAGAAGAATGAAGTTGGCCAGTGTTCTTCTGCTACATTTCATCAATTCGTTTACGTCCACTAAAACACAATTTAGTTCCAACCACTTTATTCTGTTAAGCCGAGGATCAGCTGCTGCTTAAACATTTGTGAGTGAGCTCTGAAATCACCAAGGGGTAGCTACATGAAATTGCAACACAGAGAGTGCCTGCTGCCTGTCACCATTTGAGAAGTGAGAAGTGAGTGCTGTGTCATAGGCCTGTGCTACTGTTGCAGCCTCAACACACATGGTCAATGAAAATAGCCTTGTCAAGCTGCTCCCAACACTGGCTACACCCTAACTGCAGCGGAAAGTGCTGTAACACTTTAGAATAAAGGGCCGTTAAGACAAGGCATTATAAATTAGCTGTTAACATAAAGGCAATGACCAAGTTGTAGTACATTACTGAAGGCCCTGTGTTATGTCATAGTGTAGTACTAGGGTAGTTCACTTTTCAATGACTATTACAGAGTAACAATGGTGGAGCGGCGTGCATTATGAGACTAGGAAGCTTTAAAACGTGTTGTAAATAATGAACTAATGATTGACATAACATTTACAAATTATGAGTAAGAAATACAACATTAACACAAAAAGCACAGCACAGCTGCAGCAGTCCTGGCAGTTTGTCCTCCAAAGTTCAAAAGAGACAAGTGTTCAGCAGGCAAATATATGAAATGCATTTAGTAGAAGCTGATTCCTACTCTGCTGTGCAACCATATGGTTCTTACTCATTTACAAACATTTGTAAATGTTTTGTTTATAATTAGTTCATTAGTAAATGTTAATAAATTGTTGATGAAGCTTTCTTTAAGTGACCTTAGTCTGAAGTGTTGCCGAAAATTCTTATTGGAAGTGGTCAGTCAGCTAGTCAGTTGGAAGTGCTTTGAAATCTCACACACAGCACTGACAGCAGTCTTTCAAAGACAGAGTGGAACAGGGGAAAAACTGATGTAATTGAACAGGGTTTTTTTCCCCTCGCTGTCAAGCTCGACTCATAGACTATGTGGTCTAATATTTTACGGTGGAGCCGCAAGCAAATGAATAACTGAGACATAGACAAAACACCAGAGAGAGAGAAACAGAAAGAGAGAACAAAGACACTGTTGTTCAAGCTGTCTTTTAAACACCCACACCAAATAGAAGCTATGTGTTCTCTCCTCTTTAACCCCTTAAGACACGGCATTATAAATTAGCTGTTACCAGAATGGCAATGACCAAGTCGTAATGTATTACTAAAGGCCCCGTGCACAGTGCATATTAGTGTAGTACTATAGTAGTCAACTTTCAATGTCTATTACAGCGTTCCACAGGAGGTACGGCGTGCCTTAAGGGGCTACAGTAAATGTAGCCTATTTTTAAGATCTCTATTCAACACTGTGGTGAGTGCCGGACTGCACCTAGTTCTGTGGGCTAATGATTTGGCTACAAAATGTGGTCATATTAATTGTCAGTGCATCAGACAGTGTGTGCTCTGTTGTCTGACCCAAATACTTTGATTTATAGTTTTGAACAATTTATATAAAAAAAAACAATATGACTTGAATATAATAGCAATGCACAAACTATGTATTGATTGATTATATAATGTAAAAAAATATGGCACTGCATTGATATGATATAGTTATCTCCTCTGAAAGCACCTCCCATCCTAAAAAACAGTACAAGTATATACAGTATGTTGTGTTGACTGATGGAGTGAGTGGTGGAAATGGAAGCCTTAGAAGAAAGAAAAGTATCTCACACCAATGTTATTGATGCTGGCCATGTCATTTCATCTAATGACGTGGAGTAGCGTGTGCGGTATTTTCTTTACTTTCTTGGATGAAATTGAAACCTTACATTCGTTTTGATCAGCATGCGTTATAATTGTGTAGGGAAATAGAGGCTGAGGTGTGCGACACAGTACAGGATGTACGTATGCCTTATGCAAGGGGTGCTGTCCCGTGTAAGTTCACAATGTTGTTGTGGACTGTGACTTAGGTTCACAATCCTGTCGAATTAATTAGGCTACCGTTTCCAAAATAATTTATGACTGTAGGCCTAGGCCTACATTCACAATGCTGGTAAAATTCATTACATCCCCTTCGCTACATTTAAAGATAACCCCAAGTTGTTTGCAAGATGGACAGGGATCAGAAAGCCCAACAGCATGCATAATGACCGAGCACCGGCAAATATTCCACACGGATGTGCCTGCGCCATTCTAAGCAGTTAAGGAACAGGGTGGGACTGTCTCCTTTGACGCCTGCTGCAAAATCAGTGCTATCAACCTAAAAAGCAGCAGGCAGCCTATAGCCTAGGCTACATTCTCATTGAAGTTAACAAACAATCATGTAAAATGAATTAGGCCTACCGCTGCCTAAAATATGTGTGAAGTGGAAGTGAATTGTTGCGAGATGGACAGTGACTACCGCCAGGCCCGTCACTAGGTTTGAGAGACAGGGGGGGCTTAGCCCCTGAGGAAGAAAATGCGTGTGCATAGCGTGCGCCGAATTTTTTTCAGCTCACCTGCTGAGGTTTTGTCTATGAATTAATTATTTTAAGAGCAAAGAAATCCCACACACTGTCCATTCCACCAACAAACTTTAATACATTGTTTCGGTCATCCGACCTTCTTCATGTTGTATTAAAGTTTGTTGGTGGAATGGACAGTATGCAGGATTTCTTTACACTTGAATGACAACCCCACTGGGATAATATCCTACGCACCTGCCCACCTACAGAGGTGTGCAAAAGCGTCTTCTTGAACAATTATTTTAAGAGCACCATACCGATTTTTAAACACTAGTTACAGTGATTTTTTTTTTAATTCACATTTTAATGAACATTCCTTATGTGTAAGCTAAACAAAACATTTCAAAATGTTTCAACTGATGAATATTATGTACGGAAGTTAAAATGATTAGATAAAAATGCTGAGAGCATAATTTACACAAGGACTAGGAACTTTCAGGAGTTACTAACTGCGCGTCTCCAGGAGAAGCAGTGGTCAGGAAGCGATTCATTCAAACAGGTTCCTTACTTGGAAAACTATGCATCCCCGGCAGATATTTGGTCATTTTTACTCCATTAGTAGCTATTTTAATCAGTTCATGTGTGTTTTCAAACTATTAAGACAAATATTAAAGCTGAACTATAATTTCAAGACAATGTCAAATTGATTTATTACACGGGTATTGTGAGTGAAAATTGGTACTTTGGGTCTGAAGATTTCATCCGCGTAAGTAATTACACTTTTCTCGAGGTGTTGTTAGTCACAAAGCACAATCATCTACCTTTTTGTTTTTTTTAGCAGAATCGTTAAAGGGGCGGATAATACTAATGTAGGGGGGGCTAAAGCCCCCCTAAAATAGGCCTAACGACGGCCCTGACTACCGCAGATCATTTTGGTTGACAATGTCAAATTAATTGGGTACCATTGCCAAAAGTAAAGCCAAAGTCATTGTGTAAGTTCACAATGCTGGTCAAACACCCCTTCACTAAATTTAAAATTAAACCCAGTTGCGAGATAGACCACAAATTCCGACAGCAATACCCATGGACTGATTAACAACGGTGAACAGTGATTTCCCATGAGATATGCGGGGAAGCAAATGCCGTGTCAGTCGACAAGCGCCAAGACCAACCAGTGGCCCATGAGAATGATGCATATACCATCGTAGGCAAAAAATAAAACCCTTCTGTGGTTGTTTCAGTTTTGTTGGTCAAAATCATTAAGCTACATTCCCTTCACTAATTAGGCTACAGTTCTATCAGCGTGTGATCACAAGCTTTCAAAGCAGGTAGATTTTGCAAATGACTGAACTGACATGAATGTGTCATTTTGAAAGTCTGACACAGGAATATAGTGACTCATATTGGCAAAGTGATCATTTTTGTCCATCATCTAATTATGCCATGCCTTGGCGGAGGTATGTGCTCTCGGAGCACTTTTCTAGTTGTTTTTGTGGATGCGCGCATCCTGACCTCCAAACACCTCAACCAGTGTTTCCCAACCAGTGGCACGCACACCAATAGGGGTACAGGACCAGACTTCAGTAACCTGGTTCTCACGCATGTTGATGATAACAAATGTATGGAGCGCAGTGACCGGGTTAAAAGAAGCGCTACAAGTAGAGCATGGGTGTTGGAATACTCATGGTATCCTGTAAAGGCTTAGGGGGTGCACAAGACAAAAAAAGGTTGGGATACACTGATTTCTGATTCACATTCTGTCCCCCACATGATACGATCATATCACTCCAGTAGGTCATTGCACTGGCTCCCAGTGAAGTTAAAAATTGACACTGTTCTGATTGTCTATAAGACACTCAATGGCCTAGTCCTTAAATGTATTGCAGAGGTGCTAGAGCAATATCATCCTAAAAGATGTCTTTCGTCTTCAGAGTCTCCTCTACTGGTTACCTTCATCTTCAGAGTCTCCTCTACTGGTTGTGCCTATAGGGTAAAATGCTGACAGGGTCAGTTGACCAGTGCCCTGGGACAAAAGGGGCCCAGAATCGAATCCTCATTACATATTGGTTGGGGGACATTTTCAGATGAATTTATCTCGGGCCCAGGTAGAGCTCTCAGCGGCCCTGCATGTAGTATATGCCTATAGTGTTCCCAACCTTTAACAACTTAGGGCCCACTTGAAATTTTCACAAATGTTCATGGCCCACCTCTGACGTAATGAACAATAAATAAATATTAGGCATACAATAAATAAATAGTCAATAAAAATTGGGCCCCAGCCCACTGTTTGGGATTCATTGCCATACTGTATATCTGCATACTATTATTTTGTCTGTCTTCTGCCATAGCCTATCTTGTTTCTTAGTTTCTGTGTCTCCTTGTCTGTCTGTGTGTCTGTCAGAGTTGCAGCTGCTCCTGCTTGTCTTTGTAGTGGAGTCTGAAGTTTGTCGAGAAGGTTTCATTGTAGACCGAAGTGGAACATGTGTTGGTAAGAAACAGTAACAAATCTGACATGTTTTTTTTTCTTCTTTTAAATGTATCAGTTATGATTGGCCAGGCCCTTGATATATTATCCTGGGGCCTATACTACAAAGCTGGTTCAGGATAAGTTAAGGTTAAGTTAAGAGGTAAATCATTTAATACAACAAACCGACTCTCTGATGGAGCATGTAATGGTAAATAGCCTACAGTGCAGTCGCATTCTCTAATAGGACTACAGTACTGATACTTACAATATTTCAACCTTCTGACCATTGCCTGCTATCTCATGTGTTGTTGTTGTTCTTGTTATTGTTGTTGTTGTTTTTAAGAGTTTGATGAGTGCAACACCGTCTCTAACCCTGATTACCCTGAGTTTGAGGATCCTCCAATATGTGGTGACAATGCAGACTGCTTTAACACAGTGGGCAGTTATAACTGCCAGTGTAAAGCTGGATTCAGACCATCTAGGGGGAATAATAATTTTACTGCCGAAAGTGGAGTCAAATGCCAAGGTAACAAAAATAACGTAATGGTATGGTGTTTTCCGCATGTGTAATCCCCTTTAAAGGTCCACTGTGTGATATTTTTAAGACTTAATTTCCAGAATTCATGCTGCCCATTCTCAAATGTTACCTTTTTCATGAATACTTAACACACCACCATCAGATGAAGTATTCATTATGCCTGAGAAAATGTAATTTTTCATGCATGGAAAGGGGGATCTTCTCCGTTGTATTCCGTCAATTTATTTGAAGTTGAAAGGTTGAGCAGCGTAGGCTGACACTGTATAGAGGAGCTGGCGACGAGAGACAAAAGCGATTAGGGCGACGAGAGACAAACGCGATTAGAGCGACGAGAGGCGTTTTGAGCCATATGAGCGTCTCTTTGCAGTTGAACTTCAGCGGATATTATGGTGGATATTAAGATGTGGAATTTTGGAATGTTTGCATTCTGCTTTTAACAGTCATGCTCTGTCGCTTTTATTGCTTGTCATTCTTACAGTCCACCGAAGAAATCTGAACTGTCCTCTATGTTGTATTTTTAACAGAAATCAACACATGCTCAGAGAAAAAGATAAACTGTGGAGCCAATGCAAAATGTGAGAACTCCCAAGGCAGTTATGTTTGTGTTTGTAAGGAAGGATTTCTCCCAAACAATGACCCGAGCATAGAGACCTTTTTAACCGATCAAGGAGTGACGTGTCAAGGTGAGAAAATTAAATGATGACATACACATTTTTGTCTGGTTGCCCTTTCAAATGTTGCTGGGATTTTACATTACACATTACATGAAAACATAACATAACGTTGTGGTCGCCAGACTATCTGGCACTGTAGACAGTGCTGGGCACTGACCTGTCCCTCTCTGCTTCCCCTGGGTAGACATCGACGATTGCATTCCAGGACCAGGACAAGTAGACTGTGGGAGCCATGCCAAATGTGAAAACAAGATTGGCGGCCATACTTGCATCTGTGATGATGGGTTTGAGACCAGCAGTGGGCAGCAGGCATTTACTGATGCTCAGAGCAGCTGTCAAGGTGGGAGATGATGCTGAGCATCAAGTATGGCTAGTACACACGCGCGCACGCACGCACACACACACACACACACACACACACACACACACACACACACACACACACACACACACACACACACACACACACACACACACACACACACACACACACACACACACACACACACACACACACACACACACACACACTCTTCCTTCTACCTCTGGTCTTTTTTTTTCTCACCTAATTTCCCCCTACACATAGGCCTATCTGTTTGCGCAACTGTCACCTTTTATGTCATCACTTTATATACGCAAAAAAGTCTGCAAGTTGAATTCACAAATGATCAGAAGAAAATGATGACTTGAATAAATTTGCAATAAAGTAATAAAAAAACGTATGGCGTGTATAGAAAAGTGGTGGAAAGCTTATATTGTTACATACAGTAGATAGCCTACAGTAGATACAGTATATAAGTGCATCAGACATCACTAATAGAGTAATTTCCTCTAGTCTGCTTACTAGTAGGCTACTGCACATACGTTATAAAATGTAATTGGAAATAATATACAACCACATAAAATGTCCATTTCATCCACAGACAAGGACGAGTGTGCCCTAAATACTACAATCTGTGGACAAAATGGTGAATGCAAGAATACACTTGGCAACTATCACTGTAGCTGTGACGAGGGCTTTGTTTGGAACAACAACACTGGCCTTTGTGATGGTGAGACAAACCTGTTACAATGTGATTAACCACTCCCACTTTGTAACACTTCACTTTTTTTTCAAAAATAGTAGGCTATGTAACCTAGTTCAGCACCATAGTGCAAAGTGATGCTACTGTACATTATATCAAGGCAACATGCACAATTGCAGAAGATGAAAAACATCCTCAAGTATTCATAAACAAAACTGGTATATGCCAAGGCCTACTTTACTATAATTCCAAGGCATATTGTAAGAAGCAAGTGAAAAAAAAGAACAGGCTACGTACCTTCTGTTTGTGTTTATTTAACTGATAGTATCATGGATAAACAAACATACAGTATTTAACATCATATAAACCTTTTCTTGTCCACCACAGATATAGATGAGTGTAATCGAAACCCCACAATTTGCAATACAAACTCTCAATGTATTAACAATTTGGGGAGCTACAAGTGTACCTGCAATCCCGGCTACACTGTGAATGACACAACTAAGCTTTGTGAAGAAGGTGAGACATGTTACATCTGTGCAGTTCATCATTGGAATTTGATTCTGATGTGAATCATGCCAGTCTAATTCAGTATAGCCTCCTAGGCTACTGCAAGCTTTGAAATGTTGTATTGACGATAGTAGCTGTAGCTATGAACATTGAGCAAACTAAACAATTATGCATATACAGGTATTGAAGTAAATATATTAACTTAAAAATATATATATTAAAGTGTTAAGTGTATATATGCTTGCTGTTAAAATGTAATCCACATGACTAACTTAATGTCTTTTCCAGACGTGTGTAAGCTGCGACCTTCCATCTGTGGAGGAGGAGTCTGTCACCAAGGCAATAGTGGTCATGAGTGCTTATGCCATGAAGGATACGCCCACTCTGGCTCCAACCAGGAAGGGTGCACAGGTGACCAATAATAATAAGATTTGTTTCCTTCCCCTTCTTCCGCTACCTCTCCTGACGTTTCCTCTTACTGACACATGAGTTCAATCAAAAGACAGGCGGCCCGGTTGCACTCTGCTTTTATAGTTTTCCTACCGTCTGCACTATTTCCTTCAATTGTGTAACACTGGTTAGGTGCTACAGCACTTGACAAAGCATTGCACAGACATTTGGATTCGGGTGAATCACGTAGCTCCTTAATGCACGCCGTACCTCCAGTGGCACGCTGTAATAGTCATTGAAAGTTAAGTACCATAGTACTACAGTACTATGACATTACACAGGGAACTGTGACATGTCTTTTCACTAAATATATTGATGTATTTATTTATCCATTAATCTATTCCTTGTATGTCTTCTGACAGCACTAAACTGTTCTATGTTCCTGGGTGACGTCAATCATTGGCAGGTATGGTGTCCGCCCTACACTCTAACTCTATACTGTTGGGTGATGAATGACTGGGGGTCCCTCTTCTGCCCTTTATGGGTGTTTAAGCAACAATTCAGTGTTTTTCAACACTGGGGTCAGGAACCCAGCATGTGGGGTCGCCTGGAATTCAATTGGGGTCGCCTGACATGAAAAGAGAATATGGCACTCTCATAATAACATAATAATAAATCAATACTGTGATTGACACACAGCATACAATCCTTGACTTTCTTATAGGCTTTACAGCCTGCAAGTTAGCTCAGTTGTCACAATGAAAATGTGGGTTCCCCAGAAATTTGGGTTGTCAAAATGGGGTGCCTGGCTAAAACATTTTGGGAACCCCTGCCTTAATACCTGCTGTCTTGGGGGCACTGTACCGCAGTGTGCTAACACACCTGCCCATCAATGGGGACCCAGGTTCGAGTTCAGCCTGGGTCATATCCCAACCACTCTCCCACTCATTTCCTGTCTACTTCTCACTGACTTATCGAATTAAGACACTAGCAGACAAACATCAAAAACAGAACAAAAAACAAAACCCTTTGCTGTCATTTCAGAGTTTCGGACCTGAGCTGGACGCCGTGCGTAATCTGCTGTCCAGCCAGTGCGTGAAAAGTGCTGAGGGAAAGGCCTTGGGGCAGACTGAAGAACTGGACGCAGAAGCCCTGCTAATGGTAATGTGCCTCGAACTTCTAATGCTAATGCTAATGATAAATGCTAAAAGACTGCATAATACCCTAGAATCTCTGGTAATACGGTATCACAGACATTTTAGACTGAACCTCAAACTGCTAATGCTAATGGTAATAGGTTATACTGACATCACTGAAGGTGTGACTAACCAAAACGCCAGCTTTCAAAATAAATAGTTTTGGTTTGATCATACAGTTGTGGCCAGGGTGTGACTTGTAGGGGGAGATGGGGGGATTGTCCCCCTTTCTGGTTTTGATATTGCCTCTTTTTCTACATAATTTTAATCACAGTTTAATGAAATTCCATTGACGTTGCTTAAAATCTGAAACATATCCCCCCTTCTGGTTTTCCGACAAATCGCACCCTTGTTGTGGCAGTGTTGCACTTGCACATAGGAACACTTTTCAATGTGTGCAGGCCGCCCTCTCTGTCTTCTGTATAGTAATATATGCAATTCAACAGACTCAGGATCCAGATTTTACACTACACACAATAGACATAGTACACTTACATTATAAAACATACCCGCCCCCCACCCCCCCACCCCCATAGCAGTTGCTATGATGTAGTTGAGTCTGAATTACTGAGATTGAATAGGCTGTTGGGGGATCATCTGCACAAAGTCAATACAATACAATACAATACAATACAATACAATACAATACAATACAATACAACATGTATTTATAAAACGTAGTATCACAACAATGACGTTGTCTCAAAGCGCTTTCCAAACACATAAAAAGTCAAGAGACCACTTAAATAAATAACAGTAATGGCTACTGTATATGGTGTGCTGATATTTCTCTTTTTCATTAACAATTTACGTATATTAAGACACACATATTCACCATACGGTAGATTAACTGCCAGGTACCTAATGCCATAGTACACCTCACTCACCCTATAACGTGTTTCCTACCAACAGAAACTCCTGTCCCTAATAGATGACCTATTGTCCAAAGGACCACTCAGTAGCAGCGAACAGGTCAATGTCTTGTTGTCCACCGTCGAGCAAGCCCTAAAACTGCTCGGACCTCTACTGAAGAACGCTCGGACCAAGAAGTCAAGTATCTATGCTGGTAAGTCGTACTTCTGTCCTGCTCTGTTCCTCGTTTTCCCTTATTGCCCCAGTGTTTAATGGTCTGTCCAGTTGAAAAACATGTAGTTTCCCTGGACACTGAATGAAGAGAGGCATTACTTATGTAGCCTAAATTAGGTTATCTTGTGTTAGTTTGCCACTCAGGGCTCGGGGCCCACAATCTTAAATCAACGTTCCAGTTCAGTCCGGGAGGCACAGTATGATAAAAGCAAGAAATATCCACACACCACAAAAGCTCACAATGGAGCTTTTGTTGTGTGTGGGTATTTCTTTAGTTTTCTTATACGTTCTTTTATATCCTGCACCCATGGCAATTGTTTGATTTTTTGGGATGAGCTCGCACCTCACATTTTTTTTAGGCAAAGTTCGATACCACTGAGCTAAAGGTCCAGACCAATAACTAAGCTCTGCCGAGGCTTCGGGACTAACACTTTACCACCAAACTCTGCTAGTTGGCATCCATTACACTTACAAGAAGAACGGTCAATTTGTATTGAAATGTTCAGGGTTGTTTTAGTCAGAGGTGGCAACCCTATCTCCCATTATCCCCCTTCATAGACAACTGATAAGGAAGGGACTGCTCCTAAGAAGTGTACTGTAAGGTTCTAAGCTTCCATTCTATGTGTAATGTAATGTTCTAATTTGCCATCCTATGTGTAACGTAATGTCCTAAACTGCCATCCTATGGCATCCCTGTCTCTTTACTTCAATGGGAAACACACGTCGTTTTAGGAGACCAGACTTTATGTCACTGTGTTGCATTGGTGACCTGTTGTCAGGGGCTGGACTGGTAATCTGGCATACAGGACACTTTTACGGTGGCCCAACAGTTCTCAGAATCATTTGGGTTTTTTCTCCCCGTCCAGCCCTTCCCGTAGTACACTTTTGTCTTTGTTACCGCCCTGAAATACTTTGTTATGATTACATGGATACTTGAGTCATGTAGGCTAAATAAAACAACGTACCGCACCCCTTGTAATGCAGGCCCAGGCTATCTCTAAATTAGATTATAGCACTACACACATGGACTCTTTCGCTCTGTCTCTGTCACTGTGTGTGTTGGGCCCTCTGGGTGATCCTAGTCCAAACTAGTGGTGTGCATTGCCACTGCCCTTATGATTCGATTCGATCACTATTCGGGAGGTAACGATTTGATTCAAATCGACTCAGTCCAATTCCATGATTCCTTGCAATGCATCACATTTCTTCTGAAAGCAAGGGAATTTTTCATCAGTCATGAGGCTATACAGCATTTTATTGGCTGTTGTGTGTATCAGTCCTGCTTTCAATGCTTTGAAGTGCTTTACTTCAATTTAACATTTATTTGCTCCGGAAATCCCCTCAGAAGTAACTGATAGTTGAAAAAATCTGGCGCATCGATTATGGCATTTCCCGGAACCATTATTGAACTGTCCTGCCCCACATTGCGATGCATTGCCAAATCGATTATTGTTGACACCACCAGTCCAAACCCCTCTCTGTCATTGTCTCTCAGTAGTAGAACAAGCCAGAGATGTGGACTCAAGTCCTGTGACTTCGACTCGAGTCTGACTCGAGTCAGGGGCGTGAAGACTTGAGACTTGAAATTTCAAGATCAGAAAGGACTTGCGACGCGACTGGACTTGCATGCCATTAACTCGAAACTTGACTTGGACTACAACAGACGTGGGCAAACTCAGGCCCGGGGGCCACATGCGGCACCCTGAGTCATTTAATGTGGCCCCCAGAGCCTTTACAAGAAAGACAACTTTTAAGTCTAAATTCAATATTCTTAATATTCTTAAAATGCTACCTAAAGCAGGAGTCTTGCGAATTTAAGATTAACCAAATACATAGGCTTCATCTACATACATTTAACTACAATGTGCAGGAATAACATTGCTGCCAAGTTACGTCATCGTTGTCATTACAACACTATGTTTTATCATAGAAATGGGCAAGTTGTCTGTGGCATCCGGCCCTTCGGTTATTCTAACCCAATGCGGCCCTCGGGCCAAAATAATTGCCCACCCCTGGACTAGACAGTTTTAGCTTGCAACACTTGCATGACTTATATTTTTTTTCGATAACAAGTCCGACCCTTGTCCACCTACATTCTTATTTTGAATCTTATCATTGTCATGCAATATGCAATTGGCGGTCAGATGAGGCCCGGACGTGGCCCAGATGCGGACGGATGCGGCGGTCAGTTGCAACAGTTAAACACCATTTGCGAGTCTCCATACATTTTAAACCATGGTGAAAACTAGTTAGTTTGTCTCCCTCTCTCACCTCCAACTCGTTTTGCATTCTTAATATGGAAGTTTGCACTTTGGCCAACAAATCTTTTCAATACATGTCGTCGGAGGAGTGTAGGGTGCGTCTGTAGCAATATGCAAGGGTCCTCTACCTCTGCCTTCAAGAGGCTCGCCAATACTGGCCTACAAAGGCAAAGTGCAGTAACTACATATTTTGTCAAAATTGAGTTAAGACTTTTTAGACGTAGGCCTACCTCCTCTGTCTTGTGACAAAGCCTTATGTTCCAAATGTGTCCCATTTCATAGATATTGCTATGTCATTTGAATTATCTACAATATCCAACCACATGTCAATGTTTGAAGACCTTTTTCTCAGTATCTTGGCCTAGTTATGGCACTTTGCCTTTAGGTAGAATACTCGTCTCTTCTCCAACAGTTTCCCTTCATAACAAAGTTAACCCCACTCATCCGCTCCAACTTTGTTATGCCTGTGTGCTCTGTGCTGTTCCCCACACATTGTATGTTCTGACTGTGTCCTGTTTTCCTGTGTTCCCTTTGGAGGAAAGCATCTGCTGAATGTAATGTAATCTTATCTTGGTGATTGGGTGGATGGGGAGAGGGCAGAGGGCTGGAGCCAGCTGTGGCTGATCACACTTTAAACCCAAAGCAGTGGGAGGGTACAGTATAGTGTAGTATGTATGTCCTCTTTTTGTATGTCGCTTTGGTCTTTTGGAAGTGGCTTTGGTCTGCAACGTGCTCTCTACTGGATCAGTGAATGGGTGTATTGTAGTGTGTCTCAACGGGGGCTCTACAGCCCCCCAGGGGGTCGTTAGGAAGCCCTCGGGGGACATTCAGAAGGATTACAACTGCGGGGGGCTCAGTTATAAATGTGGGGCATTAATCTATTTTATTTTTTTATTCTAAGGGGGGGTAATGGCAATTTAAAGCAATACTGTAAACTCTTTCACACCTTTTACACCTTTTAAGATCATTTTACACCTTTCTTGGAGTTAAATAATTGACTTAATAATTGACACCTTTCTCCTGTTCTTGCAGTCATTCTCTTAGTCTGGCAAAGTTACTTCTAGTTCCAAAGTAGTAATTATCTTTTAATCTTATGGGATCAGATAGATCAGATCAGCTGGCTGGTCCCACACAATTCAATTATATACAGTATGATAGCTAGGAGGAATACTTTCGGCTGCCAGATTCGGAGAACGGCTATAAGAACAGAAGAACGGCAAAACTAAATAATTTAACTCAAGCGTATGTGGCAAATTAGCTGATTTCCCAGCAACGGTTTCGCTTTAATACTGAATGCAATCGGAGGATAAAGTACGTGCCACTCTGCCGCCTGGGGAGCAGTAACCACACAGGGGTGAATTTCTCAAAACCAAAGTTGCTTACTACATTAACTACTTTGCTGTTTTCAATGCATTTTCCCATTGGCAACTACCGAAGTTGCTAACAGGCTAACAACTTCTCTTTTGAGAAACTCACCCCAGAGGTCCACATGACCTGCTCCAGGGGCAGAGCAATGCCAGTGGTGAATGAGGCGGCAGGATGACACGTCATTCACATGCTCGACATACCATTATGTGTGTGTGTGTGTGTGTGTGTGTGTGTGTGTGTGTGTGTGTGTGTGTGTGTGTGTGTGTGTGTGTGTGTGTGTGTGTGTGTGTGTGTGTGTGTGTGTGTGTGTGTGTGTGTGTGTGTGTGTGTGTGTGTGTGTGTGTGTGTGTGTGTGTGTGTTCAGAGGTGGAGTTGCATCTGGAGAGAGGGAGTGCTCCCCCTGCAGGAGTGGTGAGTCTGTCCTCTGAGAGCGGCCAGCTGGACACACACTGGGACACTGTGGCCGGAGACGCCTTCCCTGGTACTGACACACACACTCATAGCATACACCACACACACACACACACACACACACACACACACACACACACACACACACACACACACACACACACACACACACACACACACACACACACACACACACACACACACACACACACACACACACACACGTAACAAGTTTTTGTACCTAGGAAGGCATCTGTTTCAGTGTGCGTGTGTGTGTGTGTGTGTGTGTGTGTGTGTGTGTGTGTGTGTGTGTGTGTGTGTGTGTGTGTGTGTGTGTGTGTGTGTGTGTGTGTGTGTGTGTGTGTATGTAGGCCTATGTGTGTATCTTTGTGTGTGTGTGTGTGTGTTTCTGTATACAGGAACTGAGAGTATTTACAGAAGAGTATTTACGTGTGTGTGTGTGTGTGTGTGTGTGTGTGTGTGTGTGTGTGTGTGTGTGTGTGTGTGTGTGTGTGTGTGTGTGTGTTTGTGCACGCGCCCGTATGTGTGTGTGTGTGTGTGTGTGCACGCGTGTGTGTGTATGTGTATGTGTGTGCAGGATTTGCCAGTGTTGTCTTGCTGACGTACAAAAACCTGGAGAAGTCCACGAATAGCTACTTCAGCAACGTGGCTTCAGAGGCCAACCAACGCTTCCAGATGGACTCCAAAGTAGTGACCGCAGCGGTCAGCAACAAGGACACGGCCCAGCTGAAGAAGAACGTCACGCTCACCTTCCACCATCTCACTGTAAGAACATCACCCTCACCTTCCACCATCTCACCTTCCACCATCTCACTGTAAGAACATCACCCTCACCTTCCACCATCTCACCTTCCACCATCTCACTGTAAGAACATCACCCTCACCTTCCACCATCTCACCTTCCACCATCTCACTGTAAGAACGTCACGCTCACCTTCCACCATCTCACTGTCAGAACATCACCCTCACCTTACACCATCTCACTGTAAGAACGTCACCCTCACCTTACACCATCTCACTGTAAGAACATCACCCTCACCTTCCACCATCTCACTGTAAGAACATCACCCTCACCTTCCACCATCTCACTGTAAGCGGGACTCCTAAAATATGATACCTCACATTATTGGAGGTGCTGGTTAGACATATGTGGATATTTTTGAATGTGAGTATGTTTTTCATCCATTTACCGTATGGATAGAAAATAAAACTCTACTGTGACAGGGGTGTTTTATCACCCTTTATGCTGTATGATGCATGGAGAACCATATCATTGCCTATATATATTATTTATATTGTATTATATACTTTGATAATACAGTAATTTGGCAGTGTGATGCCTACTGTACATGAGTAAAATGCTTAGTATTGTAATATATTATTGTGTGTATGCCTAGTTTGGGTGTGTGATGCATGGTATTCATGTCATTGCAGTCAGGGGAGGTACAGAGGCGTTGCGTTTACTGGGACCATGGTAACAGCGTGTGGTCTGAGCGAGGCTGTACCATGGTGATGTCGGACGCCAACCATTCCATCTGTTCATGCAGTCATCTCAGCAGCTTCGCCGTGCTCATGGCACTCTACGAGGTCGAGGTAGAGTACTGCACCACACACACACACACACACACACACACACACACACACACACACACACACACACACACACACACACACACACACACACACACACACACACACACACACACACACCCACACACACACACACACACACACACCTGCGCTCACCTGAGTAGCTTAATTGTGTTACTCTATCAGGGCGAGGCACATACAGTAGGTACCAACCACACACACACACACACACACACACACACACACACACACACACACACACACACACACACACACACACACACACATATAACCGATAACATCCTGCTCTGACACACACACACACACTCACCATGTCAAGGTATGGTACCCAGCACCAGGGCCTCTGGCAGCTTTGGCCATGCCAGGGACAGGCATCTGAAAGATCCCCACCACCACCACCCATTACATACAATATAAAGAGGGCCCAATTCTGAGCATACACACACACACACACACACACAGACACACACCCCTCCCTGGGCCTGGGACAACTGACCTCTTTGCCCCCAACCAATGCTCTGACAGAGATTGTATAAACAGAGATACATCAATCTAGTTATTTTCTGGTTTCCACTTTATGTCGGGTGAACGCCCCTTTAGGAGACCTTCGGCTAGGAGACCTTGGGAGTCCTGAGGTTGAGAATAAATGGAGTCCCCTTAGCACTGTAGATGGCGGTATCGCACTTCTTGTGCAAACACCTCAAAAATAGAAAAAGAAGGAGGGGACAATGCCCCCTTAGGAGACCCAACTTGAGCACACTCTTTTGTATTGGGTGGGCATGTTTTGAATCCTCTTTATTAATCCAACCTCTTTGGCTCAGACCTGCGGTGAGCATGGCGTCTGGTTTGAAATTAGGTGCGGGAACGGGCAGCAGCACGGTTCTCTGTTGGCCTGAATTTGCCTTCAGGAACCCTAAAAGCTGGGTTCCTGGGTGACTGCTCTGAGGAACGATCAAGAGAACTTCTGTGTTCCTGCAAAAAGCAATTAATTACATGTAGGTTCCTCAGAGACAGAGAATCTCTCTCTCTCTCTCTCTCTCTCTCTCTCTCTCTCTCTCCTTCCACATAACACCATAGAACAGCTAATGAGATCTCTCTCTCTCTCTCTCTCTCTCTCTCTCTCTCTCTCTCTCTCTCTCTCTCTCTCTCTCTCGCTCTCTCTCTCTCTCTCTCTCCTGCAGGACACCATTGAGTTGCTGTTGATAACGTGGGTTGGCCTGTCTCTGTCTCTGGTGTGCCTGCTGGCGTGCGTGTTGACCTTCGCCCTCTGCCGCTCCATCCACAGCACGCGCACCACCATCCACCTCCACCTCAGCCTCTCTCTCTTCATCGCCTCCCTCATCTTCCTCGCCGGCATCTCCCGCACGGAGAACCAGGTCAGACACACACGCACACGCACACACTCGCGCACACACACAAACACACACACACACACACATTTTCCTGTGTGTGTGTGTGTGGGGGTGTAGACGTGTTGTGTGGTAGTAGCTGGCCCGTGTTCTGCTGGATTTAATTTGTGTGTGCGTGTGTCCGTGCAAGTGTGTGTGTGTGTGTGTGTGTGTGTGTGTGTGTGTGTGTGTGTGTGTGTGTGTGTGTGTGTGTGTGTGTGTGTGTGTGTGTGTGTGTGTGTGTGTGTGTGTGTGTGTGTGTGTGTGTGAATTGCAAGGAATTGCAAACAAAAAAGTAAAATGTGTACGTACATGCGTGTGTGCGTGCGTGCGTTTGTATACAGGTGGGCTGCGCTGTGGTAGCTGGTCTCCTCCACTTCTTCTACCTGGCGGCGTTCTGCTGGATGCTTCTAGAAGGGGTGCAGCTGTTCCGCATGGTGGTGCTGGTGTTCCACACCACGCTCCGCCCCCTCTACATGGTTGCCACGGGATACGGAGTGCCCGCCGCCGTGGTGGCATTGTCGGCCATCTTCAACGCCAAGGGATACGGCTCCAAGCGCCTGTAAGTGTGACTGAGGTGTTCCCGCACAGTCCGCCCCCTCGGGTCTCAAACTGGCCACCTCCTAGTCAACGCTCCAGTTCGGGTATGGGAGGCGCAACGCGATACCGCTGAGCTAAAGGACCAGTTCGATAGCTCAGCGCTACCGATACTGTATGAGGCTTCGGGAGGGAGGTTTACTGACGTTCCACGCCACACTCTGCTAGTTGGCCTCCGTTACATAAGCACAGGGGTGGGGGATTGGGTGATTGTCTGTCTGTCTGTCTGTCTGTCTGTCTGTCTGTCTATCTGTCTGTCTGCACTTGTTTGATATGAGCTGACAGGCTTTGATTTGTTTTTGTTTCTGGATTTTTTCCCTTGGTCTTGATTTTTTTGTTGTTATTTTATTTAATGTGTGTGTGTGTGTGTGTGTGTGTGTGTGTGTGTGTGTGTGTGTGTGTGTGTGTGTGTGTGTGTGTGTGTGTGTGTGTGTGTGTGTGTGTGTGTGTGTGTGTGTGTGTGTGTGTGTGTGTGTGTGTGTGTGTGTGTGTGTGTGTGTGTGTGTGTGTGTGTGTGTGTGTGTTCATGTTTTCAGGTGCTGGTTTGATGTGACTCGAGATGCCTTCATTTGGAGTTTCCTGGGTCCCGTGTGTCTCATCATTGCTGTGAGTATAGGCCTGCTGTAGTTGTATTCCTCTGTTTTAAAGTTGAGAACTGTATGCAAAATGGTTACCCATTCCTTTGAATTCCTTTCCAGTAATATACATTTTACAGGTAGCTGCAAAACTTACTGTACAGATCAGTAAATATTAATTTATTACTTGGTAAACATGCATGTAAAGATCACATGCACAGTTGCAATGAGCAACATAGCTGTATTGCCTCCGCCACATACATACAGTACTCTACCTTTAGCACTGTGGATTGTGTTTTTGTGTCATGAAAAGGCTTGTGTATATCTACATGCATGCTGTAGGATTCTGTGCTGTCTAGCTATTATGCACAGTGTTAATACAATTGTATGTGTAATATGATTTATTTAGGAATTTTGTCCTTGTATGTCGCTTTGGTCAAAGGCGTCTGCTAAATGTAATGTAATGTGATGTAATAAAAATGGACTGGATTTAGTAATTACAACACAACTGATGTGTAACTATTCCCTCATTTTCTGTCCTTTAGGTCAGTGTCTTCTTCTTCCTGATAACTGTCTACAAGCTGGCGGAGAAGTTCTCTAGTCTCAACCCTGATCTCAACAACTTGCGCAAAATCAAGTAGGTGCCAGGCTGGATGCCCTGTTAGCAATGCCCCACCTGGAACTCAAGACTTAGTACTTTATGTATCCACCTTAATATCCATGGTTACAAGGGTATACAAGGGTATTTTGGTAGCAGTTGCAAGTGCTAAGCTATTCAAAAGGTCTACTGTATGGGCAGCATAATCAGAAATGGCAAACTGGAAAATGGAAGAGGTAATAAGGGACATAGCCCTGATCTTAATTTTCAGTAACGTATGATGTTCACTGTATTAACATAAAATATGTGGTATTGTATTTTTTGCTGCTGATAAAAGAAGACGTGTTAAACTTTAAAAGATCTTTGCCATTTTCTTGCATCGACTTGTTTTCTCAAACTCCCAAGACCAAGATTTTACTCTTTACTCGACTTGTACCTTTGCGTCTTTGTCTCCCCCTGCAGGACATTTACCATCACTGCAGTTGCTCAGCTGACGGTGCTGGGCACCATGTGGATATTCGGCTGTTTCCAGTTCAACAAGAACACCATGGCCATGTCCTACATCTTCACCATCCTCAACTGCCTGCAGGGCGTCATGATGTTCCTCATGCACTGCCTGCTCAATAAACAAGTGAGAAAGTTTCAACATTTCATAGCAACACATCTGAATTCATTTCACTGCATGCTTATTTGTTTCACTGTGCGCTTCGCGAAAGAGGCTCTGTTAATGTAACCAATTAACCATGCTTGTATGATTGGGTTTTCAAGACAGTCATTTCTTTCAAACCACTTTTTTTCAATGCAGATAAACACACACAGACACACACAGACACACACACACACACACACACACACACACACACACACACACACACACACACACACAACACACACACACACACACACACACACACACACACACACACACACACACACACACACACACACACACACACACACACACACACACACACACACACACACACACACACACACACACACACACACACACACACACACACACGGAAAGTCTCTGACTTGACTTGACTTGACTACTATTATTACTTTGGAAATGATACTTGATCTTTTTGGGGATCTTACTTTATTTACCAATGGCTGCTAGGGACTACACCCATCTGTGCGCAAACAAGCTTGTCTAGAGGTGAGCAGCACAAAATGTACCCTTATGAAACCAAACTCAACTGCCGATAACATCTTACTTCCTCGAATGAAGATGGACATTGTTTTGTTGTCTTGGTAACCTTCTCACTTACTCAGGAAGACATCTATCTCTGTTGGTGTTGCAGTAATTCTTTTGTCTTTTTTTTTCTTGTCTTTTTATTTCCTTTTTTTTGAGGAAGTTTGCCATTTGAGGAAATTCCGCATTTGTTTAGCTGCAGAGAAATCTCAGATATACTGTAGATCCAATTCTAAAAAAATTCACACTTCTTATATGTTGACCTTTCAACGATTTTATTTCTTTTCTCCTTTTGTCTCCCTCACCACCTGTAGGTGAGGGAGGAATATGGCAAACTCCTGTCCTGCATCTGCGCTCCACACAAGTCCAAATACTCCGATTTCACCTCCTCCAACCAGTCGAAGTCTCAAGTAAGCCATTATTTTCTTCCCTCTTCTTCTACGTCATTGAGTATCTCTCAAAAAAGCAATTCACAAGTCATTTTTTCTCATTTACAATTGGGAAGTTGAATGGGAAAAGCCCCTCAAAAGTTGCTGTGGTTAGGCCGCTGACAGCGGGGAAACATTATTGTTTTCTCCACGGAGGCGGGGCATCAGCGAAGCTTGGGGCCTCAAGCACAGATCGAGGACCAGAGTTATGGCACTCGAAAGTATCTACGAGTTGTGGATGGGGACAAGGTGTACTGTAGTTGGAATGTGCTGTTTCCCTAACTACAGTACTCGGCCTACAGTGTTGTCTATTTGGCGCCCCCTGCAGATGACCCAAAACACTGGAGGGCTGACAGACACACAGACAGACAGGCAAAATCTGAAAAGCTTCGTTGCAAAATGACTTTTATCCATTTTGGAAAATTTGGGGGAATTAACTTTTTTGTTATGGGCATTGCATTGCCTTACAAAATGCATTTTATATAGGTTTTAAAAAGTGTGTTCTGAAAATATTTTACCGGCAAGAATTCACACATAGATGGCAGGAAGTCTGAGCAGTCATTTCCAATAATAAAGTGTTAAAAAAATAGTGTTAAGTCATTTTGCAACGAAACTCCTCCAGTAACTTCCTTCTTACTGAAAATGTGTTAAGATCTACTCTGACTGCACATCACGAGGGGTGATGGGGAAGTACGGTATAGTTGGAAGAGTACTGTACAGTATACCTAACTACTAGGTCTACAGTGACCATTTGTAAATATATTTCTGTAAGTTACACAAACATCACTAGCGTGTTGCAATGCAGTGCAGGCAGATCAGATAGAATCGAATACGAACAGCAACAGCAAAGGTAGTAGAAAAGCACTCGTGATGGCTGTTTATGACTGGCAATGGCTGTTCCACTTATATTATCAACATTTCATTGAATAATACAGTACATACAAATATTGTATCAATATCAAGTAATGTATATAAAATATCGTAAAAGTTGAAAAAGGTACTGATCAAAGACCCGTCCCACCCAACCCCAAACTTGTACAAATTATGCTTAACATTTTGCAATGCTGCCATATTATACAACCAAATTTGATTGTCTGTGTCTTCGTGTTTTACATGTTCATGCGCTAATGAGTGTTTGGTGGTGACCCACAGCTGTCCAAAAGTGCCCAGAACACCGGGGAGTCCCATATCTGAGATCTGCAGTCACGCACGTCGGCTTGACCCCTCTTCCCCTGATCTACGTCGGCTTGACAGATCCTTTTAGGTTATTTTGTTTTGTGCTGCATCTGTGTCACTGATGTGCACGCAATTTCGGCCTTCTTCGATGGAGTACTCTCCCATAGGAAAAAGATGTGTAAAAACGTATATGGCTACACAAATATTATGAAATCGTATATAGTATAAACAATGGGCCAGTTTTGTAGTGTGTACCATATACTGTAAGTAAACGCGTATTCAGTGTTGATATATGTTGCAGTGCATGGAAGGTGTGCTCACTCAGTATGTATGAGGAAAAATGAGGAATGGGTCTCTTTCATAGTTTCTGCCATATGAATTTTGTATTGTCTAGACCATATTTGAAAAACTGAAAGAAAAGTCTGTGACACCAAGCTGCCCTTCATCACGTCTGATGAAGGGCATGCTGCCCGAAACGTCACATTAAAAAAGAGCAACGGGAGCTTGGTGTCTCGGACTTTTCTTTCAGTTTTTCATGGTATTTTTGCTGGTCCTGCACCCAATCTTTTTGAGACGGACGTGCGTGTTTTTTTTCTTTTTAACTACTAAACCATATTTGAACCATTTTGTAAGTTTTATCTGTATATTTTTCATATGGTCTTGCCGTAGTTCTTTGCAGTGGAAGAGATGTAAACTTTCATCAGAAGCTTGCGGTTACTGTTGATTGCTTGTGAGGCGTGTGAAATGTCTGCTGCTGATGGTTGTTTGTAAGATGTCAGCCAATGGTAAAGATTGTGTGTTTCTGGGTTTGGTGACTTGACAATCTGCTGTGTGTGTGTGTGTGTGTGTGTGCATGCGTGTGCGCGTGTTTGTTGTGGTGGATGGGTTGGATGGCTTTAAGAAAAAAAGAAAAAGAAAAAAAAAACTTGGTCCAAGTAAGATTTCCTTTTTTATTATGTATTAAGTATTTATTCTGTTGCTGAAGTGTGTGTGTGTGTGTGTGTGTGTGTGTGTGTGTGTGTGTGTGTGTGTGTGTGTGTGTGTGTGTGTGTGTGTGTGTGTGTGTGTGTGTGTGTGTGTGTGTGTGTGTCTTTTCAGAGTATCTTTGCAGTAGATCTGTAATGCTGTATAATTTCTTTTGACCTCTGAGCTCAGTATGTTGATTTGTTTATTTCATGTCAATTTTAAAAAATTATCTGCTGCTTTTAAATGTATGTATATACAGTATAAGCTCTTAAAAATAAATTGAGCATTTTTATGAATAAACATAGAGAGGACTGGGTGTCTGATTGTACCAAATGTCTACTCTACGTGCTGTGATTTAAGTCATCAAGTTTATCTTTTATTGTGTACTTGTAGACGCTTTGTCTAAATTGATAGTCACAGCCAAAACTGAGATATGTACCCATGACCGGTGTTGGGCAACCTGGATTCATTAGTGTAGCCCCTTAATGCATGCCGTACCTCCAGTGGCACGCTGTAATAGTCATTGAAAAGTTATTAACATAGTACTACAATACTATGACATAACACAGGGCCTTTAGTAATGCACTATGACTTGGTCATTGCCATTCTGGTAACAGCTAATGTATAATGGTGTGTCTTAATGGGTTAAAGTCCAGTGGCACATTTTTCAAAAGACCTGCTGCTACCTGTCCGATTTCACTAGGTGATTGCCTGGTTTAATGATCACCTGGTGGAATTGATGCAGGTAAAAGTAGTTCAGAGAAGAGGCCGCACCCTGCACGCACAATGTGTTTTTCTGAAAACTGAGTAGAACATTTGGGCCATCGCACTCACAGTCGACATATCTAGTGAAGCCTGCTTCAAGTTGAACAGGTACTGGCAGGCCATATGGGCTAGGGGGCACTGGATTGTAAACTGATGACTCCACGTTGCCCATCACTGTCTGTGAAAGAGGGCTTGGCAATGATGGTATTGAGATCGCCCCTGAAATCTACAGTAAGCAACACGGCCCTCTCCTGTATGTTAAATATGTGAGTGTTACCACAGGATGTTGCAACGTCAGAAATTATTTTTTCAAAGAATACCAAGAAGTCTGCAGCACTTGCAGAAGCTATAGAACTCGTACGTGACGTTACAGAGTTAACTCTTCATCTGGCCGGTGGCAGAAATCCTCAATACACGTTCCACAAGATGAAATACAAAGGGAAACTTCTGACCTGGGGTAAGAGAATAAGAAGGATTAGAAGTAAATGCTGTTGTATTTTATTCATTGTATTATTTCATTGTATTTTTGTTCCTTTCGGCTTCACTTTATGGTGTACATCGTGCAATAGAGTGTAATAAGTCATTTGGGATGTGCAGTATGATTAGGGGTACAGTTTTAGTATACAACTACATACAGTAGTATGTAATATTACCCTTTACACCTCCAGGTTTTCACTCCATTAATGATTAAAACACAGCAACACATTGTTGTTGTTTGTATTATTATTATGGTAACACTTTATTTTAGGGATACATTTATTAGCACTAATACATACAATATTAATGCCTTAGTAAGTAACTTTTAAGGCATGTACTAAGCAAAATCAGACAGTTGTTAGACATTTATTTGCAAATGTCTTGTTCATGCACAATAAGGGATTTATTACCAATAACCTTAGTAAGGACCTAGTAGACCTAGATTTCTATTTATGAGTAAGCAGTAAGGGCCAGAATACAATGTGTATAAGCTCATGGTACACTGTGTGAACAAACCCTGAACAGTGTGAAAACAGATGTGGAATAAGGGTCCCCATTCTAAAGTGATGTT